>NC_004354.4:5757575-6060606 GCF_000001215.4 Drosophila melanogaster | reverse complement strand
ACCACGCTCCAGGATAAGCGCTCCTCTGGTAAGCTAAGAAGTTGTATACTTAGTAACACTAATTTGCATTGTTTAAAGATCATTTGCCCTTACTCCCTCACAGGCAGCATTCCCACACCCCGCACTTTCAGGGTCACCCGATCCTGGCCAGCCACCAGTTGGATGAACTCCTTGTGCACGGCATCGTCCAGCCGAAAGCCATTGATCCGCAAGATCTGGTCGCCAATCTGCGAGAGAAAGCAATGCGTAAATGGAAGACCTCACCCTGGAATCCGTCACGTAGTGCTACGTGATCGGAATTTTTGGTTGACCCACTGGCGCCCCAGTGACTTAGTGACCCACTACTTACCCGCAAACCCTTCAGGTGTGCCTCCCCGCCGTGCTCCACATGGGACACAAAGAATCCGGTGCCGTGTTCCCGTCCTCCGCGCACCGTGAATCCGTAGGTGCTGCCCCTTTCTGGTCCGCCGACCAGTAGTCGCCTCTGATGCGGCCTCACCAGGCGCAGAACGCGGAGGCGGGAGCTCGCCGGTATGGCACACCACGAGGAGGCCGCCGTGGTCGTCAAGGTCATCACATCGCTGGACGCCGAACTGGTCGTCGATCCCTGCATGCTGCTGCTGCAGTCCGTTGACGCCGAGTTGGTCAGCGATGCGGATGTGGATATCGAAGCCGAGGCTGCTGTCATCGTCATCATATTGCGGGATGTCTTCACAAGCAGCTGCAGCACAGGAGAACAATATTATATTAATTGTAAGATTCGTTAAAACAAAAATCCAAAGTCATGATATATAATTACTCTAAAGGTAAAAACTGATTGGCTAATAAGTCGATAGGTATTAGCTTCATTCTAAAACCTCATAATGCATACCCTTTATAGCTCCTATCACTCAGAAAACGAACTTGACGAGTTGCCAAAAAGCGAATTAAGTGGATTCCGTGCGAAAGTTGAAGAAAGTGGGGAGTGTCTTCCCCCTTCTCAAAAAACAATGTCGGATTCGCGACGTGAACAGCCTGACAAGTAATGAACGTGGCAGAAGCAGCAGAATGCAAGGCGAGACGAGACTCAAGTTTAAGTACATATGTACATACATATGTACATATAAATAAAGTGAGCAAAACTTGAACTTGCAATCGAAAATTTCCCAAATTGGGTCACACGCATCGGCAGAGGCGGTGCTGCTGCTGGTGGCTTGGGTACACTGAGCAAATTTCCACAGTAACATCATACCCCCAGTTGGAAAAACAAATAACATAGAAATGAAACAAATCATGTAGTTATAAATTGACTATAGAGTGGGTTATTTTGATAGGAAAGGTGTCAAGTTTTTTTTTTCCCCCAGTGTAGAATTGGTGCTGGTGGTGGTGCCTGCTGCTTTCACGCACCACTGCCAGTTGGTGGAGCTTGTGAGTTGGTAAGCCAGAGATCTGAGGCGATTTACATTCACTGCCGCCGCCACCGCCGTCGCATAATTTCACTTTTTCACGTAATTCTACGCTTCACTTGCAGCACGAAAAAAACAAAAACAAAAACCAAAAGAAAAACTTAAAGCGCGAAAGAAACTGGGGAAAATTATAGAAATTTATTATTGAAATTATGCGACTGCCCCCGCCGGGCCTTGCATTATGCACTTCGATTTGGAGCGAATCAGCTATTTGTTAGCTGCCCCAGCTGCCACATAAATCATTTACTTCGCCAAAGTTCAACTCACTTACCAGCGACCCGAAGACAATGTGGTGATGAGGGATCGGGGATTGGGGATTGGGGATCGGGGATTGGAAGGGGGAAAGGTGGAGGTGATGCCGAGATGTGAACCCAAATTGCCTCAGTTACCCACTTACTGCGAACCACTGACGCAAGTGGCAATTACTTGGATCAAAACATTTATAACTGCCCGCCGCCTAATGGGGAAATATGAATCGCGGAATTTTGAATTGCAATCCGAATGGGAAAGATATAAATCATTCGATAATCGGGAGCTGGTTGGTTATGGCAGAGATTATGGCTGAGGAAAAGTGTGTCGAATGGAAAGATAATTGCAAGACTTGGGTTGTGTGATTGATTTAATGAGTATATGTATGTTCGGCAAAAGTTTAACTAGTTGCCCGCAAATGGCATAAGTGACCGATTACTCATCGAGCTATCAGCAGACTATTATCCGAATTGTGTCATCAAAACTAAACGATTTCGCCATTTTTAATCAGCTGTCAAATCAAGATTGCTGTCATCTGAACAAATTGTTTAAGATAAATAGTTACATGATTCCAAAACTAATTGTGCCATCGAAGTTCGATTTGTAAGCACTTTTTAATAACCAAAAGCTTTAGCTGTTAATTAAAAACTCCAAGGGGCCATTAAAAGTAGATTGCAGTGTGTTATGGAAATATGTATGTAATAGGGTGCGCTATTTCGCCAGGATTTCTCTATGAAATATTCATAACCAAAACCGATCATACTTTAAATCGATTGGCTAAACGAATAAAGCTAAGCATAAAGCAAAACAATGTCGACAGACATTGAATTGGATTGAAAAGCATTGATAGAAATATGTGCATTCAGCCCACATCCGTTGGCAATTTGACATCCCAGCCATTCCGCCGATTAACGACAATTATCGGTGGTTAAGTTCAGACCCAGACCCAAATACCCGGGCTTTTATCGCGATAATGGAGGAGTTTCCCGACCTGCCAGACAAAGATCTTGTTTAGCGATGTCGATGAAAAGCGGCAGCATGCAACCAGCAACCTGTTGGAACTTGCAACATGGAACTGGCAGACAGCAAGCTGCAACACCACTCCCTTTTCCTTTCGACAGTTAATAACAATAGAAAGAGAGTAATAGTAATAATAATGATAATCTCTTTCTGTGGCCGCCACGAATTATTTGGCAGTTACAATTAAGTTTCGACAAACAACTGCAGCGGCGGCAAGAAAGCGGCAGCCAAAACAAAAGCAAAAAGGCCAACATCTCTGACGGCCTTTCACCTGTTGGATGTCGAGAAAAGCAACTGCCTCACCGCTCAATACCCCGTTTTGACCCCCCTTTTGACCCCTGCAATTAGTTCTAATGAGTTGCTGCTGCTGCTGCGGCATCTACAACTTCCTGTCACGCCTCAGATATCCACCTTTCCCCCCGGTTTTATTTCTTTTTTTTTTTCCCCACCGTGTTGACACTTTCCGTTCGGTTTCCGTTTGGCAATTGCTCAGCTTTTGCTTAGACTTTAATTGAAAAGCAAAAATAAAAATAAAAAACGAGGGGTAGACATACAAAACAAGAGAGAAATAAAAATAACAAGCCTTGACCACTGGCTGATTTTTATTTCCATACGAATTTCATGCTTGGCCATTCCTCGGAAATGTGCAAAGAAATTTTCTCGGCAACACTTCAAAAAAACAACAAGTAAAAATCTGCTTTTATCGCCTTGTTTTCGGTTGCGTCTTCTTAGGCAGCCGAAATGTAGTAATTATTTGTGGACATAACTTTCTCTGCACATGTGCACATATGCAGATATATATATATATCTGTATACTTTTCAGTTGCCCAGCATCCAGTTGGGCATTTTCCATACAGACATTTAGTGCCCTGCCTCTTCTACTGGCTCACGTAGCACTACGGTGTGTTCTTCGCATTACATGTGCGTGACAAGCGCGTTAAGTGCTTTCCCATTCGGATCGAGATGGAGATTCGTTGGACTCGCATTAACAACGGGTTCTCTTTAAACTGATAATCACGCCCGACTTTTGTTTCAGTTCAGTTTTGATTGCAGCTCGCAATTTCACTCGAAAATGTGTGGAGTACCGCTCGTATATGCTACGTTAATTTCCTTTGCCCTGCGTCATGATCGAGGGAAAGTCGTAAAAGGTCCGTTGATCGATCGGGTTCTATGTGTCCCATGGGTGTCAACGCGTATTGGTATTGAATGATTTATAGCCCCATTCGCCTAAGTGCATGCGTATAATAGCCCACTTACATGCACAATCAATTGGTCAAGGTTTGGATAATGCTTTTCTATAATCACTTTTGAATAGACTGGCGAACTAGGTGCGCGCTTTTCTTATAAGCCCAATTTATCAAATAACATTTTAGGTTTATTAACTATGGCTCCTTATTATTTACGCATTTCACCACCAGCACACTGCAACAGTTGTGTGAAATCTTCATCATAAATTATCTAAAGTCAAGGGCGATTGACAAACGCTTGATGTTCACTTGGCTAATCTTTCAATCGGCGTTTTCTTGTAGAGGGAGACATCCATTACACATCCACGGCATGCCATGTCGAATTCCGGAGCGTTGGATCGTCAAAATGACTTATCTCGCGTTCGTTGCCTAAGTCTTTCGATTCACAGATTGCAGCGACGAGGGAAACACGGGCTTGTGACTTCTACTGCTGCTTTGCTCTGTTTTGCCTCTAATTATGAGTTCATTGGGCATGATTTAATTGCCCAACAGCACAAAATGAAAATATTTGCACGTATGCATGCAGCATTTCTCCATATTTTCACATTTGAATAGGCAGGAGCAGCACGGCAGCACGGCAGCTGCTGAGCGAAATTACAATAAATAAAAGAGAAATTTCTGTCGAATTTGTCGTCCGTTGGACACACACGTGTGCGCTTGAATTGCTTGTATCTTGCATGTGGCATATTGCATGTTGCATGCTGTGATAGTGTGGTACTGCCACTTCTGCTGCTGATGATGCGCACCTGTGCCCAGGCTTTTACTTCCGCCGCGGCAATCAGGCAAACGCACGACTGACAACGTGACAAATTGTCGATAATCTAAGCAGCAGCAGCAGCAGCATCAGCAGCAGCAGCATCCTCTCCTCCTGCCGACTGCCGAGGCATTTTTCTGGTGAAAACTCCGCTTGCCGAAGCTTATCGCCAAATTTGCAAGCAATGTCAAACGTGGGTTATGCCACCGAGGAGGATGCGCCATGGCCATAATCGTGATGCAGCGCCTCAGCAACTCCATAAATACCAAATGCGGCTGTCGTGCGCAAGGAAGCCAATGGCAACTGTCGACCAGCATCCCAGCACCCAGCAACTTGCAAGCCGTCTGGCTGGGAATCTGCTCCTTTGTCTGGAGAAAGCGCCTTGTGCACTTTTACTCCGGCTCATTTTAATTGCAGAACATTAACAGCGATGTGTGGGGGTTAAAGGAAGGTGACTGCGCCTGCGCCTGTGCCTCTGCCTGTGTCGCCTGCTTTCACCTTCAGCCAATTAAGTGCAGCTTATGCAACAGCCAAAAAGGATTGCTTCACACATCGGACGCAAGAGAAAGGGCAATGCCTGGAGATGCACTCCAAGTCACACGAAAGTGTGAGCTACTTGTATTCGTACTCGTACCCGGCTAATGTAAGAATTAATAATCTGAAAACAGTTTCCGTCTGGGAAAATCAAAAATAAATATTTGTGGCCATAAATCGATTGAGTTTATGTGGCAGCATTAAGCGCTTTGCGTGTGTGTGGCAATGGGACACAGCCAAAATACCCAGGTGAAACCGTCGGCTGGCAAAACAATTTAAATTTTGCGCTTCAAATCATTCGGAGTTTGATTGCGTGCAAGATGAGCTTGCCACTGCCGCCTGCCTCTCATTTGCCTGATTGCGTCAGCTGGAAATTGGCAGTCACAGCAGCAGCAGCAACACCACCAACATTCCCGCCCAGCAGCTGCACAATGGGCAAATGACTGTTTACTTTTGCTGCCCACTGTATCTTTTGGCGGCGAAATGCAATAGCAGCAATACTAGAAACACTGGAAACACTGCTGACTAGCTGCAACATCATCGGTGGCAAGCTGCAACAATCGCATCATCAAGCGATGCCGTTGCTGCTATTGAACTTTTGCTATTTGGCCAAGATTCCCACACACCTGCCGCAGCATTGAGTTGTTGTTGCTGCTGTTGCAGCTGCGACTTTTGTTGTTGTTGTTGCTGCTGCGACTGCTGCTGCTGCTGCCACCCACTTGCAGCGTGTGAAACGTTGAACAACTTTTTGTCCAAGGCGTGACACGAAACTTTGTTTCAAGTACGTTTGCCGTGTGTTGCGCCCTGCAGCAAAATGATGGGTGCCGCTAAAAGAGCCAAGAAAATAATGATGAAAAAAAACAGAGGGTGTTGCAAAAGGGGTAAATGACCGCTGATGGCGGCAAAAATTGAATTGTTTTGCATAAATTGATGTTTCACCGTAGCCGTTTTCGGTTTCAGTTGCAATTGTGTCTGTTTGCATTCGAGGGTGTTGGTTTTAATTGAAGTGCCATGCTGGCCCGTTCCTACTCAACTGCACCGGTAAAAAAAAAAAGAAAACAAGATGAGGTGCTCACTTTATAAACAGATTTTAAATTTAAAATTTTTTAAATGCCATTCATTTTTCTCCCAGTGCAACTGTGTTTGATTTCCTAATACATCGCCGAATCGCTAGCCATTTGAAAAGAGACCGCATATTTCCCATTTGACTTTGTTCATTTACCTTATGAATATGACAAAATTAAGCTGACAATAGGTAGCTGATATGCTGATATTATTGTTGTTTTTTTTCCCTGTGTACCCCCTTACCCCAAACCCTTTTTTGTCCAAGTTGCCCACGCGAAACAGCTGCCCAAACTCAACGAAGACGAAGGAGATTCAGCTGCAGTTGGAAACGGGGGGCAGGAGATGGAGATTGGAGATGGAGCCACAGCTGGCGGCCCAGCTGCCACTTCTGGGTATTTTTCCGTGGGCGCAGGAGAGGATTGGCGGCAAAGCAAACTGGATTGAATGGGCGCGGCATTGGCCGAAGCCATCTGCAGATCATCATCTTCTTGCCACAGCGAAAGTTGCTGCGATATCTTGCCGGGGAATTCTAGAGCGGCACCAGCCAGTAATACCCATTGCTACCCTGTATCCACGGGGGATTAACCATTAAACAACATCGTTATGACACTCTTTTTGTAAACCTCTTTTTTTATACTATTTTCCACTTAAAGAAGGCATCCCACTGTTAGAATGTTGAGAATTTCCGTTTGTCTATCTTAATGAATATAAAAGAATATTTTCCACTAACATGCTATTATGATAATAATTGCTTTAGAAAAACATAACTAAAGAATTTATGCAAATTAAGATTAGGTAAAATCATGGGAAACCCTAATTACCGTAGCACAAACCAAACAGTAAGCAAACGTTTACTTTTCGTTAATTTAGCAATGGCTGCTAGTGGGTTAACTTGGCTAAAAGGCTTATCCTATGCCACAAATGCCAGTCTTGGTAGACTCGGTAGACCTGGTGGAAAACCCAACCAGTCCAAGAGTCGCCGCCAAATGTCCGTCCTTCTGTTTGTCCGCCAAGTCCGCCTGGCAAAAATGCCATCTGAGGCTAACTGGGCGGCGAGGCGAACTGGTTGCCCAGGCCGTTTGGTGCACCGAAAATATTTGGGAAAGATTTCACAGTATTTTTGAAAATTAAATTGATAAAATGGATACAAAAACATAATATGCTTGGCATTGGCATCATTAAGAAGTAGCACGTATCCTCAAGATTAAATACAAGGTTTAGGAATAACAACATATGATATTCTCAAAAATGATGATGATTATGGAACCATTGCTGGAACACTAAAGGGCTTGCATCTAGCAGGATGAATGGCAAGCATATGAAATGTTGCCATCGAGCAACTATATCTAGTTCAAATCTAGTTCCCAAGGATTTTTTCGCGTGTGGTGCAGCTGGTGGTGCGGTGGCTTGAATTACAAAAGGAGCTGAGCCGAGCGGAGCCGGGTTTCAAGTTAGCCTGGGCAGCCGAAGGCAGCGGCGGCAACCGTTTTTTGCCTCATTGCTTTTTATTATAATTTCAATTTTGTGTATCTATGAGATACGCGCAACGTGAATTGGCATTTTCCATTTGGCAATTTGCATGTGCAATGCAATGCGGGCTCCAAGATCTGCACAGATCCAGAGATCCAAAGACTCCAAGATCCCTGCCAAACAGTCCGGGTAATTAAAGCGCCATTAACGCCCCATCATCATGGGAATGGTTGGCAAATGCTGATGACGATGACGATGACGATGATGACGGGTATCCACGATGACGCGATGATGGTGGCGGTGATGATGGTGATGGTGGTGTCCAGGAAATGCAATTAACCGATTGGCCCACAAGCCGTACTTATTCGAAAGTCGCCGTTTTGTGGGACTCTGTTTGCTGTTTGTTGTAAACTATTTGCTGTTTGTTGGCCAAGCCAAAGTGTGCCTGTTATTGTTATTGCCATGGCTTAAACCCACCGCAGGCCCATTGGCCAGGTGCTCACCAGGTGAGTGCCCGTCCGCGGCTCGAGTGTCCAAATTGCTGGCGGGGATTGCATAAGCGGCCCAGCCAAGATGCAATGATCAATCAGGCGGCCCAATCAGTTAGCCAGTCCATCAATCATAACGAGGCCCTCAGTCGCTGGCTCATTTTCAAGGAAACCGCTGCTGCGTAAACGATTCTACGGGCGGTCTTCGAGAATCTCGTTTATCAGCCGCGAGGCGGACTCTTGGCACATTTGTATTTTCCAATAACCATAGTTTTTCAATCGACCATAAGCCTAAGTACAGCTTTTGACATCAATTTACCGCGTGGAATTGCAAATGTTTCAAAACAAATTCAATGCATGAAAATCCTGCAGTAAGGATTTGTGATAGAAAAATTAATGGCAAACAGGAAGTTATGCATATTTAGAGACAAATTTTTTTTGTGGGCTCAGCATTGATAGATTCGTGACTTATTTCGTCAGTGAGAACTTTCTTATTTTCATTTCTTCAGATCTTCTCCATGAACTCCAAAGTATTTAGAGCAAATCTAATACAAAGATACAGCAACAACAATAACAAGGGCAACAATAATAAACAGTTGAAGGCCGACAATTAACGCGTTATTTATTAATATCTGAAAATTGTGTCGCCCGTTAAGCGGTTTACAGATGACGGCTACCAAGACGACAATATAATGCCAACAAATAACAGCCAAGCCAAGGCATTAAGTTACAAACATGGCCCAAACACATAGAGTTGAGATGAGTACACCGAAAAGTTAGGAAAAATAATCGAAAATAATAATAAGACAAAAATAAATATGTTAATATCAAAAATCAAGTCAGTTCAGATTCGGTCGGTATCCGTACATTCTTTACAAGCCTTTGACTACTATTGTAATTATTTTAGAATTCGCCTTTAAGCATTATGTTTTGTTAAGTAGGATTTTTCGCCAACTTATTTTAGCTGTGTACTTCATGGTGGTGCAATTTGCGTAGTTTATTTATTATTTTTTACCTCATTTGCGGTGCGGGCGTCCCAAGAAGAAGAAAAAGAAGCGCCTGAAGAATTCTCCGCACGAAGCCTAGCAATTAGAGCGCGGCAGCAATAACAACAGCAACCACTCGCGCACACGCTCGCAGAATTCTTGCTGAATCTCGGATCTCGAAATCGCGAGGAAAAACAAAAGGCAAAAAAAGCGGCGGAAAAGCAAAGAGTCGCCGCTGCACTTTACACTTTTGTGGCTTGAAGCGCTCAGGTGAGACAGGTGCAGCGTTTATTGTGCCCGCCAGCACTTTCAGCACTTTTTTTGTGGCCCCAAAATCCAAATAATGCACTAAAAAAAAATCGAAAGAGCACACGCGTTTATATTAAATATATATTCCTCCAGCCGGCAGCGTTGGCGATATTCTTTAATTCGGAATATTTCAAACTCGAAATTAGTCGTTATCTATGAAGGTATAAAATGTTTTCCGCTGTGACGACGTGAATCTCGCGAGAGGCGACGACAAATTGAAGCGGTAAATAAATTGAAGCCGTCGTCAAAGTGACCGCGCAGCTGGAAAAGCTCAAGATACCAAAAAAAAAGCTGTAGCCAAACCAGTTTTCCACACTGCGTTCGCTTTTGCGCAGAAGCTACCAGATGTTCGAACCAGGTCTTCAAAGTTCACCACTTGACGAGCTTTTCTGCAACTTCAATTCAAAATAACATGTTTAGAAATTCGTGATAATTATATATAAAATATGGAAGATTTTAAGTTGCTTAAAACTGAAGAGGAACAATGGGCTGTGTCTTTGTTTAAGTGATCATTTTTTGTGATCACCACTTACCGCTGATCTGGCAACGTTGGATGTACTGTTATCTGCCAACGCTGCAGTGTGACCAACACAGTTTCGAAGTGATCCACTTGAAACTCCGCAATAAAACACACATCCCATTCACATTATTGTTTAGTAAAGTTGCGAAAGCGTTGTGGAGTCGTTTATTCTCATTCATGTTACAAATGCACTCTTGGAGAGTTTTAGTTTTTTTAGCCTAGCGCGATCGCGGTCTTTTCTTCATTTGTTCTACACTTTCTGCGGGCCTCTGCAACTGCACTCTTCGCACTTACACTTACAAGACAATAGAAAGATATAGATTTTGAGAGAGTCGAGATGGGCAAGTAAATAACACAAGTACATGGTTCTCTATATACTGTATACGACGAAGCGAAAATAAATGTATATTTGTATAGATTTATAATAATAGTATATGTATAGATTTGTAGCGCTGTTGCTAATAGTTTTCACATATAAAAATGTTTCCTTTGTTAGACATTTACAACATTTATATCCAAGTGGCAACTATAATACATATAAGTACATTTATGTATATCAATATATAACTCTTTAGATCTTTATATAGGCATATAACTGTACGTAGCTGTCTGTATATGTGTAGGTATCGGTATCATTATTAGCTGGGCGCGGGACCAAACGATGGTGGGACAGAGGCAGGGGAACCCGGAGTTCTAAATATGTATATATGTACTGCCCGATTCCCCGATCTGC
The DNA here is from genome assembly GCF_000001215.4 of Drosophila melanogaster. Taxonomy (NCBI): domain Eukaryota; kingdom Metazoa; phylum Arthropoda; class Insecta; order Diptera; family Drosophilidae; genus Drosophila; species Drosophila melanogaster. Next base: position 6,049,786 of record NC_004354.4, on the reverse strand, counting down.
TTCGATCCCTGATATTATGTGGCATGTGTGTGTGAGGGCGTGAAAATATAGGCTAGTAAGCTTTGATTTGATAGTGCAGCAAGGTGGCTAGAATTTGTTCGGTTACAATACTTCCGATATTTTCCATATTTTTCTCTTAGGTACGCACACTGGTACAAAAGTATGCAAGTATTTGTTTAAAGGCAGCGCGGGACTACTTGGACACACATATGATTTTTGTTTTAGTATAGGCTCTATGTGTACGCGTTTGTGATCTAATCGTTAATGGTGGTAATCGTGGATTAATGGGCGGCACTGATTTTGTGTTAGTTAACATTCGCTATAAGTTTACATAGGTTACACTCTTAATAAATATATTTATATATGTATATTTATATATATGTATATATATATATAATTTACTGATTTTAGGGCGGGACAGGTGCTCGCTGATACATCTTTACAATATTAGAAGTCGAAAAGTGCTGGGAAAGGGGGGGGGGCGTGGTTGCGGGCTAAACGGGAGAAGGAGGAATGGGGGCGGGGACGTGCAGGGGCTAAGTGTGAGAAAGTCTTGACTAAATGTAATGTACAGGACTACGTTGTCTACGCTTCATCGTCATCTTCATCCTCTAATCACAAGATGATATCCTACATATCTGATATCCTTGCAATGCATCGACATTGTTGTACTTTCGATAGATTTGCTTTTTTGTGCTGGCATGTTGAGCTTTTACTTTGAAATGGTTTGCCTGCTGTGCTGGGAGCTGCGGGCGAGAGGGACAAATGGAGAGTCTGCGAATAGTGTGACCAACGTTGCTAGTAAGGCATAGCAATTATTTTTAAAGAAGTTTGTTATATGGTATACAATGTGCGAAGAAAACAACGAAGAGTTAGAAGATAATACTGATACTGATAGCGCTGAGGTACAGATATTTTAGAGTTTACTGGAATATATCCATTTACACACCACAAATATATATGTAGGAATAGGTAACAAGAACAACACGGACAACACTTTCACATTTTAGGGCACAGCTAAGGACACAGCCATTGCCCATTGATATACTTGTGATATATAGTTGGCCGCACTGAAGCATCAACCCTCCACCGACGGAGAGAGACAGATATAGAGAGTGAGACAGAGAGAGCATGAGATGCAGACGTAGCTGTAAATTAGCCATTCGGGAGCGGGAGGAGGATTACGTTCGGAGGACTTCTGGAAGGAGGAGGAAGGATCCATTAGTAGGGGCAGGGGCTGCGCCTACAGATCAAAATAAAACTCAACAAGCATGGCCTAAAACTGATTGACCTTCAGCTCGTTGCCCTGCAGCTGGACTAGACGGAAGGCCTCGCGAATAGTCGGGGTCATTAGGAGCTTGAGGTTCTCCTCGGCTTCCCCGGGAAGCGATCGAAGAAGCTCCATGGAGGCCACCACTAGCTGGGCGAGCGCAGCCCTCTTGTAGTTGGAGTCTTTGAGAATGCTGCTGGCTCGCTGCTGCTCAATTTCCGGCGAAATTGACTCCGCCTCCGAGGACTTGGCCTGCCGATTGGTGTCGAACGGGTTGCTACGGCACTTGGGCTGAAACTCGCTGATCAACGTGGTCATTGTCACATTCTCCTCCTCCTGCAGCTGGACGCACTTGCTGGGCGAGGTGCTGCTGCCGGATCCGGAACCAGAGCCCGTGTCTGTCATCTCGGCATCTCCATTGCCGTTGAGGGAGATGCACATGGGCTTGGTCTGCGGATGGTGGAGCAGTTGTGGTGGCTTCTGGCGCAGCTTGCCCGAACCACTTTCGATCTCATGAAGGGCAGAGTTACTCAAGTACAGCTCACATACCAGATTCCAGGCATCCTGCAGGCAAAACAGATATCGCACAAAATTCTCCTTCTTCTTCACCGTGGTGGTGTTCAGGCGGGAGCAGGACTCCAGAATAAAGTTCAGATCCTCCGGTCCCAGATTGTACACTACAATGTCGTTGAGATGCGAGTCGACCAGCGCAATATAGTAGATCATCCACGAGGAGGTCATCTGCTTATACAGATTCGCGGCGTACTCGATGTTCGACACCTTCTGCATGAGGAACTTGAGGCCGGGTCGCGAATCGAACTCCAGGGCGGACATCAGGTACTGCTTGACACAGCGCAGCAGGATCTCCTTGGAGCGAAAGTCCAGGTCGTAGTCGTGACTGGGTGAAGCCGCCGAAGCAGCATAGTTGTCGAAGATGCAGGTGGACACCGCCTGGGGCACACACTTCAACCGCGACAGGAGCAACTTGGCCACCAGCTGAAGCAACATCTGGTTAGCCAGCAGCCCGACCACCAGGTTCTTGAACGGAATCCGGATCACAAAGTTATCCAGGTTCGAGTTGAAGCCATTGTTAAGCGGGTACAAGAGAAACGAGTAGCTCCGGTCGTCTGACAACTTGCACTGCGAGGCACTGGGCGTGGGAGCCTGATTCTGACCTGGTTCCCGCTGATTGTCGGACAGGAAGACCTGCTGCGCCAACGCATATATCCTGGCCAGCTCCTCCAGGCTGCTATCACGTCGAGCAGCCACCTTCACGTTAGCGCAGTCCCCGTAGAAACTATTCGACTTCTCGTGGAAAGCGAACGAGAGCTGACGCAGCGGAGCAATTGTCACGGTGCATGCGCGATGGATTGCAGAGCAGGCGATCATCCACTGGGATTCATTGAAGAGCATGCCGGTGGAGAGGATCACATGCTTTAAGCAGGAAACCGATATCCTAGCGATCGCCTCCTGCGACTGAGCAGCACACTCGATTAGGACCAGCAGCAATTGCTTCAAGGCCAGCGTGGCCGAACCCGAGATCTTGGTGGGCGATTCTATTAGGTTCGATCCGCCTCCTCCGACACCTCCTCCGTTTTTCTGCTGCTCCTCGCTAGCGGAGCTGGAGCTGCTGTCGTACTGCTGAGTGTAGCCACAACCGTGATCCTGCACAGAGGGCGATTGCTGCTGCTGCTGCTCTCTTTCTATTCTTTCCGTCACGAACTTCAGCTTGGAGTACAGAAGATTGTCTGCCGGATGAACTATCTGCGCCAATCGCGTCTTGGTACCCGCTCCTAGACGCCGTTGCTCCGGCACCGATTTCTCTATGAACTCTACTACCAGGTCAGTGGTCATGCAGCAGCAGTGTTTAAAGTTCTTCTCTACAAGCTGCCAGGAGGAGCCCGTTTTGTTGATGTACCTTAGCCAATCCTGAATCATTGGCACCAGCAGGTGGTTGATGCAGTAGAAACCGAAATCGATGCCCGGACTGGCCAGCAGGTTCTTGAATAGCTTGAAGATCGTTTGCAGGATTGGCGCCTGGTGGGAGTAGGGACAGACGATCAGCGAGTTTGTGAGCCCATCGAGCAGCAGAAACCAAACTTTGAGCACACCCGACGGCTTGTCCATCTCATCAATCTTGACAATGGTGTCCTTATCGATGTGCAGAGATCTGTAGGATATCATGTACTGCTCATTCCGCGTCTGTAGATAATCGTTCCCGAAGTATGTAAAGTTCTCCATCGAACTGGGAATATTCGCGTCGATGATGTGCGTGTAGGAGATGCCCTTGATCTTGTACGTCGAGTGGAAGTTGGGACACTTGGGCATACTGTGCATGAAACCAAGGATGCTGGAGCAACGCTCAAGGAAGCGAAGAGTCTCGTGGAGAAAGTCCGTGGGCCGGAAGGTGTTATCCTCCTCCTGCTGGCCACCATTCGATGCAGTTCCTCCCGCTGCACTTCCACTCCCACCGGAACAGGCATTGTTATTCCCTCCTCCGGAAATCTCCAGATAGGACAGCAAGCACAGGATGCAGTCCAATCCGGCGTTGGCAAACACCAGCGTGTTGTCCGAGTCGAGGAACACTCGGAAGATATCGATGATGTTGCTCATGTTCAGCATCCGGCTTCGAGCATTCCGAAGCGTACCGAACAGTGGTCGCCATCCGGATCGGATCTCTGTGCGGTGCGCCTCCACCACCTCGTATAGACAGGCCACAATCTGATCCTGCACATCCACATCCGTATCCATGCTCAGAAGATTCTCGAAGGGCTTCAGCAGTGCCTCGTTGAAGTGGAAGTACGGCAGCTCTGACTGCTCCACAAGAAGCGCAGTGATGATGTCGTGGATATACTCAATTGCCCGCTTCGAAATCATCCGATCCCGGTGGCAGGCAGCCTTGAATAAGATAAAAACATACAATATAAATTTAAATAGTAAACAATCCTAAACAGGGATTACTCACATCCATCAGATGCGGTCCTGTGATGGCCCAAACTTTGAGCACGTGCAGCAGCGGGCGGGAGCTGCGGAACACCTTCAGCGTGACATCTCCAATACGGTGAAGGAGCAGCGACATGGGCAACGAGTCTAGCTTCTTCCAGCCCTTGCTGGGCCACCAGATGCGACTGCCCTTGCGCGCCACCTGGCTCTTGTACAGCTGATCCCTGGAGGCGCGGCACAAATGTTTGAGGAACTGACACAGCGAGGGCAAACTAAGTCTTTCGGCGGCGTCTCCGAACAGATTTTCCGCCTGATGGGACAGGGCGCAGAGTACCTTGGAGGTGTCGCTCTGACTCAGCAGCACCGTCTCATTCGTTCCGGAGTAGACCTTTAAGATGGATGTGATGTTCGTGTTGGGACTCTGCATCGGTGCCTGCAGGAAGCTGTACACGTCCACACTGAAGAGGAAATTGAATCAGTATCTAATTGAAAAAGTGGGGAACATATGAACTAGCTCTTACCAGGTCTCATCATCATCGATGGGAATCGAGGACAGATTGAGCTTATCCTGGGCATTGCCGTTGCTTAGCTTTTCCCCCGTCTCCAAGTCGCGCCGACTGCTGCCCGGTGATGCGGAAATAGCCGGATTTTGCATGCTGAAGATTTCATGCTCCAACTGGCTGACATGACGGCAAACGGCGAAAATGCTTGGCCAACAATCTGCACTGTAGCTGCCCAAATTCAGACCACCGGTGAGCACCACGTCCATGGACATGGCCTGGCTGGCGGAGATTCGCGGTCCGGAGGTCTGGCAGACGTTTGAGGCCAGCAGGTTGAGTATCTTTCCAGCCAAATGCTGCAGATTCAAACTGTTGCTGAGCGTGGCGGCCTACAAATACAGGAAATAAGTATTCAATAAATATTATAAAAGCCGAATATGAGTTGAATATATTCCTTACCGAATGCAAACCATCCAAACACATAGCATACAGGGCCTCTCCATTTGATTTATTCGCCTTGGCCTTCACCCTAAGTGTTCGCTTAGATAGGGCCACGAGTTTGTTGGAGGCGGAGCTGGTCTGCAGATCGCCTAAGCCGGAGCTCAGCACGATGACCATCGAGTCCCAGCAGCAGGTGAGCAGACGGCGGCATAGCTTCTTGGCTGCCTCTCGGCGCTTATCGTGCAGCTGCTCCTCCTCCTTGTGCTTCACATTGGCCGTCTGCAGGCGCTGCCACTCCGACAGCATCTGGGTGGCACCCAGTCCACCGGCATCGCACAGCATGTCGACGAGGGCGCAGCGCGGTCCCATGCCTTCCAATTGCTGGCGTGGCATGGCCTCCAGTACATTGCAAACGGTCACCGATTGATAGAGCTCGCACAACCACGGCGAGGAGAGATAGACAAGAACACCCGTGTTCTGGACCGAAGTCACAAATTGCTGCTCCGACATGGGCACCAGGATATCCTTGTGGGACATGCCCTGGGCCACCTGCTCATAGAAGCCGGCCCGCATTAGCTGCAGGCTGAGCAGCAGCGAGGAGTAGATGGCCAGGTAGATCCCGTCCGCATTGATGGCGGTCAGGTTGTAGTCAAAGTCCGAGAAGTTCATGCTGTTCTCCTGGCAAACGGCGGATGCGAACTCCTGCATCGCCTCGTCCAGCTCCACGCAGCTGCGCAGTCGTAAAAGTTTCGGGACCAGATCCTGTCTCAAGGCCCGAGCGAAATCGCGAGCGTGCTGCCGATCATTATCGCTATCGGTTCGTATGGGCATCACGGGCGCCTCCAGATGCGAGTATGGCCAGCGGTTCTCCACACGAGACGTTTCATCGCTGGAGCTGCTTGGGTCGTCGTCCTCGGGTCCTTCTGTGTCCCCGGAACCATTGGAGGCAGCATCCTGCTCGTGCTGCGGCTCACCCTCGCTCTCCGATCCCGATGAAGTTTCGAAAACGGTCTGCCGGAACTCAACTATGGCATCTCGATACGGAGCTGGAAGGCGGGCCATACTCTGATAGGTGAGTGGACCGGAGTAGTCCGCATCCTTAAGCAGGTCGTGCCGCCCGTTGACCACCTGGACGATCTGGTCGCTGATCATGGACTCGGTGAGCTCTCCGCTGCAAAGAACTTGCAAGCTGTCCAACAGGGCCACCATGCACTCCACGCTGGCCTGCAGACTGGCCTCCGTGGCGGAACCCCCGCCGCTGGCACCATAGGCGCACTCTTCCATGGCGTCCACCAAACTGAAAATAGTTTTATATACATTATGTATTTCAATGCACAATGCACTCCATAATATAACTTACAGTCGGAATAACGCCATTTCATCGCTGCATCCTTGAGCGGTGTTCTTGTCGACATAAAGAATCACCGCCAGGTCGATCAGACGCTCCGGGCTCTTGAAGATCTCTCTAACGCATCGAAGTGGCTCTGTGCGATTTTGGGGAGCCGGCAGTAGAAGCATTCGATGGAAAAGGGCCTCCAGCATGGGCCGCAGTGATCCGTGGGCTCCGGCAATCCGGAGTAACTGTATGGCGGTCAAATAGACGCAGCGTGCTTGCGGACCATCCAAACCTGGGCCAGTGAAGAAGCCACGAGCCTCGTTCTCAATCATGTGTAGCGCATCCCTGAGATAATGTATATTTGGTGATTCGATATTTTTATTTTTATTTCCTTTTACTAACTTGTAAGTAAACTTCTTGTCCAGATTTATTCTTCCTGGGGATCCCAGTGCCGCCGCCAAAGTCGGGCAGAACTTCTGCCAGAGAAACGAGGTGAAGTGCGGATTGGCATGTACATTCCGGGGCAAAGCGGAACTCAGCGTGAGGATGCATTCGGTGAGGTACAGCGAGCTGTGGTTCTCGCACTTCTTGTTCGGCGAAGCATTCACGTTGGGCTCCACCAGCCGGCTGCAGAGCCACTGCATCACCGGGATGACCTCGTTGTAGACGGCGGAGGCCTGCGTCTGCGTCATCAGGCCGGCAGGCGCCGTTTTCTTGACCTCTTCGGCCTCCTCGATGAGAAAGGCGCAAAATGTACGCAGGCACTGGGAGGCGGCGGCCAATGAGGCAGCCTTGGTGGCCCGCGAGCCCATCTCCCAGCACTCGCCGCACCTGGACAGGATCTCAATGAGGAGGCGGCCGTTCAGGGTGCATGCGGGCGAGCAGGCCATCGCCAAGAAGAGTCGGAGCACGTTGACCACCGTGTCCTCGCTGCTTGTCGTAGGCAGGATGCCGTTGGTGGCTCTCAGGAGCTGTGATGGCAGCCACACAGAGTCGTCCTCCGGCTCGAGGCCGATGTAGAATCGTTCGTCCTTGATGACGCGCTATTGGGATGATAAAGAACGGAAAAACAGGATTAGCAAGGGGCAGTAGTAAATATAGATAGTATAAAAGGAGAACTGGAAAACCAAGGATAAATCGCAGGAATCTAGAACAAGTGAATGGCAATGGAAATTAAATAACCAGAGCAAATGGGCAAGCAAATCCGGAATTATTGATTACCATGTTGTTAACCAGTCATAAACAAAAGTCACATCCGACCCCGGAGGACACTCAGCAATTAGTCGATTCCGCCCGTTGCCCACCAATGCCCCAATGGCGCACATATGCCAAATGCTATACGCCCATATGCCACATGCCACATGCCATCTCCCATGTCCCAAATCCCATTGCCCGTGTCTTTTGTTCGGTGAGCAGTGTGTGCATATGGAATGATAAATCCGTTTTGTTCGCCGGAAGTTCCGGCCGGAAAATGTGTGTCAGTGGTTGTTATGGCCATTGTTAGCCCACAGTCCCATTACCATTTTCCCAGTTTACTGCCCCTTCCGATAATCGCCGTTTCCGGACGGTGCACTTACATGGAGGCCGTTGAGTCCCATCGTGATGAACTTGGGTCGCTTTGTGTCCAGCGCCATCTGCAGAGCGGTAAAGCAAACGGAGCGCAGCTCGTGCGACGGATCTCGGTGGATTCCATGCTGGCGGTACAGCTTATCTGCAGGGTTAACAAAATTGGGTCATTATTTAGGCGGTATTAGTGACAAGTATGTATGTATGTACATATGTATATGAAAAAATAATGTCTTTATCAACTGCAAATCGTAAATTGTAATATCTTCTGCTCTTAATAGCGCGAGCAAAAAGTTACATTCCTATTCGGTGGCAAATCGGCGCGATTAACGTTTATCGCCTTGGGCACACAAGTATGTGTATGTAGCTACTGCATGCAGTAAAATCTGTCCCGATAAGCGAACGGAAACGGTGCGGGGAGTTCCACGCTCCACCATCCGCAAATCGTTGCCTACTTTCCTGCATCGCTGACCGCGAAATCTCCCACACATCGTTACCTACTTTCCTGCAACACCACGCAGGAAAACACAATAAGAGGCTACAAAACCGAGCTTTCGAAGAAATCTAAATAATATTCTGTTATCCCCTTTATGTGAAAATATATACAATAATTTTATCACCATAATAAATTTACGATTTTCAATTTATAATGCACTTATTATTAATATAACAACTTATAGATGTAATGTAATGAAAATCCAAATCTTTGCCGAAACTTAAGTGCCGTGCTGAAGAGGTGAAGGGCATTGCACAAAGGAAGTGGCAACTAACGGTAAACAACAAACATTGGCGGGCAAGGGAAAGCGAGAAAGGAAGTTAGAAAATGGCAATAATCTCGTTCGTTCTCTCGCTCTCTGCCTCTCTCTTTCTTTCCCACTTTCACCGTGCTAACTGCAAACGGAGTTCACACATATTGCAAAAAGGAAAAGAGCAAGAAAACTCACCGTAAGCGATTTGCGCCGTTTGCCGCAGCGCATTGTGTTTAGTGCCCGTTGACTCCTTGATAATGAGCAAAAAGAGGTCCTCCATATTGCCCGTCTCTTTCTAAGCCTCTCTGTAGTTGTGTGCGTTTGTGTGGGCCAAATGTCGCTCTGGTGGTGTGCGTGCGTTTATGTCGCTGCTTCAGGCGATTCCGCTTGCTGTGGTTGTTGCTTCGCCCTTGCACGCCATCATTGGTAGTAACAACAACAACAACTCAATTAGCGCCTAAAAAATTGGTAGTAAAATCAATACAAACGAAGATAATAACAATAGAGCAACGGTGAAGAATGATTGTATACATATGTTATGTTGCCGCCATATGTATGCACACACATACACATACGCACTGGCACTTACACACATAACGGAAAGTTTCAATGTGGCGTTTTCGCGTCACGTCACTTTTGCACTTCTCAAAAACTTGTGCACACTCATTGCAATTGTGCACCTTCGAAAAGTTCAAACAGTGTGTATCCGTTTTCCTTGAAAAACTTTTCCTACTTTCACACATACACACACACGAACACATGTACAGGCGAACAATGCACCAGGCAATTGCAACGGTACTTCTTTTATAAATTAAATCCATATGTCAGGCGATATCCACTGCCCCACAAGCACTTTCCACAGCGATTACTCATCTGAAATTACCATTTCTTGCAATGGAAAAGGTCCATAGTCCTTGGTAACGGTATCCAGCCACCACTTGTGGTTTTTCCCTATGTTTTCCACCGTTATTCCGAACTTTACTTTCTGTTTTTTTTTTCGTTTTTCTTCTTGCCTTTCCGGGGAAATATGCACTGCACTTGCCGTTGGATGCGTCAAATGCTGTGTGACGCGAAAGGAAAGCACTTTCTCCATTTACGGCGGAGTGCGCCGTACCGTTATCATTGCGCATGCCTGCCAGTCAGCTGTTCGATTGTACCGTTTATCGGTCAGCTGAAAGTTTGGAAAAACCAGGGCGGCGGGCACAGTTTGAAAGAAGAGCATTACGCCCCATGAAAAACCTATGTAGTTTCTATACCTCAAGCCGCATACCCAATTGCATATAGAATGGGAAAACTTCACACTCCTATTTTACGTGCGGCAGTAAAAGACGCCACAAAGTATGCTATGTTATTCAAGAGTTTGCTATGGTTTTACAATAGATACCCATACAAAAATTACTTAGTTCCACGTATTGCGAAGCTTTATTTCAATAATTTTGAAGTAAAACTACTAAAAATTATAATATTACAAATAATAAATTGTGTACATTTAGTTATAAGCTCTTTTTTGTATACAATCTTTTCGTGTATTCACAAGTGCCCGGATATCAACTATAACCTTGAAATGTTTGTATGAGTTGTTCGCAGCCCTGGCAAACTTTAAGCTACAGGCCTTGTTTCGTTGCTCTTTAGACTAATCAATAAACAAAAGGAGTCACAGTTATTCAGTCACTCTTAAAATAAGAGCTAACAGAATGAAGACCGCCAAACAGAAGACTCAATGTTCAGTCATACCTGCCGAATCCGATTAAAATGCTCAAATTTAGATCCACTGGACACCTTTCACCTGGACCACTGGTCTCCACAGGTGGTTGGTTTTCTTTTTCAGTACTCTCTCTTTCAATCCCTCTCTGCTCGCTTGAAATGCCATTAATTATATTTCGCAATGTTTTAAATAGTTTAACTGACAGAGTAAAATTAGTAGAAAAAAATAATAATCAGGACTCAGTTGCGTATATCAAAAACCATTCTTTGCTCTCATGACATAGAAGACTAAAAAGTGCAAGTGCAGATTCCTATTTCGCCTACTTCACGGGCTTCGACTTCCACAGGCCGTCGTTGAGGAAGTGGTACGTCTCGATACCGATGCCTTTGTTCTTCGCCAGACTGTGGAAAAGTCAAGAGAAAAGAAAGATGTTCATGGTTTATTCAAATTTAAAAAATATGCACACGGCTCAGCAAATTGGTAACATTGTCCATTTATGATTATTCTTTCACAATTTGATTTTTCCAAGCTCAAGAATATTTCAAAGTTACAAAGCTTTACCATATTTAACCTAGCAACAAACTACTACGTTTGTATTATAAAACAATGTCAAAGACGAACATTTAAACACATTTAAGTAAACTAAATGCAAGCATATAAATTAATATTCTTAGATATTAACTACTAAAGAAGTGGTAGAAGCACACTTACATTTCCTGTGTGGATAACGTGAGGAGTCCAACGGCCAGGGCGTGCTCCTTGCCCTCAGCCATGATGGCCACCACGGTGTCCTTGTCGGCCGGCGTCATACAGGCGCCTGGCGATGTGAGGCCGGGACACATGACGTTCGCTCCGCTCAGGACGAAGCGGATGGCGCCTTTGTCCACTTGCTGCATGGTCACGAAGTAGGGGAACTTGTGCAGGAGGCGCAGGGTAGGCATCCAGGGGCCATCGCGGTGGCGAAAGAACACCTGGTCGCCGGCTCCGTTTAGCAGCAGTTCGATGTGGTCATGGCTGGTGGAGGAGTAGGGATCGGGAATATGAATGGAGTTATGTGCTGTGGCAAGAACTGAGCCATCCTACCACTTGGCGATGCGGTACGAGTCCTTCTTGGGCAGGATCAGGTCGATGTGACTCTCCAACTTGGGATAGGCCTCCAGCAACTTGGCACGTATGCCCTTCTGCACAGACGACTTCAGCTGCTGAATGCTGGAAATGCTGTCCTTCTCTTCGAATCTGCACAGATCGAATTGCTATGGTTAGTCTGATGTCCCCATCTAACTCATGCCATACGTACTTTTTGAACATTTTGCACGATTTCCTTGCGTTCTTTTTTCGTGGTCGACGGTGCTAATCCGTCTTCAATGTATGATAGAAGGTATCGGTTAGAGGTGGAGAAACATCGATGCCAACTCGATGTCATCGATGTTTTCGAAAAATCACAAGCATCGATGTGTTTCGAGGAATCATCGATGGTTTTCCATCGATACTGCGCATCGGAGATAAAAGTGTATAAATTGTACGTAAAAATTAATTTTCCATAAACGTGTAAGCGTGCACGTGCTCGTATGTATACTGGCTTACTTATCCATTGAATTGGACTAATTAGTATTTTTGTTTTATGGGAGCACTTACTGGACCGGCGACGTATGAAAAGCAATATTATGTTAGCAATATTAAAGAAGAAAATAATTCTTAAGTTGTAAACGACTAAGTCTGCCAAAGATCGATGTTTTTCGCCAAACACATCGAAAACATTGAGTCCGCCAACATCGATGTTTCTCCACCTCTAGTATCGGTTATAGAGCTTGGCCCGCTGTGCGGTGTGACCAGTTCTCAGCGGAATGCCAACTATCGCCCCTCAAGTGTGCATGCGATATATGGTATTAACAATTAACGTTTAAATAAAAATCAAACAATATTAATAGACTTAACAGATTAAAGTAATGTGATTTTTACAAGTACAACTAACGTAAAGATTTATCGGGACAACAGTAGCCGAATTACAAGTAGGCGCTGACCCCTGACCCCTCGAGCCGATAGCTAGCGTCACTTTCAACACTGGCCGATATGGCATATTACCAAAACATTGTTGTATCAACAACATAGTGTCCAAGTCGAATTGTATATATTGTAAATTATATTTATTTTTTATAAGCGCAATCGCATGAAAATACTTGAAGGAAATGAGCGCTCCAGAAGAACATAGTAAGTGGCAAACCAACGGATAACAGCTGTATGCGATTGGGCTGATCAATAGGAATCGCATCGCATCTCATCCGCTTGCTTTATTTTCAGAGGAGACGCCTTTGGAGGTGATCCATGAGTTCATCAATGGCGTAGATGATGGGACCATACGCCGCGACCTGGGGGAGGACTGCATCCTCAGCTTCTACAGTCGAAATGTGCGTGGCGCCAAGGCAATCACCGGATTTTTGAGAAACCAGTTGACAATGCGCTACAAGCACGAGGGATTCGAGGAAGCAGCACAAATTGAGTGGGGCGACGAACTTCTGCTGAAGGCGCGCTTCGGCAGATCGTTTGACTCGGAACGTCGTCGCATCTACGAGGAGAAGGAGCGCACAGGCACCACTCTGCATGTGCGTCCAGAGAGCGATGACGAGGAGGTAAATGAAAAGTTTTCCTCAACCCTGATCACACCGCCCCGTCCATCGAGCTACAATTTGAACTCCCTGAAGTATGTGGAGGCGTGTGGCCTGTTGAACAAGCGTAATGAACATATCTACGGCGGCCTGGACATGGGCGAGTCATGCGCGGTCCACCTTACTTTGGGCTATCGGAGCACCTTTCTGCCCGGCGGTCAAGTGAGCGGCTTTGAAATCTGCCTGGCTGTCTACGATCGGGGTCTGACAAGCCTCAAACGATCCACTCTGATTCCGCCACTGTGCAGCATTTCCTTTGCACGACGGGCCAGCGCCCGATGTAATCCAACCACCGATGATGAGGAGGATACCGAGGAGGATTCAACGCCGCCAACAGCGAGGCGCTGCGTGCGTCGTACTTTATTTACAGAGGAGAACACTCAGAAAGAAGAGGATGCCGATTTCATACCCGTGGTGGAGCAAGAGCAGCCAGCACCGCAGGAGCAGCCAGCACCGCAGCAGGCTGAGGAGACTGGCGAGGTAGTGATCCCCGTAGATATATCCACAGCCTTGAAGACCACAAATTTCAGCAGCTGTACACCGAGGAAACGACAACAGGCAACCAATGGCAACGAAGTAGTGCGTAAACGTGCGACGGGACCAAGGCGGATGCGTTTCTAGACCGGACAGATATTTAAACAGCTATAGTCCCTAGTTGCTTTTCCAAATTTACGTAGCACAATTATTTTCTTTGGCTTTCGAGGATACCCGACAAATTTCCGTAATTATTTGAACAAGACTGATTGCACCCGCTTTGGTTCCGCTTCCTGGGACCCCGCGTCGCGCTAGGCTAAACTACAATATGTATTGTTTTACATAATCCCCTGTATTTATTTGTGTATTAAAGTTCAATGTTTATTTAAGCCAATCTTTTCTTACCGTTAGTTTTTAGTTGCCTTATTACAAAAAAATGCATCTGATGGGGTGATATTGTTGAATATTTAATTTCAAGTTGAATATCGAGTATGCATGCATATCAGTTAGTCAATGGAATGAAATGGTTAACAGAGGTAAAATAAAAACGTTTACTCATTTCTCAATGTCAAATGTTTCTGGTTTGTGCCTCGGCTAGATCAGTTTTTCACAACCGTTCCCAGTAACTGAGACCGCTATTGGTGTATAGGAAAATCAGGCGAACTATAAAATAGTTTCTATAAACTGCGAGTGTTAGTTACTTAGTCATTTAATATGATGTTCTAAAGGCACAAGTGCAAGTAGAAAAATTGATAAAAGCCAAGAAAATCAAGAAAACTTTTCATTGCATCACGTCAACTTTATAAAATTGATTCAATAAATTGTTGAATATAAATCCTGGCAACTTGAGATGCCATAAATATGGGCTTCTGAAATGTTGTATATGACATAAGGCCATCGATGCCTTCGTGAATAATGCCTGACATACTATATAGCCGGCTAATACCGGCAGAGATCAGACGTGAGAGAACCTAATAAATCGTCGCTCCTGTTGTCGCCACTCTCAAGTGGGTGGGCTTATTCGGCAGGTCTATTTTCGTACCGCCAGGGGGAAAAATTGGATGGGAAATAGAAAGAAAATCCATTTGATTAAAACGGTATGCCGGGGCGGGAAAATCGTAAGCAGAGGGTGGTTCGCTAGCTGGTTCGCATTAAGACATCAAATAGACAACAAAGTGAGCGCTTGGTGGGGTCTCAACGTTCTGGATGTGCTCTCTGGACCCGGCCCAAAACCCCGAGAGCAGTTCGAATCGTTAAGCCAGCCAAGTGGAAAAGGCAGACTCCTTCTCCTCATCCTCACTATCCTCCCCATTCTCCTCCACCTCATCATCTTCCTCCACCTGCTCTTCCTGCTCTCTGGTGCTTGAAATTAGATTTCTGCCGTTGGTCGGCATTCGTTACGAGGTTTACGGCGGCACACGCTCTGAAATTCACCAGTCATACGATTCGCATACACTCAAATATGGGAAAGTAACATATTAGGTACTTAAAGTTAAGAACTATTGCCTAATACAAACTCTTTATACACCGAAACTCTTTTGAGCTCTATATGTAGTTTTGGAAGTTGTAACACTTATTAAATAACCTTTTTAATGTATGCTACACAAAATAAGTAACGATACATACACCTTAAATGGTTAGTTATTCGGTCAGCTGTTCCGCTTTACTTTTTTATTTCGAGTGTAGTTGGGTTAAGCCTGGCAAATCCTTGTGTTAGCTACAGCTGATTTATGTTTGGAGCCCTGCGACGTCACGAAGGTGGGGAGTCCGTCCGTCGGTCCGATGTTTACGAGCGGATTAAGTTTTGCCTTTCAAACAAATTCCATTCGAATTTAATGAGCCCCGAGATTACATCGAACCGAAAGGGAGGCGACATGAAGGATGCCAACGGGAGTGGGATGCGTTTTTAATTGAAAGATGTCGCCACGATGCAGACACGATTTGACAATCCATCAGGGCGTCAATCGGATATATGCTATATATGGTATGTATGGTATATGGCATGGTGCCCAACCTACGATTCCAAACCACTTAGACGTTGGCGTTGTCTAATTTATGCCGCCTTGTCCACAATTAGTTGCAACTGCAGCAGCAGAAGCAGCATCGGCGGCTGTTTGCCCCAGAGAATTGGGGAATCGAGGTTATCCTATATGGGGCGAGTTCTCCACTTACAGCTAGACGACCAAACCGAAACTATTCGTCTAGCATTACACGATACTTAGCCGCCGTTTATTTATGTGCCTGTCAACGCCTCTCAGCTGCTCCGCCTTCTCTTTTCGAAATCAACCCCCCTCCCCCCCGCCATAAAAACATGCGAAATTCAGAGGCATGGGGCATAGATACTTTTGGTTAATTGAAACCTGTTGTAAATCACAAATCATATTGACGGCTCATGTCCCCCAAGAAACAAACATATATAGAAACTGAAACTGCAGCAGATGTCGTCCGTTTTTCATAATTTTCGTTTGGGGAAGAAAGCTCCATAGAGGCAGCTGCTATAAGATGGGGATCTCGTAGAGCTATGGGAACTTTTCCTTAAACATGTGCTAGAGCTTCTTAGAAATCCAACTTCTAGTTCTAAAGATCTTTTGCTAACGACTATTCGCAGGTCACAAATCACAACAGATTGGAATTTTTGCGCTCTAAGGAGCTGGCGAACCCATTTGTCGTAGCCATTCAACCCCATCGTACACCCATTTCTATATAACCCATGAATAACCTCGTTTGGGAGACGAAAGCACTTCCAGTCCATAAACTTTGCCCTCAAACTGAATTTTAAGTTGATTTCGCTTGATTACTTCATTTTCGGAGATACAACAGCATTAGCAAGAGGAAATAACTAATGGTGAAAATATTGCCATTGCTTTTGCGACAAGTGCGCATTTGTTGCCGCACTCCCCCGATTTCTGCCCACCACTCGAGTATATGTATATATATTTTCCCGGCTGCTATTGTCCATTTCCGATTGTCGAGGGTGTCATTTGGTAATTGTTACAAGCTGCCGCATATTTGGACAAGCAACTCGCAGCACTCGAAAACAAACAAATGACTCGAGAGACGAGTGGATGCGAGTCAATGGGATTGGGATTGGTACTGGTATGGGAACCACCCTCGACTGGCTACTGGTGGTGGCTCATCGCCCATCCATCCACTCATTTGTGAGCGGATACGCAGTACAGAGACCAGCATCCAGTAACCAGGACTCAGGACCTTCGACCCCGACCCCGACTTCGACTCCGGCAAATGTCATTAGTTTACAGTTGTCTGATTTCCATCCTCGGTCCTCGAGAATGTTGTGATCGATGATGACATCTCCATCCGAGCGTCTCCATCCCGTGGGCTTGCTGATAATGATGTTGATTCGGTTTTGTGGATTTCCCTTTCGACATATTTCAACATATGGCAGGATGATCCCAAGGAGATTACGTTGAGCAAGTCATTGTCCACTGATTTTGATTCGATTCGAGATCTACTTGGAAAAGAAAAGGGTTCAATGATCTCTAATGGTACGCCATTGCTATTGGCTTCATCCAATTAACCGGTAATCCTTCTATTAGAATTCCCCCCAAAACTATCTAAATGAATGGCTAATCGCATTGGATGCATCCTCTTCCCAAAAACAGGAAAATTCCCCATTCCGGCGGCCAATTCCCAGACAACTAATTAATGTCAGTCGTCTGGGAATGCCCAATTCTCGAAAAAGTCGAAAACGGAGTCCTCGTAACCCCAAGGACATCGAACTGGTTCAGACCAGCCGCGTCGTAACTCAAAAAGCACTTAACCCATAAAAGTGAAATAATTCGATGGAATAACAAACGCACTTAACAAATTACAGATGTGAAAATTTCATTTTCAGTGTCCGACCCCCATCCTTCCTTCCATTCTTCCCTGCTTTTCCTTCCAGAGGGGGATGTTTCTCCCCTCGATTCACCCACTCTGCATTCCACAAATTAGAAAATGATTAATGGACTCAACCGGTTGCACAGCACATTTCCCCCACTCCACAATCCAGAATCCTGATCCACTCCATGGTGGCGCCGTCGTGGTCACATCCTCGCCAAAGGAGCATCCAAAAAACAGGAGGAACAGTGCGTCTGGCACACTTCAGCATAAAATAGCACTCGAGAGAATCGAATGGCTGGGGACGGGTACACTGGGGAAAAAAACCCTATCTATTGCAACGAGAAAATGTTCATAGTTTATTTACAAACTTAAAGTACAATAGTTGTACTGAAGTTCAGTATACTCTTCTTAAGGTAAGCTATTCTTCTGAATTGCTTATTGTATGTGCTCATATTTTTCTCTCAGTGCCTGGGCACCCTGCTGCTTTTCGTCCTGCTGCCGCAGGAGTCGCGTTAAAATCACTCTTCCGTTTCGAAGGCAGAGGCTGCTGGTCCTCGATGGTTATGGATGGGGGATGCACGGAAGGAAGGAAGGACGGAAGGAAGGAGGGGGGCTTGAGCCACCCCCGACCCACCAGGAGGGGTGTGTTTGTTGTCATTTATTGCTGTTGTCCTGGCCTCCGCCTCCTCCTTCTCCTTCACTTTCCGGCCGCTCCTGTGTTGTGTGATTTTTTCTGGGGTCACGCTTTGCTCTTTTGATCACTACCACTTCCACATCCAGTTGCACAGGCACAGGACACCAGCACATCCTTGCCGTGAATCAAATTACACTTTAAATCCTTGATTTTAATCTGAAGGGGCTGACAAATGGATTTTTATGTCAATTCCCCGACAAAGGGCTAAGCAATTGAATTTCGCATTCTGACATAACCCCAGGGGTTGTGTTTTTTCCGGGTGCACACGGGGTTTACATCCATGTATGCGGTGTATTCCCTCTCCGCAGGACGACCGGGATTCAGCAGGATGAGCAAGATTCCGGGAAGCGACGGAAGGAAGCAATCAGTGGGCGTTGTCTCTGCGGGCGGCTTTTTAATCTCTGATTGGATTGCCGAGCTGTTGATGTTTAACGTTTATGAGGTTGCGCATTTCCCGACACTTTTCACTTCGCCTTCCTGCCCAATTAGTGAATAAACAAACGAAGCAGCTCTGTTTATTTAAGACATAAACTAATTTCAGCTTTTTTCCAAGCTGTATCATATTATTTTTAATAATTTTAATGTCCAATGTCCACTTTAATCGTAGTGTAAAATGAAAAGTTTAACTTGACTTAGTGACTTAGTGACTCATGCGCGGGGTTTGTGGTTAGACTTTCGTGTGGCGCAAGCTGGAAAAGTTAACCAAGTGCGGCAACCGGTTTTGGCCAACTCATTCGCCATCGCAGTGCGCTGCGCACAAATGCAATTCCTTATTGGCAGGAATCTGGCGATCTTGTGGGCGCTCGATAATTAGCCATGCCTGTCACACAGATACACCCTCGAGTATCTAGAGAGTCGGGGAAGGGTGGAGTGGCAATGGGAAGAGAGGTGGGACAGTGTCATAAAAATGTATAATAACAATATTTCAATGTCGCAGCGGGACATCATTGTTGCCATGTTAACGCTTATTTTTTGTTTACATTTTTATAATTTCCAGCGCTGCGGCTTAAAAAGCCAAAAACTTTCAAAACACACACACACAAAGGCCAACTGAAACTGAGGCAATATAAACGAGCCGAGTTTTGGCAGACAAAAGGAATTTCGCGGTATTTTCACGCTTGATGCAACGGCCAAACAGAAATCAGGGATTGGGATTGGGATCGGAATCGGGATCGGGATCTGGGGATCGGGAATGGTGGCTGCTCCGGTTTTGGGTTTCATTCAAAGGAAACGCTCCGTCCTTCACTCCTTTTGGCCACTGCGGATTAAAATGATAACAAGACTTCGGCGACCAGCTTTTGTTTCGAGCACTGAGAAAAATAAAGATATCCAATTTTTACTGGATTTTTAGACCTTGTTAAAGTGGCAGTGGTAACATTGTATTTTACCAACATACATAGATACATCATTGACGCGCCGCCTTATTCGATTTCTTTCAGTGTAGCATGGTGCTCCGATTGTTGTTCTCAGAATAAAGATGAGTACAAAAAAACGAGGCACCTGCCTGAGTTGCTCTGCTGCTTCCTTTTTGTTTTCCCCCAAAAACTGTCTTCTTTCCGACTTCAATTCTGTTTTTACGCTTGAATTTCTCGGGACTGTTTCAATTTGGCCCTGAAAGGAGCATGTTTGTAATCGCGTCAAGCTCGCGAAATGCAATGATCTATATGAAATATACGATTTTAGGGGACTTAAGTGACTTACGGAAACTCAAAGCAATGTTTCTCATACAGCCTTTAAGATTACCTGCACAGTACCATCGGTTAGCCAGATGTATATTATTTATTATGAGTAAAGCCGCCACTAATTCGATTGTTTTGCATCATTAGGCATTGTGCGGAGTGCTCCCAAGGCGATCGGATTCAATTATGCCCCCTTTTTTTAATGGACATTTTTGAAATAACGCGAGAAGCGACCACCCACCCATTCATCTACTCACCCATTCGTTAACCATCCAACTGGCGGTCATCAATCGGAGTACAAAGCATTTCTGAACAGCACACAACTGGGAACACGGCGCACGAATGTTGGCCAACAACTCAATTGGGTTTCGGATTTTATGGCTTCATCTGCGACTGGCTTTATGGGGCATAATTAAAAGTTTATGGTTAACGCCGCCCATCGGTGTTGGGCATTTCGAATCCGAAGAGCATCCAATGGCGCCCGTTTCAACCATAAAATGCGGCATTAAATCTGCACAGCATTTGCCTAAGACAAAAGTGATCGGATGGCACTGTGACTAAGGTCTGTTATAAAGATTATCTTTATGGATCGTGTTGCCGTTTAGTTTAATTCGCCTCAGTTCACATTCGATTCGATCCAATCCGATCAACGATCACTTCTCCACAGGTGGCACTTCGCTACACAGGGGCAAATCTAAATCATTATCATTTTCTTTTGTTTTGTTAATAGTTATGGTTAAACTATGGGATTTATCATTGCATAATATATATGTATTCTGCCTTTTCGCTCAGTGTAAGAATATTTTCGGTTGTGTTGTGTGTAATAAAATCTGCATAAATCATCGCCGAATGGGATTGGACTCGTTCTGCTCGTTTCGATCTCTCGGGGTTTTGGTGATTCTCTGGGCTGTGACCTCTTTGGAATGGGAATCGGAATGGATATCTTCTGGGGTATTGGGATTGGGATGTAGATGGGGATGGGTATCGGTGATGGCTAATGAGGGCGTTGCCAATATGTCAATTTGATCGCCCCGCAATAAACGCATTTCGTTTCGTTCCGCTCAAGCCAACCAAACGACTTTTTCCCATATGATAAATGATAAATGAGCCGCGCGTGCCCCAAAAGCCGATCTTTAAGCCGGGGTCATCGCTGGCTACCTGTATTTGTGGCCAGTCGAGTCCAGTCCAGTTCACCAGGTGCTATTTTGATGCATGGGCCACCATCAATTAGGGGCGCAATTGATTTTCGCCGTCTCAAATTGATGGACGCCTATTTGTTTGGGTTCAACGGAGCTCTCTCGGTGAGATCTCAAACATATCTCATATTCCGTATGGCAGATCTGCGATCTCCGATCCCCGATCTCCGATCCCCGATCTCCGATCTCAGATCTCTTGATGGATAAGGCGCATTAGGGCTGCCCTGACATAATGGCCTTTTCAAGATGACACGCCCCGGTACAGGAGTTCTATCCGATCTGCAACGATCCTATCTTATCTCATCCCATCCCATTCCATTCCATCTGTAACTCCATTCGGTTGACTGGAACGTTTCTTCTCTATTTTTGCAGATCTTTTTGCGCCCCATTCATCAGCGCATTTCCGCTTTTAATTATTGCCACGTCGCATTTGCCGCTGGAATGACATGCAACCAAATTGCCGGCGATAAATTTTGTGCACATTTCAGCACAGAGCAGAGAGTCCAGAGAAAATTGCAGCAAAATAAGAGCAGCGTGAAAAACACACGCATCACGCATATACATACATATGTATCTGTACAAAAACTGAGTATAAAGAGTATGCACACAGGATCCTCAATTATCAACTAATTGGTCAAATATATTTTCAAATTATCAACATAAAAATATAGAAAGATTAACATTTTGATTGAACTTTTAAACTGATATTCCAATCGATTCTATGTACGTACACAAACTTTTGCGACCCACTGTTTCCCATAGGGAATCGCAATTTTCTGGATCGAGTTGCGAGGATTGCCAATTACATGCAACTTAACATAATTATTTGTCACCAGGCGGCGGACAAAAAAAAAACATAATGTTAGCTGGGCGTGAGCGAGAGGGCTGTAGAGTGTGAGAGCGAGAGGAAAGAACGCACTGGAATGCTGGCAGCAATTGGCGCGCCAACAAATTGCTGGAATAATTACGCACACATTTACAGATTGATTCGTTGCCGATGACAAAAAGGCATTACAAAAAAAAAAAAAAAAAAAAAAAAAACAGAAAACAAGAGACAACTAAAAAACCCTGACGAAGTGCAGAGTGAGCGATCTGAGATGTTGCTGCTGTGCAGATGTGGATGCTGCAATTCATTGATGAACGTGAGGTGTCAAGCAAATTGACTGCCAAGCTTATCGCGCCGTTCAAAGGCGTGGATGGCCCATTTGGCAAATGGGAAAGGTGCATAAGCGTGGGCTAGAAATATCGAGAAAATCGATTTAGCTTATCGGTCACTTTGGAACAAATACAGTAATTGGTAGGAAATAACAAGATAGGGAAGTATTAGAAAAACAAACCATCACCATATGTATCTGTAAGCTCAGTAGTACTTCTTTTTGTTAAGAAAGTTAGGAGTTTGCGGGTTCAGTTAGTGCCCCCCTTGGGAAGACGCCTCTGGACGTTCGAGGAATTCGACGTTTACGTGAATTACGCTCAAATTACAAGAGGCAGTAAAAAAGTGCAGGAAATACCTGAGAGACACGCGGACTGAAAATAGCTGCGACGCACTGAAAATGCAAGGCAAATTAAAATTTCTCGCAAATCGGCAGACGTGCCTGGCCAACAGGATCCTAAATGTTCGGATATTATCTCTGTCCATATTCGACCATATCTTTGTTTACACAGCGCAAAAATATTAACAGCGCTACGAACTGGTTTTTGAAATTTCAAATTTGTATTTTCTTTACATCATTTGTTACCCCTTTCATGCATGTCGCATTTTCTCCATTCGCGCCCATTGAGCTCGTTAGGCGATAAGTTTATGCGGCATTAAATTTTATGCGGCCATAAAACAAACAAATACGCCTGCTACACTACACTAAGGCAAATATTACGGCAACTGAACACGATAAAACATCGAAAACACAACAGGAACAGGCCATAACAATAGCCGGCAAATGGAATGTGCCCTGCGTAAGGAGTGGGAGTTGGATTGTGAGCATTTTGAGTATGTGAGCAGGAACAGGAGTAGAACCCAAAAAAGAGAACACTTTTAGGGGCAAAAAAGAAGCCATTGAGACTGCGACTGCGCGTGCTCGGCATGCAGGGCGTATACATAATGTGGAGTGGGAGTTGGCATAGTGGGGGTAAAGGCGATATAAAGTCTGGAAAACATGTTGCTTTACGCCCTTCGACAACTCAACTTGGTCCATTGACAATGGCCAAAACTGGCCAAATATGGCCAACAATTGTTGCATTGTTGTGGGAACTCGAAAGAGTGTGTCGTTGAGCCTTTAAAAAAGTAATTAATATGTTAAGGCTAGGATAGAACTAATAGAACTCCACCTCCGTCCATAAGCATCCGCATTCATTTTGTTCAGTGTATGGGCACAACATATGTATGTTGCCCTGCTGCCATTCGATGTCGTGATTATGCGTCGTAATTCGAGTCTAATCGTCGATTAATATTTATGAAAACTGCATAAGCAAACGGAAAAAGGTTCCGTAGGGACTTTTCCAATGCAACCCAACGTCTGGCAGAATTATTCGCTCCCTATCTTCTATCTAATCGCGTGTCAAATCGCGGCGAGTTTCTCACTTTTTGACATCGTTTTGATGGTAACCCAAAACCAAAGTTCGCCATCGCGATAAGGCGGTGGAACAGGATGAAAAGAGTCAGTAAAATGGAAGGGGGAATCCTCGAAGGAGGGACGCGAAACCCTCGGCTATAAAATGATTAACAAGCCCGATAGGCCGTGTGCCTTTCTTTGTAGCCCAAACAATTACGTTGCCACCGAAATTTGCCACTTTTCCGCCCTCTTTGCCATTGTTTGGCCCTCTTTTCTTTATGTGTATATACATAGGTTTGTGCTGCCACAGCTGTTCTAATAAATAATAATAATAATGCATCAGCGATCACTGAACAATGGGGTACATAATGCATGCTCTGCCTCTGCTGGTTATCGTCTCTCTGGATTAGCCCACGAATTTACCATCTTCCCAATATTTATATACTTTAACTATACAAAGGTAGCTATTCCCAACGAAACTGGTAATATGTTTTAGAACGAATTCAATATTCTTAGTTAACCCTTTTCCGACAAACTACCGCAATTAGTCGCCACACACTTTATGTAAATTTCGACATGTTTCGAGAAATATGTATGTCCTTTCCGCAGGATTCTAGTATTTGCCACCTGCAGCAGAGGAAACTGAGCCAGAAACCACAAGACAAACACACAACAGGAGACATTAAATGCAGCCGTGCAGAAGGAGGACAGCAAACGATGTGGCAAGTTAATTCCCCAATGCTCATAATCCAATAGATTAATGGGGCGTATGCGTATCCACCTCTTCGAATTTATGGGCGTGTCCGTGTTTTTATTTAATGAGCGCGACAAACTTTCGACATTCGTGCGTTACTCGAACGATGATTTATGCGGCTGTTCATTAGGTTCATTAAAAGTGAAAGGATGTCTGATCGGTGGATCGCTGGATCGGCAGGTGGCTATGTGGTCGATCTTCGATCTTCGATGATCTCGACTCGTTCTGGGCGTTTATTTGTTTGTTTGTTTGTGTGTTTTCTCGCTTATTCGCCCCGAAATGAGCCATAACTAATAAATGTTTACGACTCTTCCAACCCCGAAGATTTCAAGATCTGCGTATCGCGGGGAAAAGTGAGGAGCCGCTGAGGAGGAGACCGCAAGTGTAACCGAACAGCCCAAATGAGCACAATAAAAATCATTTCGAGCGGCATTAAAATGACACATTGTGGACCCCAAGCCCCTTGTATTTTATACCATTCTTAATTACACTGCACAAATAAAAGCAGAAGATATCATAATTTTGGAAAAGTTGGATCTAGGCAATGGCTACTCTTAACTGAAACACTGCAATTAAAGCTATGACTGATCCTTGATAGCACAGACTTGGCTAAGAGTTTCAAATATTTTCTTCGAGTGCACACCTCTCGATTGCCATCGGGTCAGCAACTCTTGGCCGGGCGCCACTCAATGGGTTGGCGGCAGGTCAGCGGCGTCTTCGCCGCCGGACAACCCGCAGCGCCCGAGGAACAACAAAAACCGCACCACACCACACACAAGAAGGCACAACTGACTCAGAAAACCAAAAAAAAAATTGAAAAAAAAAAACAAAATAAAAGGAACTGAGAAAACAGCAGCCGTAATGAGCTGACAAAGGCCAGAAAAGTGAAAAGGTGGAAATTGCTTGGGCAACGCATCGATAACACGCGTGGCTCATTGTTCGCGTACAATTGATGCGGTCACAACAGCCGCACAATGGCATTATGCAGGTTTCACACTGGGTGTTTTTTTTTTTTAACTTCAACTGCAAGAATTGTACAAATTTATGATTTCGTAGCTGTAACTCGGCCAAAATAAGTCGCACAATGAAAAGAGACACTTTTTTGAGCAGCAGGCAACCTTAACTTTTCACCCAAATCACATTCTAGACCCATTTGAAAAATTTAATTTTTTTCAATTTTTTGCATTTTTGGTAAGGGGTACCATCATCAAAATTTGCGAAAAATGGTCAAAATTTGAAATATCAAGCTTGGTATACAAATCGATTGGAAATTAAGTTACGAGTTCAACGAGGTATGGCATTCCGCATTTGGATAATTCTTCTCGTTTTTATGGTTAAAAATCTGCTTAAAATTATCTAAAAAATATGGATGTAAATATATAAGAAAATAAGGGTTTTTATTGTTGCTTTTGCCTAAAACTTGGCCAAAATAAGTCTCACAATAAAAAGAGACACTGTTTTGTGCAGCGGGCAACCTTAACTTCCACCCAAATCACATTCTAGACCCATTTGAAAAATTTAATTTTTTTCAATTTTTTGCATTTTTGGTAAGGGGTAACATCATCAAAATTTGCGAAAAATGGTCAAAATTTTAAGTATCAAAGTTGGTATACCAATCGATTGGAAATTAAGTTACGAGTTCAACGAGGTATGGCATTCCGCATTTGGATAATTCTTCTCGTTTTTATGGTTAAAAATCTGCTTAAAATTATCTAAAAAATATGGATGTAAATATATAAGAAAATAAGGGTTTTAATTGTTGTTTTTTGTCTACAACTTGGCCAAAATAAGTCTCACAATAAAAAGAGACATTTTTTTAAGCAGCGGGCAACCTAAGCTTTCAAAAAAATTCACATTCCGCAAGCTTTTCAAAAATTTATTTTTTTTCAATTTTTTGCATTTTTGGTAAGGGGTAACATCATAAAAAATTGCAAAAAAATGACACAAATTTAATTTCCCAGATTGCAACACCCATTGATTGTACATTAAAGTAGAAGCTCAGTGGGGCATAACATTCCATATTTGGATTATTTTTAACGTAGTTATGGCCAAAACAATGATTCTTTCCTCTAGAATTTCAATTTGTTTGACAACATTTTAGATTTCATCGCCAATTTATTAATTTACGCTAGTTTGTGTACTCCTAATTGAACTCCTCATTATGAAGATGAGCTAGATCTATGACTCTTCCCTTTTTCCTTGCGCATAATACTAAGAAGGTATTGATCAAAGTGAAAGAAGTACGTTGACAACTTTGGGAAACTACACATTTTCAAGGGACGAAAATGGGAAAAGGGACTGGAGGATACGCCGAAGTCCAGCGCACGAAGACTGATGGCCTTTTTATCTAACGTCCAGGACGATAAGGATGATGTCGGTGGATGCGAGCCAGGTGGATGAGGGTCAGGGATCGAGGATCGGGGATCGGGGATCGGGTCTCATCTCCATGTTCTTCAAACAGTTGGCGATCGAAACTGCGGCCTGTCAGCAGACATGCCCGGCCTATAAATCATATGTTCATTGAGCCCACGCCCCCAACTCCCTGAATTTCTATCCGCTGCCGTCTTGGTGACATTTCCCCCCCTCCTCCATCTATGTATGTATGTATTTATGTGCATACCCGCTTTTTATTCGACTACTTTTTATCGTGCTGGATCAAGCGATCAATCCAACGGCACAGGTAGGAAAAGCAGAAAGATGAAGGGAGTGGGAGCCGGGGAAAACAGGTACAGGTGCATTGATGGCATTTTAATTATTGCGCCCATTGCGACGTTTATCCAAGCAAACAAGAGCCCAAACCAAACCGAGATGGATCTTCTTTGGGGCCTTGGGATGTGTGGTTCCATGGGGCTGAGTCCGACTTGCAAATATAGCTGGCAGGCGTGAAATTTCCCCAACGCGGTGGGTCCAACCGTACAGTGGGCACTCGCAGAGATGTGCATCGAAATTGGAGTCGGGATCCGAGGCAGGTGAACAAACTGCGCTGCAAGTGTCCGCCCCTCCATAAAGGAACACTTTGCGAGGACTGTAATTATGCACGGCTCGCTATTTGTTTTGCTTGCCAGTACAGTGGGTAAATATCCTTTTCCCACTTGATTCTATATTTGGTTCTTACTTGTTGGCTTAATTTAACATATTGTCTTTATGGGATACTTTTCAAATATGATCCTAACAAAATATTATCTGCCCTTATTAATAAATTCTAATAAAATAGTTCCATTGTTGCTTATTCAATTAGCTAAGTACCACTGTACGCTGATCGCGACGATCGCACGCACGCACATTTCACTTTATTTATGAGGCGTGCGCGGTGGGCGTGGCCCGCTTGTTGATCGGCGCTACATTCCAGGCCCCGCCACGCCCCCCTCTCAACCGCCTCTTGCGAGCGTTTTCAATCAACGTTCGTTCCCGGGGCTGCCAGGCGAAGACAAGCTCGGACCACCCTTTTAATGAAGCCCTAATTACAGTCTTTATAACAAAAGGTGATTACCAAAGCAAACCAACAACACCAGGCCTCCAATGCAACCAGAACCGAACTGGGTTCTGGAATGGGTATGGTTATATGGGATCGAGATCGGGCCACATCAACGGCTCTTTAGCAGAGGGATTGGGTCTTCTGATCGCGTCTTCCGCCTTCGGGGCTCTCGAGTCTCTGAGTCCTCGGTCTGGGCCAAAACACTGACTTTGACTTGGGTAGCCGATGGAAGAGGAGTCTCCAGATCTCCCGAACCTGCACTGCGAAAATCTTTAAGAATATACCTTCAAAAGTTAACCAATTCACATAAAAGTGTTTGTATCAAGGCGTACTTTTTGTTTCTGCCAGTGCATCCCCGACTCCTTAGCACTGCCCATCATCGTCGCATTATTTATAACTTTTCATGTTTAAATTTGTAATTTTGGCGCACTGCAAGTCAGAAGAATCTCGTGACTGGAGCTACTCTCCACCTTGCCGTCTTTGCTCGCCCCACGATTCTTCTGCCTGCCGAAGCTGGTTGAGCCTTGTAAATATTGATTTTAATCGAAATTGCCCTAAATTGCTTGTTTTTCATGTGCTCGGCTATGCAATTTAAGACACTTTTGCTGTGAACAAAACTGCGTGTGGCTTAAATGAGAGGAGAGGACAAAAAAATAACGCACAGGTAGAAGAAGTGGGACGAAACAAAAGAATACAAAATAGTGCTTATTTTAAATTCAATTTTAGGCTCTTCAGTAGATTAATTATTAATCACCTATTTTGATAGGAAGGGTAGTATTTCCATGTCGCATATCCATGCGATTCTTAATTTTGTTCAGTTCAAATGCAAGCCATATTATCCTTATCGAACGAGTGGACTCTGGTTTTGCATTACGCCATTTGCAAGTAAAACATCAATAAGCCGCACCATAACCCAAGCGATCTGAAAGCCCACTTGAAAGGAAACCGACGTCCTGCCGACAGAGAGCAACTTATCATGTCCAAATTAAGTTCAATCCCAAATAAACAAGCCCAGCAACAAGGGGCATTGCAATGAGGCAAAGGGGAGAAACAATAACAGATCCAGTAACCATGACATGGGCGTAGTTCGAATAACTTGAGGAGGTATATTTTGCAATCTACCCCCATTCTATACCCGCTTTCTACACACATGATACAGATCACGGTGCGAGTGGGAGGAGGGAAGGATGTCGATTTTCAATTCTTCCTGCCAACTCTATTTGCAAAGAGCCTCTGAGTGTGGGAGGCTGAATGAAGGGGGGTTTTTGGAGGGATTGAGGAACTCCACCGAAGGCGCTTAGCTTTTATTTCTTTCTTTTCCTTTCGCCGTGCTTGGGCCTTTGTTTGAATTAATCGAAGTGATATTTTGCTTGTCCCAAAATAATTTATCCCAGCCGCAGTCACGCTGCCCCAACTCTTTGCTCTTCTCTACACAGAGCAAAAAGTATTGTAAAGTTCGAACTTAGCAAGAATATATATTAAAAAAGGTTTAAAAGTAACCTTCTTCGAAATATTTCCTATCCCATTCTATAGGAAGGTGATCTAAATGACTGATCAAACTTTACTAGCTGCCATTTGTTTGCTGTGTACCGCTCTGCGACTGCCCGAAGCTCCAACTGGAATCGGAGCTGGAGTTGGAGCCTTTATTGGTTTTGCGTGGCTGTTGGCCTGTTGTTTCCACTTCTCATTGGGGCGAGCGTCGAAAGCCGACGGAGCGAAATATAAATATTCGCCATACGGTGCCCCTTGATGCATTCTGACGTGAGTTGTGGCCTAAGCGCGCGTTATTAACCGCAATTTATGCGTTTTTGAAGAGAGTAACTGCGTCTTTGGTTCTGGCTGCAACTGCGAATGCGGCGCCAGAGGTGCTCCTCCTGGACTGGAGACCCTGCTGGATTCGATTGCGATACTCCGATCCTTTCTCCGGCCAAATTGATTTCGAACATTCATTATGCGTCGCGAAAACGGGGGAGTTCTCTTTGCTTGCCGGGCCGTATGATACAACTTGAGATTTATCAAATATAAGTAATTTTATACTTACTCTTTCGAACTTTTCTATCGATATGAAAGGCGTCACTATTAGTCATAATATCAGAATCGTTGATTGCTCAAATGAAGACAAGTAGCACTCAGCACTTTAGGTGATAATTGTTCGAAACTAAACATTTTCAATTGAAGCGCAGTGATTTTCTCGCTCGTTATCGTGTAGTTCTCACAATGGAAACGTCCAGGGGATAATGACAGTTCCTGACAGACGGCTAAGTATGAATTTCCTTTGGGAAAATACCCATTTCGTGTTGCGTTTCATTTTGTTGCTTTAGTTCATTTTGGATTTGCAAGCTCTCATTAGCATGTTGTTGTGGCACCGCACCCCGCTGTTTAGCCACAAAACGTTTTCCATACGCAGCTGCCGATCGAGTTCGTTGCCTAAGTCTTTCGTTGCGTGCGTACCACACTAAAAGAAAGAGAACGAACGCGACAGATAGATAGGGAGGGGGGGGGGGCATGGTCTGAAAGTTTATGTGCAATTAACAAGATTCGCATAAAATTACAAAACTGGCATAATTCAAGATAGCAGCATGATCAGCTCTCACAGAATTATCACAATCAAGTTGACGCCAAGGAGTTGGCCGGGACAAACGGATGGAATAAACGGGCAACAGGACACAGGGACAGCAGCTAAATGGCCTGCTAATGGCCTAAAGTGTACTTGCCGATAATATTAAGCACATGTGCATCACTTAGCCGCCTCGCTGAAATTTATAAAGTTCCAATTGCCATTTGTCCGCTGTCTGCTGTCCGCCAAACGAGAGATAGCCGCTCTCCAAACCGAGATAGAGGACATAAAACCGGCGAAATTATGACCGCTGGTAGATGAAATCAATTTACATGCATTCAATTACAAATTGTGAACCATCAGAGACAAGACTCGCTTTCCAGCCTCATCAGTTTGCCGAGTTTATGGCGGGATTTGGGCAGCTCGAAATGGCCAACTGCCTTGTAACTGCCTCGTTTTAACGATCCTGCCCAGAAGATCTCGTCGTGGGTTTGTTGCGACAACTTTTGTGGCGCAGTTAAACGTTTGCATGATTTTGATTTTAATGATGCCACAGATGCCTCGAATTGGATACCAGATACCAGACGAGATACCAGATACCACATACCACGGAGAGATACTCCGGAGCTTCAGCGAGGGGGGACATCCTAATTAGCGACTGGCTGTGATGGCCATCAAAATAAACACTTGTACAATACGAGCCAACTGGGATTGCGACGTGTTTGCTCCATAAATTTGTCAACTTTACAATGGGAAATGCCACCAGGAGGAGGAAGCAAGAAGGGAGGTGTTAAGGATCGCCAAGAAAGAGAGAGAGAGCAGTGATCGATGGTCAGCGAGGTTCGAATGAGTATGTCCATACCCCCAGTCCTCTGGGCTGAAAATGCCATTCCAGTTCCGATAATGCAAAGTGGCCCTTGGTAGCCCATTTCTGGGCCATAATAGCAATTTCATGTTTATGGGCGCCAGCTCCAGTTCCCTTATCTTCCAATGCCTCTCCGAGTTCGCCTCGTTCGTCTGCAGCTTCATCCGGATTCCCGATCCTCGCGTTGTTGGCTCGTTTAGAGGCGACTAATGGCCTAATGGCTCATCAGCGCATGTTGCGCGATCTGCAGGAATTGCATTAAATGCAAAACAAAAACCAAATATCAGCATAACGACTGCCACTCGAAAATCGTTGCCATAATTTAAATGAAGCCGAGCGATAAGACAGCCAGCCTTCCCGGTTGCCCACTATGTGCATATATATACATATAGTGAATCCCAACCAGTTCGACTCCACTTCCCAGACTCCAGATCTCCGATTCCCGACTGACGGTCAGCGCTGCATGTGTTTTTGGTTATAATTTAAATGAGAACGATCGCTAATGATCTCATTCCCGTCTCGATTTCGAAACCGAATGCTGTGGGAAGATCGTGGCATCCTTGCCAACCCAAAAGTGACCATGCTGCGCCACATGGCAGGCGAACTGATCAAATGGGGATCACTTAACGCTAGGTAAAATGCTAACTTAAAGTGCCTAAAAGCCCTCGATCTTGCAAACGATCGATAACAAATATATGATTTTCAAAATGAAATGAATAAGCTTTCTTTGCCATCGATTACAGTCTAACTTTGCAACTTTCACGATATCCAGCGGAAATAATCGATAACACTAACCTTTCCATTCGAAGAGCACTCCCTGTCATTAGGTAATTCCTTCAACTCCAGATTGTGGCCCATGCAATTACCGGATAACTGCTACTAACCAATTACCGGAGTACCTCCTGGTCCAAAACCTTTACTTCCTTCAACTTTGGGGAACGTGTCAGTGTAGTGGCTCCAGCTGGAAAGAAATAAGAAGGAGAAGATTACAGCCCGTTGACAAGGCACCAGGGCTGGGATTAATCAATTGCTCTGCAATTATCGGGGGGAAATGGAAGAGAAGATGCAACAGGACCAGTAACTGGAACCCATCAGGCCGTACAAAGCCTAATGGCCATAATGAATGGATTAAGCCAGCATTTACGCAAACGCGTTGATATTTCCTCTGACCAAACAAAATATAAATCGAGCCAACTACATGGGACCTGTCCGAATCGCAGGGGGAAGACCGGTGATCGGGGGCTAACAATTTGCATGATCCTGCACCATTCCCGACCCTCCCCCTTCCCCCTGCTTGCATCATGGCATCTACTTAATTTCAAGTTGTCCGCGGAAAAACTTAAGCATATTTAACCGCATGTCGCTGATTTTAATGGCGCGGCTGGGAGAGCGGAGCGTATCTGCATACACACACACATATGTATGTATGTGTATATATGCATGTACATATATATGGAGGGTAAAGATTTGGATGCGGTGGATGCGGGGGGAACATCGGGCGTCTGAGCTTGTTCTCCAGTCTCATTTCGTGGCGACGCTCACGCATATTCCGCATATGCAGACGACGCGCGACGGGATGCAGGCGCCACTTGGCCAGCAAGCAGAGTCAGTTGGTTAGATCAGGGGGTTGCGACGGGCTACGGCGGGTTCCCCGGCACTCAGGTCTCGGGGTCTCCAATGGTTATCCAATGGGTATATAGGAAAGGGCTCCAGGGCGGACTAATGCCAGGTAAATGTTAACCGTGGAATGCCATTGCCCTCTGTGCAGCCAGCTGACCTTTGCACATGCCACCACCGATTCCGAATTCAATTCCGACTCCAAAAGAACCAGTCGGAGGGGAATCAGGAGCATATATGCATGCATGCTACCCAAGACAAGCGCCAGCGATTGTCTTCATCAAAAGCGGGGCCTGTCAACGGGGCCATCATATCGAATGACAAACTCGAGTGCACAATAAGAGAGGCTTAACCATTCAGAAGAAAACCAATATAATAAAAAAATAACTTAACATACAAAGGGAGGAGAACAATGCAAAGAGACAGGAGGAGAAAAGGTTATATACATATATATACCGGGATTATCAGGGCTCCGGCCAGTTCAATCGGAAAATGATCGATGAGCGATCGTGTGGCAAGGTGCATCTTTGTTTGGCCTAATTAAGCCGAGTTATATGGCATGTTTGCCCATCCTTTCCTCACTCCCCATTCATTTGGGAGCCATGAGTTCGGGGAAATGTCACTGGGCCCAGAAGGTTGCTTTGAGGTAACCCGATGATATAGTCGTTGAGAACTAAGGTAATCCAACCTCCGAGCGTGTGTGGCTTCTAAGAATGAATGTTTGAAAAGCTTTCGTTTTGATGTCTTATAATCGATATCTACATCTTAGCTGGGGTATTATGTAACCCATTCGTGATTGATACCCGCTTAAATATTAATTTCAATCAAAGAAATGCGTAGGCTCATTTCTTCACCTTCGATATATTCGATAGTCCTAGAAGTCGCCAATCTTAACCTTTTCCGAAAGTTACCAACTCAGCCTGTAAACAAACACCGACCTGGCTATATGTATCTTCTGCTTCCATCTTCTGGCCCGAATCTCCGGATAAATGAACATGTCCGCGTCAAAGTGTCGCTCTTGCAAAAGCGCCACGAAGAAGAAAGGAAGGGATTGCGCCAA
Organism: Drosophila melanogaster; assembly: GCF_000001215.4. Taxonomy (NCBI): domain Eukaryota; kingdom Metazoa; phylum Arthropoda; class Insecta; order Diptera; family Drosophilidae; genus Drosophila; species Drosophila melanogaster. The sequence continues at coordinate 6,015,850 of NC_004354.4, read as the reverse complement.
AGGGGGAGAAGGAAGCAAGACGGGGGGGGATGGGGGTCAGAGTGTCGTGCAGGAACAGCAGCTGCTGCTGGACATCGTTTCCCAGCAAGGGAATGCCCAGGGAATGGATGAAAGCAGGGGAGGATCGTCGGGCGAAGGGATGTTGCTGCCAGCGGAGATTGCAATCTTTGTGCTGCAGTTGTCGCTTCTGTTTCTGTTTTTCGGTTTCTGGTGCTGCTCCTGCTATTCCTGCACCATCAGATGCTCCTTTCCCTCCTTAATTTTCCGCCATTTGCTCATTTGCCGCGCAACCAGAAAGCGTATGTGTCCTACAGAGAAAAAGAGGGGCAATGTTGTTTATTCATTATTATTAAGTTGCCATTAAAACTGTATGTTTGTATAACGAGTTTATGCGCAAGGGACAGCTAAATTTTTTCCGGTGCAGATGCTGGGAGGGATTGAAGGTGGAGATCTTGTGCAGCTGATAAGCAGTGCCTCCCGATGAAGTCGTTTTTTGGAGGACCCCAAAGAAGAGCCGGCGACACACTGCCAACATACACAATTTAATTAAAGACGCGACTACCGGATAGGATTGGATCGGAAACTATCGCCGATCGATCGACGATCGCTGACACGCATAAATCCTGCACATCGATGCTAAAGATCGACGATATCGGGCTGTTGGACGGACGGGACCTTTTACGGACCTCTCGATCTGACCTTGGCCACTAATGAAGATCTCGAGACGCCGCTCCTGCGGCTGTTGCATAATTCATTTCCAATTTATACGCCATAAAAGCGATAATGGCCGCAATTAAGTTCGTGTTCCTTTGATAATTTTCCACATTTACGCGGCCATTAAAATGATTCTGAACGCATTTTTCAGACCCTCCTATCAGCTCGCCTCATTTCCATTTCCATTCTAGGTGTCCATGCCCATACCCATTCCCCATTACCGTTCCCAATCCCCGACAGGCTCCATTCAACGCTGGCTTATCGCAAAGAAAGAGAGGCGTAGAGATGGGAAAAGCATCTGGGGGAATTGGGAATATTGCATGCGTATAGATATAGCCATAGTGCGAGTATAGTCCAACCCCGAGGTGTTAATTAGCATTATCTTAATGCACGTTCCGGCACACAGTTCAAATTGAATTATACATAATAATTTGTCCGCCGCTCTTTAAAGTGCAACTTAATGTTCGAACGGACAGGCCATCTCCATCTTGCCCTCTGGATCTCGGACTTCTGGGCCTGGGTCTCCGGTCTCCGGTCTCCGGAGGGGTATGTGGTGACCCCACCCTGGACGAAGCGCAAATATGGTGGAGTGGATGGGGTCCAGAGAGCTCGTGTTAAGCGCTCATTAATCACATTAGATATGCATTAATTCGGTAAGGAATTCAATGGCGTGTAGACGAGCGAAAGAGACGGCGGCAGTTGGGGGAGGGAGATAAATAGATACTCTCTGGCGGAAGAGAAGGAACCATTTCTTTTAGGATAATCTCTGGGAAAAGTATTACTTAGATTTCATGTGTAAGGTTTTTTTTGCTATTAGCAATAACAATAATAAGATGGAATATTAATGCACTTATTTTCGAGGGAAACAAGTTGCTTCAATTTAATATATCTATATAATATATATATGTCCATATACTGAATATCCACAACTCATAACTTGGCCAAATGTAACCCAATTTGCACGTGGCATACCTCTAAAAGCTTGTGCTTAAGCCATCTAAAAATCTGTATTCCAATTTAGTTGATTTTTGAAAAATAATTTTTTACCAATTTTTTGTTATTTTAATGATTGTTATTTTATTTTCCAAATTTTCGAAAAATGGTTAAAAAATTTAAAAGTCCAGTTTCGAATATACGATGTTAGTACGGCACGAGCTGAGTTCGGGAAGGTATAACATTTGAAGATACGACTTGTTTTAGCCAAGTTATGATGCATTGATTTTGTGATGAGGTGGCCTTAAACAAAAGTTAAGCCATTTATTAACTTTTAACATTCAACAAACGTATGTCACCATTTTGGACTACTTACTTGAAGAGTAAACAAATCAATATTTATAATCCCAGGACTCTTTAGTTTACTTCTACTGTCTGGCACATTAGACTTGTCCTGCGACGCCCAACCCAATGTACGCTCCCATCCGCAAAAAGCCACCAACAATTCCCCAATAACTCATTCAGTCCACCGTTTCCACCCACCACAAAGGCAACAACAACCCCAAGCAGGCAAAACAAACAAACAAACGAGGTGAGTACTTAGTATGGGTGAGTATCTGTGTGAGCGAGGCAATGCCTAGATGCGCGTGTGTGCGTGAGAGAGTGCCAAAGGGGGCGGAGCCAATGGAAGGGTGGCTTAAAAGCCGGGCTTATCTACGGGAATATAACTATAGAATAAACTATAGCCAAAGATCTGCAGTGTTTCCCTATGCTACTTTATGTTACTTTATGTTTTTGTTTGTTTTTCAAATTATAGTTATAGCGAGAGAGAGAGAGAGAGCGGCACAGCCATGTTGGGGAGCAAGCGCGAAAGAGAGAAAGAGAGAGAGAGCGCGCTCGTGGCTGGAGCTGTCTCGCTCGCACTTGAAAAGGGGAGCCCATCTGGGCTGCGAAGCCAGCGGCTGCAGCGACGCTGGCAGAAGCTGAGGCAGCGGCAGTTTTCTTGCGGTGCGCCCGCCATTCGAAATCAGTCAATGTTGAGTTGACGGCGCGAGAAGACGCGGGAGAAAGAGAGCGGAGAATTGAAGAGCTAGTTGATGAATCAGAAAAAAGAATTAGGGTCCCCGTCGCTGTGCCGTCTTGCAGAATCTAAAAGAATCTAAATATCACAATATAGGGATACCAAATTGAAAGAATCAAAAAACGAGAAACGAAAATAATCCAAGTTGCAGAACCGTCGCTGTGCCGTTAAATTACTTATTGTTTTTTGTGTGTGACTAACTACATGTGTGCCTCCTAGGTAATGAGTGAAGTTGGCAGTGATTCCAACAGCAGAGACTAAAGACTTTTGGGCGCCACCAAGTGCCCCGCCGTGTGGAGAATGCTGGTGCCGTCGGACATGATTGCGGCGCAGTCCAAGATGGTCTACCAGATGAACAAGTACTGTGCGGACCGTGTCCAGGTGCGCAAGGCGCAGATCCACAAGCAGATCCAGGAGGTGTGTCGCATCGTCCAGGACGTGCTCAAGGAGGTGGAGGTGCAGGAGCCGCGCTTCATATCCTCGCTGAACGACTACAACGGTCGCTTCGAGGGCCTGGAGGTCATATCGCCCACGGAATTCGAGATCATCATCTACCTGAATCAGATGGGCGTGCTCAACTTTGTGGACGATGGCACCTTGCCGGGATGTGCCGTCCTGAAGCTGAGCGATGGAAGGAAGAGATCCATGTCCCTGTGGGTGGAGTTCATCACGGCCAGTGGGTATCTGTCCGCCCGAAAGATCCGCTCCAGGTTCCAGACCCTGGTGGCCCAGGCCTGCGACAAGTGCGCCTACCGCGACATTGTCAAGATGATCGCCGACACCACGGAGGTAAAGCTGCGCATCCGGGAGCGCATCATTGTCCAGATTACGCCCGCCTTTAAGTGCGCCGGCCTTTGGCCGAGATCCGCCTCCCACTGGCCGCTGCCGGGCATCCCATGGCCGCATCCCAACATCGTCGCCGAGGTGAAGACCGAGGGATTCGACATGCTATCCAAGGAGTGCATCGCACTGCAGGGCAAGAACTCCGCCATGGAGGGCGACGCCTGGGTGCTCAGCTTCACCGACGCCGAAAACCGGCTGCTGCAAGGTGAGTTGCCGTCGGGAAATCTTAGACGGGTTGTATTGTCGTCTATATGGGAACTACTCAGGGTAGAGCACTTAACTCTTTTTTCACACACTAGCTTAAAGACTGCAACTCTTGCAATTACATAGTTCCTAGTTTCCTTTATGGTTAAAAGATATATCCTGGTATCCACATTCACGCCTTTCAATTTATACACTAAGAAATATATTTTATCAAGCGAATGTTATCATAAGATAGATTTGAAGACAAGTATCTTTGTAGTCGCAAAAAATTCTTAATTAATCGGAAATACCATTGCTTTGAAAACTATTTCTCTCAGTGCCGAATGAGTGGCTACCGTTTTTCGGGCATGTTTTGGTAGTGTCCCCCAATCAGTAATCAGTGACACACTTAAACTGAATTGATTTATTCCCATCAAATCAGCGACTTGGTCTTGATACGCCCGTAATTGGTTGTAAATTAACCGTCGGACGGGGGAACATCATATCATTTTGGAGATCTTTCAGCTAGTTGGGAAAAAATGAAGTTCCATTTTAGTTTTTAGTAATCTAATGAGAAGCCCACTTAATGGATTTAACTAACTTTAGTTGAATTCTAAACGGCAGATTCTATGGAAAGCTATGGAGCTATGGAAATTGGATTATAGAAGGATCTTAAGAGATCACCATATTAGGATTCTTTAAAGGATGTTTTACACTTGTATCATTTTTAAATGTTCATGTAAGATAAGATATCATTTGAGCTTAGGATCTCAGAATGACTGCTTATCGTGTAGTATTATCCAAAATCGATGTATGTATATCTACGATGCGAAGATGGTCACAATCAGCTTGCAGCGATTGTCACACGGAATCTGCATAGTTGGGCGGGAAATTGCACTGCAGATTCAATTAGGCAGGGCGATAAGATGGCCGGCGATTAGTGGGGACCCACTCGCATTGAGTCGACGACTGCCCAACGAGACATCCGATTATCGGGCCCAGATATGATATGAGATACGAGCCAGCGTCGCCCGGTTGGCTACGATCATAAATCTGATGTTCGATCGATGGGGGGAGTCTCAGCCCGAACACGGGGAGTTGGAGTCTTTAGCTCCTCAGTTTCTGTTTTTTTTTTTTTTTTTTTTGGGTATTTGGTCGCAGCGCGACAACGCACACAAATCTGCTGATCCCCGAGAGATAAGCGCAGTCTCGGTAGTCGTAGTCCCAAGGCAGTTAGACGGTTAGTTGGTCGGACTATGGAGCTACAGAGCGAAAGAAACGGGTTTCTGTATGAACAATGCCAATGGCTGGGCCATAAATAAGTTTCTAAACGATTTTATAAATATTTTAAATCTCGGCGATTAGATAAAGTCAACAAATAAATAAAACAACAGCCAGGCCAGGCCAGGCATGAGATGACACACACACGGGGTAAGAAAGGAAAAAAATAAAGAAAGAGCCACAAAGATTGGGTTTTCGGGGGGGGGGGGGGGGGAGCTAAAAGCTGGGAGCCGAGGCAAACCAGAGAAACGAAAATCCAGCCAAAAAATCGAAACAGAGACAGTAAGAGAACAGAAACAAAAAAAAAAAACAGAAACAAAAAACTGAAACCAAAACTGAAACCGAAATCAATTCTAAGGCCGCTGACAACGATCTCTGATCGATATTGATCCGACTTTTTTCACCGCGTGTTTGTCATTTAATTTAATGCTCTCCGAAAACTGAAAACGAATTGAGACCCAGACTCCGACTCCCCCTAAACTAGCTTTCTGGGAATAAGGTGGGGTACATAAGTGTATCGATATCGCCAGATCGTGACTATAATTAGCACGGTCACTAGCAGCTACCAAATTAACGTCCACTTGACATGGACTCGATTGGGATTGGGATTTCGATTTCGATTTCGATTCGAGGTACTTGGAATCGCACTTGTTTTGCCCGATTTCTTGCGACCCCACGAGTCGAGTGCCAATATTGTGGCAATATCGTTCAATATTGATTAGCCCAAAATGTGAAACGGAACCCGGAGCAAGACGCTCCGGAGCGGGAAAAAAGCCGTAGACGTGATTATCGGACCGGAGCCGAGATTAGCCCGGCTGACATCGTGCCAACGTAGCCATGATTTATGTGCTCCAACGAACTCGGGCCACAATAAATTAGGAATCAGTCCGACTTTATACCTGTACGTCCGCCTCTCGAAGGAGAAATTGAAACCAGAACATAAGTACCTCATATACGTATATGGGTTGATCAATCAAACTGAAGGGGCGAAGAACATAAAGAATTGAATATTGCCACAGCCTTATGATGTTTGTATTACTCGAATCTACTCAATAATACCTATCTATGAAATATAATATATGTAATTTCACTGGAAGGATCTCAAGTGTTTTAACTTTTTATTGGTAGTATGAATATCTTGAAGTTTTAAATACTTTTATTTGATATCAGCGCACGAAAGGCATGAGTCAGGGTACGAAAATCCAAATAGGTTTCTCAAGTGGTCAAAATAGTTAGCGAAATAAATGAACCGATGTACTTGAGATAGAAAGACTTCTAATGACCAAACCCATCGATCAGTTGCTGTTTAACTGACAAAGAACGATTCAGCTATAGTTCTGTCGAAATCGTTTCGATTCAATAATATCGATAGCATCGCATGGACATAATGATGCATTGAGCCAAGGGCAATCTTCGGAACTCCATTCGGAACTCCATCCTTACCAGCAAGGCCCACCCACTAACCCAATCAATATTATATGCTTTCTATGTTTTTTTTTGTTATAGAACTGATAGGAATTGATATGTTTCAAGTGCTTTTAAGCATCCTGTCTTATATTTTGTTGCAATTCTATGAGACTATTTAGGCTTAACTAGACTTTAGTTTGGGGAATTACCTTATTCAGCAACTCCATTCCATTTCTTCACCTCAATTCCAGGAGCGAGTCGACGACGCTGCCTGAGCATTCTGAAGACCCTGCGTGATCGGCACCTGGACCTGCCCGGCAATCCGGTGACGTCGTACCACCTGAAGACCCTGCTGCTCTACGAATGCGAGAAGCATCCGCGCGAGATGGAATGGGAGGAGAACTGCATCGCGGACCGGATCAATGGGATATTCCTGCAGCTGATATCCTGCCTGCAGTGCCGCCGCTGTCCGCACTACTTCCTGCCCAATATGGATCTGTTCAAGGGCAAGTCGCCGGGTGCCCTGGAGAATGCCGCCAAGCAGGTTTGGCGGCTCACCCGGATCATGCTGACCAATGTCCGTTGCCTGGAGGAGCTGTAGAGCTGCAGAGCTGCAGAGCTGTAGAGGCACCAGCACACACTAAGCACTAGCTACTACGAGAATCCATTGGATCTGCGGACGCTGCGGGGGCAGAACCGCCACTGGGACTTCTTTTTTTTCATACGCCTTTTGTTTTTTTAGTGATTTTTTTTTTCTACAACTAAAGACAAAGGATCGCAAGGATCAAGGGCGCTGGGAGGGTCGAAGCTGGAGAAGGAGAAATGTGTGAGAAAGATAGAGAGAAAGCAGTGAAATTGTAACCCAAATACTATTTGATATTTCGCTAGATCGTAACTTAAGTTTAGGTGCTTTCGAAAAGTATACGCCGCTTACAGAGTTTCCTATAATTAGAGCATACTTAGTGTTATCCATTTAGATCGTCATCGTCGCAAAACGCACAAAAGTTACCAACTAGTTACATTTGTATGTACGACATTTTTTTTTTTTTATTGGTCCATTTGCTATTAGCAAAGTGCAGAGCAAAATTAGCTAAATTAGCTGTAAGTCCTAATGAAACTGAGACAGCCGAGTGAAGGAATATTTCCCCGTCGGTCCTAAATTATTTATTCTATGTTTTTGCCTTCTTCTTGTGAGTTTAGTCAATAAAACGTAAGTTTTTTCAATGAAAATTAGCAGGGTTATTACTTTCTTTTGTGAGAGGGGTAGGTAAGTACGTACAAACCAAGGAAAAGTCTTAACAATTTAAGAGTATTTTTACGTAAGAACAATTTATGTGATATTAATGATTTGCCCAGTTATCGGGTTTTGAATAGTTCTGACATAGCAATTTTTTGGTATGCGGAATATCTGTCCGAACTGCCAACTTCTCGAGGGTCTCGTCCGTCGATCATCGGATGGCCTTTTGATGTTCTGCCGGCATTATTGATAGGCCACGATTTCGATGGATTTCGATGGACTGTGGAAAATGTCAGAGGCTGACATTTCGTTGGCTGTCGACAGGTTGCGCATTTTAATTGCGAATTAACAGCGATTCCGCGGACAGCTAACAATCCCAATAAACTAAACACACACACGCACGCACAATTTGTGTGTGCCGCATCTGCCACGCCCACCCACGCCCACCGCTCGCGAGAGTGACTCAGAAAGTAAAGATACATTTGTGCTTTCCCGTCGAATCGATGAAACATTTTGGTCACGTGTCTGTTTCGATTTCGAGCGACAGACATAACATTCAAATTAAACTTTATGTCATTCATAAATTAAATAATTTAATTTTTCCCCCATTGTTTCGTGTTGTTACCTTCTTCTGTTTTTAGCTTTTGGCAGTCAACTGTCCACTTCTGCGGCTCTCCATTATTTTTAGCCTTAATTTATACTTTATTGCGACCAAGTTGATTTATGCATGTGCGGCTTTTGTATTTTATAGTTGTAAATTACCCAGCAAATGACAATTGCAGAGGCGACACGCAAATCATGCTAACACGGCATAGTCGCACCTCTGAATACCCTTTAATGATCATAATAATTTGCTTGAGATACATACTGCACAAAAAAAAAAAAAAACAAAGTACAAATATTGTTCTCTTTTTAATTTTTGATGAGAACATTTTCGATTTCGATTTGCATTCCAACACATTCACATTCACATTCGGTTGGAATGGATCGAATTTATTCAGGTGGGCGATTTGGTTATGGCCATTTATGACGGCGATGATTTTGGATCAACTCGATTGGGCTAAATTCGATTCAAATGTCTTTTATTTTTCGATCGGGTTGTTAACCGCCTAGTTGCGCTTTTAATGAGTTGTGTTTTATTGGATTTGATTTGCATTTTAATGCGGTTTCATTCTCAAATTTATTATTTGTTGTCGACGCAGACGCAGTGCGTCTGTGTGTTTCCTTTTTATATTTTTCTAAACATTTGCTTATTCCATTGAGCGGCAGACACTGTTTGATCCGCCGCTTCCCACACAAATTAAACCATAATAATAATTAATAAATGATAATTTCGGCAATCGGCTGGTCCTCCTCTGGTTCCCATCTTCCTGTTTGCTGTCACCATCGCACTGGGAGATTTCCATTTCCATGCAATTTATATACGTTTTAATGGCCGCAAGAGCAAATTTTATGAACATCTCATAATCGCATTTTAAACACACAATTTGTCACAGCCCCTTCGCATGTCACCCACTCGAAATGATCGCCTGCATATGGCATAGCAATTAAGGAATATTCATTTTTATTTCCACACCCATTTGCAGGCAATAATTAAAATTTTATAACCGCTTCATTTTGGGTGTTCTTTTTTTTTGTTAAGTTTAAAACAAAGTTTGGTTCAAAATCAACCGGTGCGTGCAAGGCATTTCGCACATCATTGCGTGACAAATCGGCGGAAAATTCACTCACTTGTGATATATACATATTATATAAACTTCTTATATACCGGTTAAATCTGGCGCTGAACTCGATGAGGACCTGCTGTCCCAATCTTCTGACCGCCTGTCAGCCAGCATGTTGGCCACATCCCCACCGATCCCCGCCAGCCGCCAGCAAATCCGCACCTCATCCACCTCTGGCAAATCAAAACAAATGTTTTATTTAAATGGTTAATTTGATCGGGCCAGAGCATCTGTGCCGGCCGGCTTGTTGGCGATGGCCAAATGAGCAGCTTACAAGGAGATGATGAGGCCCGAGGTACACAAATGGCTGCCAAATCGTGAGAATTGCATTTGGAATGCCACCAACTGAAGTCGATTGGATTCGGGCTCTTGGTTCTTTGGTTCTTTGGTTCTTTGGCTCTTTTGAGGGCACCTGGCAGGGGATTTTAATTTGCTGACTTCAATCAAACTGCAGTAGAAAAGGCAGCAGGATGAGGCAGTGGAGGCAGTGCATTAAACCCGCAAATATGCTGCTGCCCGGGATGAGCTGGCATTGGCTACACTGGAACAAAACTAGGCACTAGATATAACCTAAATTATAAAACGCTTAAAATGACTTCCAGCAGGAGATACCAAAACGTGGCTTATAAAAATTCGATTTATATTTATAAAACTTTCAAAATAAATGCAATATCAAGGCATATTTAACTATGAATTTTATCTATTTTTGTAATATTTAATATGAATTTCTTGCAGTGCATAATTGTGCTTCTGCAGCGAGGATCACGCGAAGCTGGACTGCGTGAAGGTCGGAGTAGCATGAGGATGGACATAGGGATGAGGGCGACCACGGCGCTTGCCACTTAGCATAAACGGAAGACGAGGCACCGGTGGAAGTATGAGTCCCAGTCCCCGTCCCAGTCCCAGTCCAGTTCCAGATCCACTCCACTCCATTCCAAGGCGAAGGCGAAAGCGAAGTGAGCCACGACCTGTGTGGCCGCTGCATCAGGGTAACAAGCTGTAATTAGAGCCTCTTAGCCTGTCATCGCCAGCGTGCTTGATTATAGCCTTTTGACAAAAAGCAAATATTAATTTAATACATCCAAGGAAGCAAGGAGTCCAGTGAGCCAGTGAGCCAGCGAGCGCCCCCAGGGCAGCCTCCCCAGCTCGAGAATCGCAGGCTGCAAGTGGAGGAGGAGGAGGAACTTGCAGGAGGAACTCCTACCTTTGTGGCTGATAAATTTCACCTGAGCTTCGCGTCTTGCACTTACAGGTGATAGATAGTGAACGCGATCGGAGGAGCAATCGAAAGGAAAAGCCAAATAAATGGTCACCAAAATGCATAAAATATCCCTGGGAAATCTATTCTCGTTTCTCATAATTCAAATGAGCTGCGAACGAAAATTTCCTGGAAGTCATATCAAAAGCATTGCACATATCGATCCAACTAATCCGTGCTATCAATTAACATGAGAGGGGTATCCCAAAAAGTTGAAACCAAGTTACCATACACCACCATCAACCAGTTCTCAAAGACGGCAGCTCACGTCGTCGGTTTGGCATCGTCATACGCCCTTTTGATTTTATTTTTTTTTGTTTTTGGTCAGATTTTCTTTGTTTTTGGGCCAAAAACAATGGGTTCAAACGGCTGCGCTTCGGCGGAAAAGGAAAAAAACGGCCCTAAATCAATCACAGGCGGCGACATGTCAACAATCGTGGGGTTCGGGATGGGGATCTTGAATCGAAATGGAAATGGAGACAGCGATCTGGGGAATCGGCGCGGGTATATCTAGTGGGGCAACAACTGCCGCGTCCAGGCGAAAATGTCAACGTGATCGTGGCATCTTGAAAAGGGCCGCCGCCGTCGCTTCGCGTATATATTGGCCATCCAATCTGGCCAAGTGGAAAAGGGCCTGACTGCCACCGCCTTGCCTGCCTGCCTGCCCTTTGATGGGCAGGGACGAGAACGTGGCCGCATTTTCGGCCTCTGTGTGCGCGTGATATCTGAACTACGAAATTGAGATCGATTCCACGGTACGTGTCTGAAATGAGAATCGAACATCGGGAGTCGCCAAGCAGCAATGCCTGCGTTGTAACGATAAATTATGATATTATTTGAAATTAATGTTAAGTAAAATGACATCAGTGGGCCTCTTCAGCTCGATTCAGTTGGCCCAACTGGCGTGCACTTGTCGGCCAGAATCGTAGGATGGCTGGTGGTAAGAAAAAAAGATCTCGGCTGCATTCGTCACAATTAATATTCCAATCAGATGAGGAGGGAACACATGTCCGCGAGTAGGCGATGTCGAGGCTCCAGTTCACAAAGCGATGGATTGCACACTGTGCAAAGAAAGAAGCAAGTTGAAGTTGCAACAATTGCGTAGGCGATTCAAATTAGCGATTAAATCTAGAAATAAAAATCGAATAATTTTATTACAGCTATTATAGTTTAAGATTAGCACCAAAACTTCTTATTATATATATATATATATTGATATTCTGGAAAGTACCCCTGGCTTTTCGCCAAGTGCAGTAGTGGGTTTTGGACCTTGGGCGGCGGTGGCGCATGCGCAATGAGTGAAGGTAAAAAAAACCGAACCAAATGGGCTTTACGGGCATGATATGGAGAATCGATGATGAGAGGATGCACTCCTCACTGGCGGATCGTGTCGCTGATTTGTTCGCTGTCATAATTCAATAAAGTAGTCAAATGTCAGACGGACTTGAGCAAAAAGCGCCGGTCCGTCAGCAAGTGAAGTTTCCCTGATCGGCGATCTCCGCTCTGCCATGTCCCCATCCCCGATCCTCGAGAGCGGATCAAAAAGTAGCACCACACACGCACCAGCGCCGGGTTAATGGCCATAAACGCAAATCCGCTTAGCATTGCAACGCAATGGAGATTGGAGGATGGAGGATCGGAGCGAATGGAGCTGGAGCTGGAGGATCGGGAGGGAGCAGGACCACTTGCAGTCTGGAGTGGATTGGATGCTTATTAATTCATCACACGTTTCAGCTTTGCGTCGACATGCGATGGGAATGTCATCGACGACCAATGACCAAAGCCTTTAAACAAATTGGGAATTACAAAGTGCTTTGAGGTATAAATATCAGAAACACTCGAGTATCAATTCACCAGCTGTTTACTTGGTATCTGAGTAAAAGCCATAGTATCTATGAGTTATGTGAGAAATCATGAAGCCTGGAAATGTCAATAAAGTCTAGAGTCTAAGTCTAAAACTAAGGTCTATAAACTACAAAGTAAAGATAGTTACATAAAGCTTAGAAAACTTTTAACTTTGTATATGCACATGCGATAGATACTTTTTTGCTTTGCTTGCCTGATTACACCATAACTTTCTCAGATCTAGATACATGATCTTTTTAATCGGCTCGCTATTTCCCAGAATTGGAGGTCCCAGCTCAGCTGAACAGCCTGATTATGTCTATGTGCCGGAGGAATAAACTGCGCTGAATGGTTAGTGAAGGGACTAGAATCGTAACGGAGTCCGATGGGATCCGATCGGATCGAATGGGATCGGATCGGGATGGTATAGGATGGGACAGGGGCACTAAGACAAAAGAGACGATGACGCGGCGACGAAGGAGCAGAGCTGGCGGAGCAGCAAGAAGACAAACGTGGCGGCGACAACGGAGCAAGTGACAAACGTTTAGATGGATGGATCGTTCTTCATTTCGGGGGAACGAGAACTGAACTGAACCGAACAGAACCGAACCGGACCTCTAGAACGGGCGGTCAGTAACCAACCGAAAAAAAAAAGCGACGATTGCACATAAATTATATTCAAATTTCTTTGAGATCTAAGAGATATATAAAATACGGGAAAAACACACACATGCCACATGAAGTCACATGAATGGTCGGCGACCCCGAGACCCACGATCCTGGGTCTGAAAACCGAAAAACTGGAAAAAAAAATAAAAAAACTGTGTAGTTCTCCTTGTTGTGGCCTTTTTTTTAGTTTCCTCTGTTTGTTGAAATTTATGCAGATATGCGCGCATCTAGATAGGAGTTCCAGTGCCACCTCCATCTATCTGGTTACGTGGAAATCCAGCGCGCCAAAAATCAGCCAAATGCCATGGAGTGGTGAGGAGCACCTGGCATCGTCGTTCTCTCTAAAATGGTATCCCATCCAATCGTATCCCATTCATTGGGGCTCCATTAAAATTCGGCTGACAGCAACGATTCACGGCCCCAACAAATTGGAATGGGCTGAATACTATTTAGATATGGCTAGATCTGCTCAAACTGCCACTGATTGATGTCAATAAAGCCGAACAAAAGACCTAACAGCCAACAAAAGATACAGTGGGCCTTCGTTAAGTGGCCAAAATTAGTTTAAAGGGCCATCTAATTGATCATATTCGATATATAGTTTTTTTTAAGTATTTCGCTGTATATATTTCCTAACTTATACGTTTTTTAAAACTTTTAGTTCACTGCATCTCTTTCCATATATGTATGTATCTTAAACATTTTGTATCCATACCTTGCAGATACGTCTTTAGATACTTCCGTCACCATGGGATGCTTGACCCCTTTTTTCCGCTTCCTTCTGCGAAAATTCTGCTGGTCGTCGGCAATTGTGTTCGGTTTGTGTTTTGCCTCCACTCGAATTAGTGGCTGCGTTTGGGATTTGTCTAATTGGAGGAGGCGACGGGCGCTTTGATCTTGCCACATGTCCATCAAGTACACTACATATATGTATGTATACACGATGTACATATTATTATATGGTATATAAGACGTACGGAGAGGGGGAAAGGCGGTAACCGAGAACGGAGGAAGTTGCTCGCTTGGAACTGAGAGCGCTGTCAGAAATTGCCAACTGGCACATTAATCCACGCGACATATTTATGAGTGTAAATGTATCTGTGTATCCGCGAGATGCGAGATATAAAGATATCGGCCGGCAAACGTGGGACATGGACGAGGGTTGCTCGTTGCTCGCTGCTCTTTGCTAAATGAGTGCACATTTCAGATAAATTATTGCACACAACTTGTACGCGATGGCAGGCCGAAATGTATTTAACAAATTAAATTTACACACAGATACACACACCGCGGCTCGCAAGACTTCAAAGAGGGCGCCGCAGCGTAACGGCCGCCAAATGGGGCGTGGCCTCGACGGGCCAATGGCAACGCGCCGCTCTCACAGATACACAAGCAGGCAACCCCATAGATACACCCATACGCATGCAGGCCAGAGAGACAGACAGAGAGCGTATTTGTTTTTAGTACACGCAGAAAAATGAAGTTCTGTTTGTGTTTTTTATTTTAATGTTAACTAGTAATTTTAGTCAGAACCTTAAGTAGGGAATTATATTAAATCAAATAACCGAACTATTTCTTCTTTGAAAAATATAACATTTGTGATAAGAAGAAGTGGCTCTTTGCTACAACAACTAAGAAAGAGTTACTATTAGAATTGTATCTATAACGTTTAAAGTGCCTAGATTTTTGTCAAAGTGCATCTGGCAGATACGACAGATACGCGGGGCCTGTGGCGAGTATCTCATCGATTTTTTAAGCGTCGGAATGCGTGGCACGAGACAGAGACCCCTGTCACGTGACAGCACCGACATGTATCTGTATCTTTGTGTGTGCAGCTGTGTGTATCTGAGCCTGTGAGTCCCATTCATGCCACTGCCACCGAGATGGCGGATTTGTTAGATACTGGCATGGATATTGAGATACTTCGCTGCAGCCGGGCCAAACTGCACTTTCAGCGCTTTTTTTTTTATCTGCCCGAAGCTGTAAATATCCGCGAGATTTACAACGCCAGCCAGCCGCGACTTCGGTATCGGTATCAGTATCGTTTGGCTGACTTCGATTCGTACTCGGAATCGGCATCGGCATCGGCAGCGGCATCAGGCTGGGGGTATCGCTATTGAGCGCAGCGCATCATTCGGTCAGCAATTCGCCAATGCAGATACTGTATCTGCGGGCAGCAGCTACTAAAATTGAAGAGCCAAAAGCTAAAATACCCATATACATACTCGGTACACCGCGGTCATCGTCGTCGTCGTGCTCCACTTGTGCCCATTGTTGGTTCTGCTGTCACCGTAACTCACAATTGAATTGTTCCTTTGTTCTGTCCCGTCCAGAAGGAGACCCGCTGCCGAATTTCGCATAATTGGCTGGCTTTTAAGTTGGCCGCCAGACCAAGTGTCGCCGGTAAAAAGATACATCTACAGATAGATCGTTGTACTTTTGGTACTTTTGGAGCTTGGTGGAACTCGAACTGAGTACCATGCTGGTGCCGCCGGACATGATGGCCGCCCAGACGCGCATGGTCTATCAGATGAATCGATTCTGCACGGAGAGGGTTCAGGCCAGGATGTACAAGACGGCCACCGCCATCCGGGAGATCTGCAAGATCGTCCAGGACATCCTCAAAGAGGTGGAACTGCAGGAGCCGCGATTCATCTCCAGCCTCGTCGAGTGCAATGGCAGGTAAACTTTTTCAGTATCTTTTCATTAGTATCTCAGTATCTTTTCTTTAGTTTCTTAATAACCATATATTAATAACTATATTACCTAATGTTAAGCCGATGCATAAGTTAGCTAATAAAAACGAGAGCTGCTCATCCGATCAGAGATGTCTAGTGTTCCCAACCACAGAGCCATCAACAAGATATCTGGGTAATTCCAGTGCCCTGATGACTGTCATCGCGGCTACTTCTCACTCCAGTAGTTCCACACCATTGCAATCAAATCCGATCCTCTTCACTCCATTGCGATCATTACAACCAAAGTGCAGAGTCATTGTCAGTTAACTGACAAGTCATGCTCATCGAGGTCTCGCCACCAGAAACGGAGTAGCAGTCGCCCCCTATTATACTCATTTCAACACGATAAACTATCAGATTAATATATAGATTTAAAAATATATATATAGTATTGTAAGTAAGCGGTTTCATCGAAATAGTTAACATCACTTTTACAGATTCGAGGGCGTTGAAGTGATATCCCCGAATGAATTCGAGATAGTGCTGTATCTGAATCAAATGGGTGTCTTCAATTTCGTGGACGATGGCACCTTGCCGGGATGTGCTGTTCTGAAGCTGAGCGATGGAAGGAAGCGGTCCATGTCCCTGTGGGTGGAGTTCATAACGGCCAGTGGTTATTTGTCCTCCCGGAAGATCCGTGCCCGTTTCCAGACTCTGGTGGCCCAGGCGTGCGATAAAAGTGTCTACCGCGACATGGTCAAAATGGTGGGCGACACCAGCGAGGTGAAGTTGCGCATTCGGGAGCGATTCGTGGTCCAGATTACGCCGGCATTTAAGTGCTCAGGCATCTGGCCAAGATCGGCGGCCCACTGGCCGGTACCACATCTCCCGTGGCCACATCCCAACATCGTGGCGGAGGTCAAGACCGAGGGCTTCGATCTTCTGTCCAAGGAGAGCGTCATCATGCAGAACAAGAACAACAATGCCGCCAGCATGGAGGGCGATGCCTGGGTGCTCAGCTTCTTCGAGGCCGAAAACCGTCTGCTGCAAGGTAAACATCTTATGGATACACCTTTACACTTACAGAAAAGATCACACAATTTACTAGCAACTTTTAGTATAGTTTGGGAATTTGAAATCTGGTGTATTTAAATCTCATATTGAATTCCTTTCAGGTGGCTGTCGTCGACGTTGTCTGAGCATGCTGAAGACCCTGAGGGACAGGCATCTGGATTTACCAGGCAATCCCATCAGTGCGTATCACCTGAAGAACCTGCTGCTCTACGAGTGCGAGAAGCATCCGCGGGACTTTGAGTGGGACGAGGGCTGCATCGCTGACCGCATCAATGGGATATTCCTGCAGCTGATATCCTGTCTGCAGTATCGCCGTTGTCCCCACTACTTCCTTCCCGCACTGGACATGTTCAAGGGTAAATCCCCCAGTGCTTTGGAGCAGGCGGCCAAGCAGGTGTGGCGCTTGACCCGCGAGCTCCTCACAAATGCCAACGCCTTTGAGAAGTTGTAAGGTGTCAGAGGTTAAAGGTCACGACTGGTCGATAATGGCGATGACATTTTTGGCAGGAATTTATAATTATTAACCGCACTCATAGAGTGAATATTGTTCTTATTTTTTTACCCGTTAGATTAGATTCTTTTGCTCCATTCACATATTGTTGATTTGACTAACTTCTTCTTGCAGTCACGCAAATATCGACCCATCCGAAGTCGGGGGAGTGCTGATGTGTATGAGGTGCCAGGCAAGTCGGAGATGAAAGGTACATATGCGAATAAATACATACGCATAAGCACAGCTCCTTGGCGGCCATTTTGTGCCATGTCTGTGTATATGTGACTGTCTGCGTGCGTGCGCGTGTGTGTGTGTGTGTGTGCGAAAGTGTTAATGCGAAGATGCGAGATAAGTCCACTCCCCATTCGACTCGACTCGACTCGACTCAACTCGACTCGATGCGATTCGAGATATATATCTGCCCATCCAAGCGATCCGGCTAAGCCTCGAATATTGTTTTTAATAACTCGCCCCTCGACGCTCACGACACATCCTTTGTTTGGCCGGCGAACAATGGACTCGCCGGTTCGCAAGTCCGGATGGAAAAATCGAAAAATCGAGAGAATGAAAAAAGAGCATTTGTCCAGGCGGCTCCTTTTACACGGTGGCTATACACACTCGACGTATACGATTGTTTCACAGTTCGCAGATCCTAGATCAAAGCAAAACGAACATACAAAAAATATATAATATATACATATAGCGCTAGAACAGAGGGAGATACAGATTCCATTGATCGTTCCAAGTCCAACTTAACATTGTTTTACTACTTACATATACATATACACATATTTATGTATGTCGATGTCTATTATGCGATGCCTAACATTTACCACGATTATCCGCAGTTTGTTTTAAGTACAACATAATCCTAGATTGCTAATGTAAAAAATGCTTGAATAAATTCAAGGATAGCCAAAGGCAACACTCCAGGTATTGTTTTCCTATCAATAGGGATTGTATTTTAAATCACTTGATTGCTTAGCAAATACTTACACAACACTTGCTGAAAGAACATGGAGAGTTAAAAAATGGATGTTCTTAACTGATATTCATATATTTAAATGAGGCTGACAAACGGAAGATGTACCACAAAAAAAGGACAAATCTGGAAAGGATGTGCTGGGATCTCATTAGTTCGATCGGCGGTTGAGTTAATGTTATGATTATTGGCAGTGGCGAATATTTATTTGCAAACGACGACATATCTGGATCTGGATGTGGATCGGAATCGTCTTGGGATCTGAGGCTGGGAAGATGCAGCTGCTGCAGCGACAACTGAGCATCACTTTTATTACCCTTATTTATGGTTATTTTCTGGCGGGGGCTGGATCCACGAAAACCGAGTGGTTTGCCTGCTTTGTTCTGCGGTTCTTTTGTCCCTTCGCTTTACTTTATTATTTTTCGTTTTTTTTTTTCTTTCTTTCTTTTTTTTTGGATTTTTTGCGGAACGAAAACTTTCAGCGAATGTAATCGATATTTTCCTCGATGGACGCGTCGACAAAAGGTGTCTCTAAACGGAGAGCACGGGATATAATCAGCGTCAGCACAAAGAGCCAGTTGGTCGGAGCGATTCGAGTCCAAGGATATGCCAAGGATATAATAATGCGTGGGCCAAAATAACAAATTATGCCAAGGCACGCAGGGATCATGTTACGCAGCCCTCCATCACCAGCAGTAACCCCTGTGCCACTAACCCTCGACTGGGTGGCTTTGGCTGTGGCTCTAGCTTTGGCTGTGGTCCTGTTCTTGGTCCTGGGAAAAGCATCATCAGGTGACCGAATCGGTATCCGAGTCCGCAGGCGAATCCTCCGCAGGATGCGCACTTGGCCGCCAGCGGGAGGACACGTGACTGCCTGTTTTCCTTAATTTTCATTCACTTTGTGGGTGGAGATGCGACCAGAACCATGTGCCAGTTGCTTCGCATCGATAAGGCACGATTCCCATTGCCCCGTTGACAAATGGTATTCGAGAGGCCATTTAATGGGGGCCAACAGTTAGAGCTCAGTTCGAAGTACCAGGAACCATGACGCAGCACCTGCCCATTCACATGGCCAAGTCCCAAAATCATCCTGATCCCGGGCAGCCTTCTCATTTGATCGGCTGTCACAACTTTGGCGAAGCCACAACAAAATATTGTCGCTTTTCGCCGCTGGATTTTGGTTTGTACACAGATACCCTGGGAATTTTTGAGCATGCTTATAAATCTATCAAAATTGTGAAAACTTTGTGAGTGTGACTATGTCCCTTACATGGATGAAAATTTTAAAATTACAATAGAATTTGATTTAAATAATTGAATGGAAATAGTTTTATTTCACTTCATTTATTTTTTCCAAACAGGATATCTAATGTTCGAATCTTGCGAGTCAATGCTCGTCAGTTTTTTTCCTTTTTGTTTTTCTCGTTGACATTTATGCGCACCCGCCCTCCAGTTTTCGTAGCTCCTGACTCCGTATCCTTCCGTCGAGACCTGCCACGCCCCCAGGCGACTCGTGGGCGGTGACAGGCGACTTGCTATTGCGATGGCGTCGCATTGTCCTGGCATTTCGGGCTTCTGTTTTCTGGGCTCTGGGTTGCGTTTTCTGGCTTTGTCGCATGGCTTCGAATGGCATTTCTTTGTTTTAATTGTTCACTAATGATATTTAAATTAGGGCTCTAAGTGACCGCGGGCGGTTTTCTGCTATCCTGCTCCTTCGCCCAACCCCATCATCCATTATCCTTTTGCGCCTTTTGTTTTTGTTTGTCGTTTGCATTTTGACATTCTATTTGCTTAGATCTTTTAGCGAGGGTTGACACACTAGTTTGGTGGAAGTAAAGGGTAAGTGCGCGCTAAACTTAAACTTACTTAAATTACTTTTAGTCATTTTTACATAATAACATAATACAACATATTCCTCAAAATCACTTATGAAAGAAAAAAATTAATTTTTTAATGAGTTAGTTGGCTTATAAGAATTTTTAATTCACTAACTCTGCTTTTCCAGCCTTGTTTTCCATTCACTCCAACTTGTGGCGTAATTATGTCGTCATTATCAGAAACACGTGGTGCAATTTACCAAGCTGACAAAAGGAGGCGACTCATCATTTGGCGTCCTCCTCCTGCGAAGCTGGTAAATGGATTTCATGGGAGAGTGGTGGAGTGGGATGTGGATAGTGATGGTGGAGGGCGTGTGGGGAAAACTCGGCGCACACGCCACGAATTATGAATATCAGAGAAATGCACAAGATGAATGGCACCGGGAAAATGCCAGCGGGATGGTAGTGGGAAATTAGTTTTCCACGCATCGCCAGCAAAGACAATGGAGCGCAGGAAAAGCGGGGAAAGCGGCGGGGAAATACGACGGCGGCACCTACACGTGATAATTTAGAGCAGATTGTCGCCTATAGGGTGCATACGTATATCACATAGATTTTCGACAGGGGGGGAAACACTTTAGAGCCATCGTATTTTTGGATGGACATTTGCATTCAATTACGGCAGCTGTGAGCCGGCCCTGATTTATATTTATGCACGCGTCTCTGACGTCCCATAAAGGAAACCCCAAAATGAGCCACAGCGGGAGGAAAGTCCGGATGATTTCCCCTTTTATTGCCCTCTAAAAAAGTGGGGAAAATAAAATTTGAAATATATATAAAAAGAGTTGGCGCTGCCTGCGCTCAATCATAATTATGTGATTTGTTTGCGACGCCGGCGCGGCCGACTAATTAAACGGCGAAATGACAGAGTGGGTGGGTGTGGATCTACATGGACCCATGGAAAGGGTGAAAAACTGGAAAATCCATAGGGTGGGCATGTTGACGTATTGTCGCCGATGTTGGCCCCGTTGAAATTATGACATTTTGATTTGGGCTCGAGGCCCATTTGATGTCCCTCAGCCGGCGCACTCGTCTGATTTATGCCACAAGTCGGGGGAAAAAGTGAGGAAAATCAAAACAACAACAACAAAATAAGGAGCTGCAGCAAAGGAGTTGGAAAATCTAAGAAGGAAGCCGAGGCCAAGGTGAACTAATTAAGAGGCGGATGGCTAATGGATTCCAGCTGCAGTTAGTAGTCAGCCCAAAAAATATCAAACAGCAAACAGAGAAAAGGGGAGGCACTTGGCCATTTGCTTGGCCGTAATTCCCATGATGACATTTTCGGGACATACGGTGGCCAAGATCGAAGGGTTATCCCAAATCGATTAACATTATTAATGAATGCATATCATGGGAATAAGTGGGCACACATCGTGGGGATGGGGGATACAGGTGGAGCGACGAAAGTCAAAACATGAAAAGGTTTTCAAACAATTTCAATTCCCAGAAACGAATGAAATGAACTCCGGCGAAACATTGTCAACATGATCATCAGCCGTCTCCCTCTGTCGTTCGCTCTGTCTCTGTCAACATATTTATGGGCCAGGTTCACTTTGAGGTTGAGACTGAAACCATAGTACACTGAGGATAGTTTCAGGAACTTATGCTTTATAGCTTGCTCTACAATTGGTTTAACGGCCATAACAATGAAATTATCGATCCAAATATTGAGTGTCATACCTCGCCGAACTCGTATTTTAATGCCCCATCGACTGGCATTTAAATCTGGGATTTTTTATTTTTTTGACATTTTTTGGAAATTTGCAAATTTTGATGATGGTACCCCTTACCAAAAATGCAAAAAATGTAAAAAAATTTTATTTTTCAAAAGTCTGCAGTTTGTGATTTGGGCCGAAAATTGAGGTTGCCCACTGTACAAAACAGTGTCTCTTTTCATTGTGAGACTTATTTTGGTCAAGTTGTAGGCAAAAAACAACAATTAAAACCCTTATTTTCTTATATATTTACATCCATATTTTTAGAAAATTATTAGCAGATTTTTAACCATAAAAACGCGAAGAATTATCCAAATTCGGAATGCCATACCTCGTTGAACTCGTAACTTAATTTCCAATCGATTGATATACCAAGCTTTATACTTCAAATTTTGACAATTTTTCGCAAATTTTGATGATGTTACCCCTTACCAAAAATGCAAAAAATTGAAAAAAATTAAAATTTTCAAAAACCTGCGAAATGTGATTTGGATCGAAAGCTCTGATTTTCCGCTGCACAAAACATGGTCTCTAATAATTGTGTGCCGAATTTGGACCAAGTAATAACTAAGAAACCGCTAAAAATGTAAATATTATGTATTTTTGGTGTGACAACACCTCACAACTTTTTTCTGTGTAACAACTGAGGCTTTCGGGCTGCCCGGAGAGCGTTGGAATGTCCAAATGTTCGATCATAAAACAAAGAGCCGGCCGCAGAAACAGAAACTTAAACTGAAACTCAAACGAAAACAAAACAGAAACGAAAACCAAAACCGAAATCGAGACAGCAGCGAACGAAGTTGAAAACGAGTCGAATCAATGCAGATAATATCAATTATATGTAAAAGATACACATGCATGCGATAGATACATTTGCCCCGATAAGCATTTAAAATATTAACATCAACACAGACTGGGTATCCATGTCATGGAATGTTCCCCGTCTCCACAGTTTCGTGTTTGTGTTTATAATTCATTAGAATCCACAGCTGATTTGAGTTATGGCAGGCAGATCCACAACTGGGGGCTTGTCGTGTTGTCTTTAACCTTTTTATCACAATTATCTAACTTCAGGTTACCTATAAGTCGCGCTTTCGGCGCAAGAAATGGGTCTTCATTTGAATAACCAAGATTTAAATCACATCGGATTTACTTCTGAAAATTAAGCTTTGCTTGTGCAATTATATATGTATACAATATAAACACAGAAACCTTTGTATATTTGCATGTTTATTTACATTAAATTAGACTACATCAGTGCACTACGACTACAAATACATTTAACTCAAAAAAAAAAATATATTGTATATGAAACATATTATTTTATAAAATAAATAACGGTTTGATGATTGTTTCGTATTTCGAACTATTAAAATACTATAATAAAATACAAACTGTTCCTTCTCAGCGAGTTGCTATAAAAGTCAAACTGGGAACACTTTTTCGATCTGTTCCCACAGCGCAGACACGCATCTGCATCTGTGCCACTTCTGGTTGTGCAAACAACTTAGCGGTGACGCAAACCTGCACTGCTTTCTTTGATTTTCTACGCAATCATATTGGGTGCTGAGAAAGTGTGAGCTGAGTTCTTAATTAATTAGCCAATTAATCATTAGACATGAGCAAAATTACAAATTAATTAGCTAATTAAGTAATGATATAGCTTACATACAGTTCCGAATTTAGTGGATAATTAATCAATTAATTGAAATGATAATATTATCATCAATTAGCCAATAAATTATCAAGTAAACAGGTTGATATTAATCCTTGCAATAGCTGGAGCGCAGGACATTTTCAGCGCCCGTGAGAATGGCTCCTTCGTGCTGAGGACATAACTTTAGGTATAGGTCGCTGGACTCCATCGCCTCGATGAGGATGTACTCCAAGTAGATACGCGGCGCGGATAGGATGCGCCATGTGAGTGGATTCAGTATATTGGTGGGGTACTCCCAATTAACAGTCGCGTACTCCGGCTCTCGGAGATTCCGTCCGGCCACCAAAGCTTTGTATTCATAGCCCGGCTCAAAGTACATTGCCTTCTGGGAGAACTTCATCATCTCCGTGGCGGCTCGCTCATTTTTGCCAGCCTTCTTCACCAGGGCATCGTGCAGCTGAATGGACAGGATGCCCACCTCGCCGCCATGTAGCGTACTCTCATCGTGTCCGGAAACTCGCACTGTTATCCTATAGTGCAGTCGGCAGAAGGGCTTGCTATCTCCAGTCCATAGGTAGAAGACCCCTGGTGAGTCGCCTTGCTGCAGCTGGCCAAGATCAACCTGCTCCTGGTAATCCTCCTGGCTGTGGTAGCCCATTCGCAGGCACGTGTGGCCCGGCTCCTCGCAACTGGTGCACTTCGTGTCCTTAAAGCTCTAAAAAGGAAGAAACAATATTACATATTTTAAGTTTGAATATTCAAAAAATCAATCAAAGAGCAATTGATTAGCAATAAAAATGCCTAGGATACCCACCTCGAAAGAATCACAGGTTATTCCAAGGAAAGGACACTGCGAGCCGATGCTTTCCGTAAAATACTGCTGACTGCGAATGTGATTGCAGCCGAGGAACTCCTGCATGGTGAGGAACAGCGTCTTCTTCTTGACCACATCCTGGAACTTCTTGTTGCAGCCGGGATTATCGAAACCACCGTTGGGAAAGAAGTCCACATGTCCCAGTCGCATATTGATGCCAAGCCCGCCTTTCATCAGGGGATTGGCATCCGTGTGCACAATGTCCACGAAGTGGGCATCCGTCTTGTCCAGCCGCACGATGGGATCGGTGTCCGTGAAGAGAGGAGCAGCCGGATCCAGACCCGTTATCCTGGCCGGTTTCAGTCCAAAGTCGTGCTGCAGGTGATAGCCGGCATAGCCGGACAGATGGGCACCCAGTGAGT
Source organism: Drosophila melanogaster (assembly GCF_000001215.4). Lineage (NCBI taxonomy): Eukaryota > Metazoa > Arthropoda > Insecta > Diptera > Drosophilidae > Drosophila > Drosophila melanogaster. Next base: position 5,990,963 of record NC_004354.4, on the reverse strand, counting down.
GACCAATGATGTGCACATTGTCCAGATTCGGAAGACGCAACTCCTCGTACAGCATGTGCACCACATGGGCGGTGATGGCGCCCACTAGCCGGATATTGGCAACCGCCTGGACATACGGCGGACTAGCGCCACCGCCCCAATCGATGAGGACCACGGATGCCCGACCCTCGGGCTCGTGGGCCAGCAGCGCCTTGGCCATGTCCCACATCCAGGGAATTTCACCGGACTCCAGGTATCCATGGACAAGCAGGAATATCTTGCCCTTGGGATTCATTCCCATGCCTTGAACGCTTTCTGGATCATTGAGATCCAGATACTTGGGCTGATCCAATGCCCTTCGCGTGTGCAGTGTGAAATGGGGCTCGATCTCCGAAGGCTTCTGCGGATGCACATTTATCGAACGGGTCACCGTGTTCCAGGGTCCATTGATCGGAAAACAGCCATACACTCCGAAGCATTTTACCTCGTTGATGTCTGGCGAGGATTGGGGAAAATCAGTGGGTTTGTTGTGGTATGTTTGGTCTATAAATCAACAGGCGAACACCTGAACTGAGATAAGCGGGTTGGAATTTTAGCAACAAATAACCAACTATCACTAGTTTTATATATAGTTATAATTCAAAACCACTGAGGCTAAAATCTTGAAAATAATCTACTCGGGCAATTTGAATCCATGAAACTATAATAGGCATTATAAAACCATTAATCTGAACGTAACTGCCTTCTTTTAATATTCCTTTAAACTTTTGCAAAATCTCAATTAGAACTGTTGTGGTCTGGTAAAAAGCCTAACGATCCATGAAAAAACCTTAGACAATTTTCAAGATGTCAGATGCCTGTAATGTTCCATTAAGTATTTCATATGGGCCAGAAGACTTCAATTTATTTGGCCAGTGGTGCATGGATTGCCGTCTCTATTTTATCGTGGTCTTCTTTGGCTTTCCGTTTGTATCGGAAGTTTTCGATTAGATAGGCGTGTGCCGCGTCCCTCCAACAACTGAATACATATTATATATCTACATATATGTACGCACGATATGTACATATATGAAACCGCACCGGACGGAGTCGCGTCATTAGCCTTTTGGGACCCTGATTTCCAAATCAAATTGAAGCACGCCGAGTTGCCACCTGTGCCTCCATCACTCAGGTGATCGCAATCGCTGCGGGCTTCTTGAAAGAGCTTTCCCCATTTGCTAATGCGAGCAGCACTCAGCATCTTTGGATTTCGAAGCACTAAAGATCCGAAAACTGTTTGCTCAGCACACTCAGCAAAAGAAACCACTTAAGGTTGCCCCTAACTGGGCCCAAATGACACAGCTGCGGCCAAGATAATAGCTCCAATTACTCTACTCTCTTACTCTATAAAGTGGGGATATCTTGTATTTATTCTAATCTTTAACTTATTATTGAATAATAGTTCTACATATTTGTAAAAATTTCATTTCATTGAAACACTAGAAATCCCTTAGCTACTCCTATTTCGACCGCCACTGTGGCTCAAGTGGCAGATACTTTTGGGCCACTTTCGATGGACATGTTCTAGTTACGATGGGTGGTGCAATCGGTGGTAGCCAAAAGTGGGCTCGTGGCTCGAATTACTTACCACTTTTGGGAGCTGGTGGTAGGTCCACCAGGGTGTTGACTGCCGCCCGACTGGTGTGGTTGGCCAAATACAACATGGTCTGCAGCATTAGGCCGCCCGTCGTGTTGGCCACATACATCCTGCAGCTGTATCTGATTCCGATTCCGATTCCGATGCCAAATGTGATCCCTTAGATCCTGGGGATCTTGGAAATTCCCAACTTGAATCACACACTTTTTCCCAGGGCTTTAGTCAGTTCTTAACTGAACCACAATCACAAATCACTTGAACGAGTGCCACTCGAGTTGGCTATTATCTAAGGCTAGGACTGTATAGTCGAGTTACGATGGGATCGATCGATTGATCGATCGGCCTTTTGTTTGGTGCCTGGCTTTTCTTTTCTATAGTTTTAATTAAGTTGACGTTAATCTTATCGACTGTCTTTCGTCTCGAGTGTGCCGTTAGCTTGTTAGGTTAGTTGGCGGCCCTCGGTTTCTTTCGATTTTGACTATCGCCAATGACTGGGCTATATGTCGTGTATATCTCCGCCGATCTGAGTCGCTTGGAAACCGTCGCACCACTGAGCGGATCAGCTGCGCCCCACGCAATTTTTATAAAGACGTAGACGTCGCGAGAAATCGAAACCGTAACCGAAATCAGAAAGCTGCATCCGAAGCTGCAGCCGAAGCCGCCGATCGAAGATAGTGCTGACCGATCCGCCGATTTCCCGACATATACATATGCGTACAATACGTCTACCACTTCAAAGGTCAAGTGTAATAAACAGTTGGTGGAAGCCGAATATCTCGTGGAAATTACCATGAAGGCTATTCAGAAAAAAAACATACTTTAAATCTATAACCCGTTCAAGTATCACTATATATACCATTAAATGTTGATAACTACGCTCCTTTTACAGATATTATTTCTATGGAAGTTATGTCGTATTTTCGCTAGACAGCCAACACTGACCAATGAGCTTCGGCACGCGACTTACAGCAGAGAGTGTGAAAGAGAGAGAGGAAAGCAAGAGGCCCTGAGCAGCTGATAGTGCACAAGTCGAGCGTTTCGCTCAGTGTAGATGCAAAGTACACCAGCTGCTCTTTGTTGGATGCACCTTCTTGATAAGGAAGCCGATCCGCTCTGCCGACGACAACAAAGTGACCGCCATGAATGCGTTGAGCAATCTCTTACAGGAAGAGGGCGGCACAAGGGAGGATCTTATGATGGGTCAGAAATAGAGGATGGGGAACAGCCCCCTTGGGCAATCAGCAGCTGTTCTCGACAACCCATTCGGCACGGCGAGAAAAAATATACTTATTTGTATAAACTACCCATAACGATCCTAACGATTTGAACCATGTTTTTAAGGATATTCCATTATTATTGGCAATATATATCTTTAAATTTTAAAAGATTGTTATTTTAGCTTACTTTAAAAGTAGTTATATATCTAAAGATCAATATATTTGTAGAATATCTTTAAGCATGACGAACCTAGTTTTTTGCTAGCTTATTAATAGAAGAAAATTGTTTTGTGTGTAACATGCCAAGTGAATTTCTATGAAAACTGTGTCAATCGACGGGCCCCTGCCACGCCCTTGTCCCTCAGCCCACCGCCACTGACAGGTGGTGGTGTCAATGTCTGGTTAGCACTAAATATATTTGCATATGTATATTATGTTCCCCATTGGCACACGTTATCAGCGGCCAGTAATTTTCGCAGAATCCCGCCGTTTCGCTTTCGAGGCGTCCAAAGTCCGGAGAAGGTGTTTACGAGTCGGGTTTTCGATCGCTTGACACTCCACCAGGATCTCGAATATTGCCCATTGACGTCAAAGAGGCGGCCTTTCAAAAGCGTTATCACGACCTAAAGTCTGTCTGCTTTATTCTTGTTTTTGTTTACGACTTTTCTCGAAAACACAACAGAATACCCTGGAAAAATGCGAAGCTTTTAATACGATCTATACTTAGATATGTCTCTGACTCAGAGGGTATTACTTCCGTAAAGATTCAGCAGCTATTGCCCCGATTTCCGATAAGCATCGAACTTTGATTTCGAAAATTGATTCCGGTTCAAAAATCCACATGCATTGCAAATCAACACTGGTGTCTATTTGTTTTGATATTTTCCCATCGACGGGTCCAACGTCACAGCCACGCCCACTTGTTCCTAGCAAGTGTAAAAACATTTTGTTTACAACAATTATTACATGTGGCGTATAGATTACACCGAAAGGCTAATTGAAAACGGAACACACAGTGCAGAATATGAAGAATATTGAATAACAATCGCTGCAATCGCTCTCAATGGCATAAGCCCCCAAGGGGATTATAGTTTACATAGATCAGTGCCAGATCGGCGGGGGACTATAGCTTTACAGGGTACAAAGTATAAAGTACGCGCAGAATGTTAAACGTTCAAGAGGCATGGAAATTACAAAAAGAGTTTAGATTTATGGAAAATGAAGCTTTATGCTTTAAAATATAATTTTATAGTAAATTTTATAGTAAATTATATTTTCCATTGAAAAATATCATAGCATATTGTTTCCCTAAGCCAAGTGCTAATCAAAATTTTGGGCATACCTTCAAGAATGTAGGTCATACAAGTATAAACATAGACAAGAGGCTGGAAATTTTCTAATCTTTGAAGGCAATGGAATTACTCATAGTTTTGATTGTTTAGTTTGGAACAAACTTTCGGTACGATTGTTTATTTGCTAGAAAACAAATTTTAGCATAGAATTAACGTAGAATTATGGCAGATCTATCTTAAAGAGGACATTATTTGGTTATGCCAGACTGTTTTGCTCCAATTGTCCTTGACGGTAAGGGTTTTTCTGTTTGTTTGTGTGCAGGTTTCGCTCGGTAAAGAATACAGGGATATATGTAGTATATAATATTATGGGCTAGCAATGGCACTTAGGATTAGCTTAGCATACAACTAGTTTAACATAAGGATCTCGGGCAAAAGCATCACTCAGAGCGCTGCATGATCATCTCGATTTTATCGCCAGCGGCGGCGATCAGCGGAACGGTAAGACAGCAATCGAAGTCCTGCGTCTTCATTTCATTTACCTGAGGGTAAATACAATATACATGTATAAAATGATAAAAAAAAAACCAAGCATAACTTCAGACCAACCTGCATGATCCGATCGAAGGGCTTCAGTAGGCCGCACATATCGGCAGGACCTCCGCTGCGAATCCTGTTGATGAAGACGCCACGCTCGTACAGTCCATCGGATACCGAGAATCCATAGTCATCGTACACCTTGTCCTTGTACAGGGTGACATGAAACACCCGGGGCTTTCCACTGCCCGAATTCCCATTGACTGCTCCGCCACCGTTGGCATTCCCGCTACCCGACTCCTTGCTGGCCTCCGTATTCGCCGACGGACTCCGGGGACGCCGTTGCACCTTGGCATAAATGGCCTGCGTCTGCGGCAGATGACTGCCATTGGCCAAATCGTGGCTGCGCAGGATCTTCAGGTCGACCAGATCGCCGAGATTCTGCAGCAGACTGGTGGCATGTGAAAGGGGCATGCCCTGCACCGAGTGCTCATCGATGGCCAGCAGCTGGTCACCCACGTGGATCTGGCCATTCTTGTGAGCAATGCCACCTGTTTGTTATATTATAAATGTTTTAGTTTAAAATATTCATAATATTATTTGTATGTAGACTTACCCTCTACAAGGCCACTAATCGTAATGGACTTGGTGATATCCTCGCTGCCGGCCAAAGTGATGCCGAGCAATCCTCCTTTGGGCTCCAAGCGCACCGTGAAGATGATCTGGTGCAGACTGCTACCGCTGCTCTTGCTGCTCGAACTGGCCGCCGATCCGTACACCTTGTTCTCCATGGGCGGCGGCAAGGCGGTGCAGTCGACACTGAAAAATAATACTCATTCAGAAAAAATTTTCAGAACTTATAAACATAATGTGGACTCACCTGGCATAGCGATTGAGCTCGTATCCGGGGTACATTTGCTCCTGCTCGTCCTCCTCCTCGGGCAACTCGGTGGTTAGACTCTGCGTATTGGGTGGGGCCACATAGGATCGACTGTTGACCCCGGTGGACCAGCTGTTAGCCGCCTGGTTACCTCCATTCGAGCCCGATCCAGACCGCAACTGCACGGACTGCAGACTGGCATCGTCCATGCTGGGCACTCGGAAGTAATCCGGTTGCGGAGTCCTCGATTTCAGGGACACGCAATCTGCATACTTGCCCGCCGTCACATAGGCACTGCTGTAAAGATCGTGATCCGTGCTTGTGGAGACACCCATGCCCATGCCCAAGTTTATGCCACTCGCCGGGCAATTGCTGTAAATCGGACTGGACATGGGCAGGAAGTCGGGCAGGACGATCCGCTTGATCGTCAGCGTGGTGAAGTCCGAGGAGCTGTGGCTGGGATTCTGTGATCTGCCCTCCTCCTTGAGCAGTGCGTCCACGTTGAAATGCTGCACTGGATGCTGGTCCACGGCAAGCAGAATGTCCCCTGATCGAAGGGAGCCACTGCGATGGGCAGGACTGCCCATTTTGACGTCTGAAATGACCAGACCACCATGACTGGAACCACTCACACTCAGACCCAGTCCACATTTGCCGGCCCTGAGCAATTTGACACTAAAGACACCACTGGCGGGCACCACGGCATCCGGCATATCGAACTCGATCTCCAGTTCTAGCCAGTTGGCCGGCGTTCCATTGCTTGCTCCATTGCGACTGGATCCTCCTTCGAGCAGTTGCCTCATGGCCGCCGCATCCAAGCTGTACATCTTGTTAATGGCCACGATGCGATCTCCCGCCTGAATGCAGCCACTGCGATCGGCCACCGAATCCGGCACGATCTGAGCAATGGCTACAGCACCCGATCCTCCAGATCCGGATACCGTTTCAGACAAGATAATGCCCGCTCCATGGCTGCAATCGAGGAGAACGGGAAAGCTCTCCGCCCGGCAGAGGCCCAGACCCATGCCCAAGCTGCTGCTGCCATGGATGCCACCAGTACCCATCGATCCTCCCGTGGAGCCTGGAGTGCCGCATGCAGGATTCTCCAACGGTAGGGAACTTTTCCTCGCGAAACGCTGACGCTGGCGACCCGCCGTCGAGGATTTACGGGACTCCAGTGTGCTAAAGCTGTACTTGGGACTACCCAAGGTTGTATGACCTGAAAGGATTAGATATAACGTCTCATGAATTTCTTCTAGTACCAAGGGTTTATTAAGCATATTGTATACAAGATTCATAGATCCCCCCACTACAAAAGCGAGTGGGAGTGGTGCCTCCTCCTCCTCCGCTTCCTTCTCTCTTTCCATTTGGCTAAGTAATTTCCCCCTTGAATATCTGATACATTCAATCACACCTCCCACCCTGCCAACTTATGGAAGCTTTTAAGACCTTCTCCGATGGCTATGTTGGCCTTGTGCCGAAGACTCCACTCTGGCGACTGATCCGCAGCTTAGCCAGCTGCGTGTCCTCTCTGCCCAGACCACAATTTATGGCCTCCACTCTCCTCTGTTATTTTCTATTCCATTTGCTATTTCCGATTCGGCTTCGATCGATTGTCAAAAAAAAAAAGAGACTATTCCGTCTTTCGTCTTGGGGGAAACGATTTTGGACTGCGTCGCTGCGTGTTTGCTTAGCAAATGGAGGGAAAAACTTGGAAAAACAATTGATTGGCTGCAGCGAGGGTGGATGGAACGGTTCTTGGAAGAAAATATATGACGATATCAAGTGGAGAACTGAACTTATGGTAGGAAACAATACTATAATCTGCCGTATACTGAGTCTTAAATTGTATAATATTGTAACTTTAACTTTAGTTTCTGACTAGTAACTTCATCTGGAACTCATGGATCTCTCCTCGCTCCAAACTTTATAAGGCCTGGCGTCTCTATTGTTTCAGCCGCCGATGCTTTTGCTGTTCATTAGCCGTGACGCCCACGCAGACCTTCGTCGCGCCGCTTGGGAGCCTGGCTGATTTGGCCTTGCAGATTTCGACTGCCAGATAGCCGAAAATAAAGGAATGGGAGACGAAGATGTGGGGATCTTGCAAACCAAAAACCAATACTCACCGCGACGTGCCAGCGCGTGAGCGGGCATGATCTGCATCTGCGTGTAGCCGCGACCCGTGCTGGTGTCCAAAATGGTCATCACCTCGTCGGGACTGAAGGCGGTATGCTCGATCATTGTGTCGTCGATGGAGAGCACCTGATCGCCAACGGATAAGGCGCCGCAACTGGAACACAAGCCAAAAACGAAAACGGGCACATGAGAATGGATTCTAACAAAATCGAAGATATACAACCTACCGATCTGCAATGCTGGCGGGCAGGATACTGGCGATAAAGACGCCTGCCGATTCCTCGATCTTCTCCCCGCTGGAAGGAGTACTGGAACCGGAACCGGAAGCGGGCACAGCCGCCGTATAATTGCACAGCACCAGGCCCAACTTGTCGTTCATCGGTCGCTCGATCTCGATGAGCAGCGGTCCCATCGAGAACTCAACGCTCTGCACCACAGAAACATCGTACTCGATGGTCAGGTTGGTGTAGCCGGAAACATGACCGCCGCACTTGATGATCTGCTGCGCCTCCGCCAGCGTCTTGCCAATCAGTGAGACCTGTGTGGAAAAAATATATTAAAGACGATCTATTTCGAAACCTATTCTAACGAAAATATTGAGTAGTAATATTTAAAAACTATTTTTGGCCTGGCAATTTTCTGGAGAAAGCCAAAGCGGAAACGGAAGTGTCACTCGAAATCGAAAACACTCACATTATCGACGCGCAGCAACCGATCGCCTGGCTTGATGCGACCGGTCTTATACACTGGTCCATGGGGCCTCACATGGGTGACGATCAGCGGGTAGTCGGCACCGCCCCTCAACGTCAGGCCCAGGCATCCGCTCTCCCGCTCCACGGTGATCTGCGCCAGCTTCGAGGTCACACAAAGGCTGTTCTGGGAAACTGCTGCGCCACCCGGAAAGGAAAATTAAAAAAAAAAAAAAAACAAAGAGTTTGTGGCTGTTGACACCGATTTTCATATAGGTTAACCTACTGCATTCGGGCAGAGAGTACTCGATCTCCACGATGGCTGGACACGCATCCGATCCTCCAGCGCAGAGCATGTTCATCACCTTCTGGTTGCTCAAACCAATTGTCGATATGCCGTCGATCTGGTGGAGACGATCACCGGGCGCCAGGAAGTCCGCCGCATGACCCACCGGATTTAGGGAGCCCACCACCGGTGGATACGACAGATCGTTGCGTTCTAGAGGATTTAAGATAAACAGATGTATTTAAAATATATAAGAAGATATTTTAAAGATGCAGCTTTTTATACGCATTATCATAGTACAGGAAATTTCCCAGATACGTATGTTACTGAATCAGATAAATCTTAGATAGATAGACCTTTGGTAAAGGCCCCAAAAGGCCTGTGAGATCAATCTCCCTTACAGACCAACACCTTGGCGAATTAATTAGAGCTCCTCCCGATGACTGATGGCTCTGGAGGTTGAATGTGGTAGCCCCCCCCCCCCCCCCCACTGATTCACTCCTGGTATCCACCAATTGGATTTCCTGTGGCGACTCTGTCAGCGACTCATCAGCCGACACACAGGAAAAACGCATGAAAATCGAGGGGGTAACACTAGATACTCGTAGTGCGGCGCGTAAATAAAGAAATTGGGTAAAAAAATAGACGACGGCCAGTAGTTTGGGGCCAGCCGCAATGGGAGCGCTGCTGGCGTATTGCCAAAATAAAAAAATAAACTAACTAAAGAGCTAGCCGCCGAAAAATACAAAAAATACAAATATAAAAAAAAAAACAAAGTACAAGAAAAGAAAAATTGCAAGAAAACGGGAGGGGGGGATGGGGGGTAGAAAACCGACGCGACGCTTTATGACAACACACATAGCTGGCTGGCGACCACGGATAAGATGATAATGGTGCCGGCGAATCGGGATTGGGTTATAGGGAGGCAATGCTTACGTCAGAGACCACAAGGAGTACCCGTGGCCTAAGTCTAAGGTTAACCCCCAAAAAGAAAAAGACGACCCTTGCCCACTTCACTTCACGCCAAATCCCCCAACGCGGCAGATTAGTCAAGAGTACAATATCCGAATGGGTGGACTTTATATTCTGATTCAGACGAAATCAGACAGAGCCACAGCAACGGGTGTGCTAATAGGTGCTAGCTTGGATTAATGCTGCTATATTTAGATTATACAATTTAGTATATACACATGTTTAAACTGTTTTCTTATCATTTTCGATTGTTTTAATGGCATTAATATATGTTCTGCGTAGTAACTATAGTTTTGAATGCTACTGTGCCTGCGTGTACATACTCATTATTATGTCTGGCATCGAAACCCTCCATCCGCCCCCTCAACTTGCCCCTGGGGGTGGGCTTCTCTGTAGATTGGAACGATGATTTATTTTGGCAGCAACAACAGCAGACGGAGACACGAATACGGACGAATACGACTATGAATACGGAGCAACGGCATTATCGACGAAGACGGAGACGCGTTCCGCATTCAAATCGAATGATTCGGGGCCGGCCCACTTTGTCTGGCGATCGGCGGAATATAGCTATAGCAATACAGTTATATGGCGTAGCCATAGACCAGAAGCCACCCCCAACTGTTGGCCATGTCGGCCATCGCATCCCATCCCATTGCAGACAATATCACAGGGCAGCCCATCATGGACGCGACCCCATCGACAATACAATAAATCAATGCTGAGCCCCAGAAATTAGTACAGCCGTCGGATTTATATACACGTCTATATTCTTTGGACAAAAAAATAAACGAAGAAATGGGTAAAAAATTCAGCAAAAATTTGATTTTTATTGGTTTTTTGCCTATAACTCGGTCAAAATAAGTCTCACAAGGGAAAAATATACTTTTTTGAGCAGCAGGCAACATTAACTTTCCACCCAAATCACATTCTAGACCCATTGGAAAAATTTAATTTTTTTCAATTTTTTGCATTTTTGGTAAGGGATAACATCATCAAAATTTGCGAAAAATGGTCAAAATTTTAAGTATCAAGCTTGGTATACCAATCGATTGGAAATTAAGTTACGAGTTCAACGAGGTATGGCATTCCACATTTGGATAATTCTTCGCGTTTTTATGGTTAAAAATCTGCTTATAATTATCTAAAAAATATGGATGTAAATATATAAGAAAATAAGGGTTTTAATTGTTTTTTGCCTACAACTTGGCCAAAATAAGTCTCACAATAAAAAGAGACACTGTTTTGTACAGCGGGCAACCTAAGCTTTCAAAAAAAATCACATTCCGCAAGCTTTTGAAAAATTTAATTTTTTTCAATTTTTGCATTTTTGGTAAGGGGTACCATCATCAAAATTTGCGAAAAATGGTCAAAATTTGAAGTATCAAGTTTGGTATACCAATCGATTGGAAATTAAGTTACGAGTTCAACGAGGTATGGCATTCCGCATTTGGATAATTCTTCGCGTTTTTATGGTTAAAAATCTGCTTATAATTATCTAAAAAATATGGATGTAAATATATAAGAAAATAAGGGTTTTTATTGTTGCTTTTCCCTAAAACTTGGCCAAAATAAGTCTCACAATAAAAAGAGACATTGTTTTAAGCAGCGGGCAACCTAAGCTTTCAAAAAAAATCACATTCCGAAAGCTTTTGAAAAATTTAATTTTTTTCAATTTTTTGCATTTTTTGTAAGGGGTAACATCATCAAAATTTGCGAAAAATGGTCAAAATTTAAAGTATCAAGGTTGGTATACCAATCGATTGGAAATTAAGTAACGAGTTCAACGATGTATGGCATTCCGAGTTTGAATAATTCTTCGCGTTGTTATGGTTAAAACACTAATTATTTTTTTCTAAAAATACAGAAATTTGGAATTTTGCATAATATTAGTTTTTATTGTTTTTTTTACCTATAACGTGGCCAAAATAAACCTTACAATAAAACAAGAAACTGGTTTTGGCAGCGAACAACCTACGCTTCACTGTTATGTCCTTAAATTAATATAAATTTTGTAGATTTCTTTCTTTTTATACGACTCGACTCAAATATACAACTTCAGTTATCCCCCATTGGGAGATTTTCATGGGTTAGGCAATCATTATTATTAGCGACCCGCATAATATGTGCTCTCAATTGATTTGATTGATCCGTGGCTCAATTTGTGTCTAATATAATTATACAATCAGTGCTGATTTACCATGACAGCTGTCAGAAGATTTCCCTTCGCCCAAGTACATACGTGCATATACATACATATGTACATATGTATACTCTCCCTAAACCGCCATAAAGATATCGACTTACCCCAGGGATCCCCAACCCCTTCTCGTTCCACTTGAGATGCATTAGTGGACGTGGATGAGCCCCCTTCTCACCTGCGAATGTGATGGCCAAATGCAGGGCATTCCGTGGCAGAGTGATGGTGGCGTAGGTGGTACCCCTTTCTGGTGCCAATCCGGAGTCCTCCGATTGCGCCGGACTCATCGCCCGGTCAACTGCAAGAAAAACAGAGAGCAGAAAAACTAGAATAAACACGGGGGATCACACATCAAAGGGGAGTAGTAGTCGTTCGTTCGTTGACCAACTTCTTTTGCATTTTTCCTTAATTTATTCCGCCACACCAGAGATCAAAGGAGGCACTGCCTCCTCCAAGACAACTAATCCAAACCCACAACGTATCCAATTCGATTCGGAGAATTCCCAATACGAAATACAAATCGCGACCTTCGGCGTCGCCAAAAAAGCTTCAATTAAAATTCCACCAGCGAATGAATCTCACTCGAGGAATTATAAAACCACAAAAACAGACATGTACAGCGATATATTTATAAAAATGTGAACTCAATTAATCTTGTAGGATGCCCCCAAACATGTGGCACAATAACAAGTATAAGTGGCGGATCGCTCTGGAAAATTGGGAAATCAAATCGAATGGCTTGATAAAAGGCAAATGCCTGTAAAATGTACAATTTTGCAATGAAAATGAAAAGCTTTATCAACTTGAGCCCACTCATGGTAATAAAAATATAGTAAATAAAATGGGCAGACAGAATAATGGTCTAACTTTTTGAAATTAGCAAATGATTTAATGATTTATACCAGTCGTTTTACAACTATTATTTTCTGTATAAAATAAAACAATTAAATGTACTGAAGAAGCGACTTATTCGCGATTGTTTGCAATGGAATCACAAAAGTTTCGGGTGCCAGAAAAACGATTATCTACTGTACCGCATACAATGTATGTATGTGGCACTCCCCCTTATTTTCCACCCCTCCCCTATTTGCCACCCCTGCTTCATTCATCTTTTCTCTCTTTTTTTTTGTTTTTGATGTGTGCTTGTGTGTGGCAACACTTTTTGTTTTTCTTTCGGGGACCATGCGGCGTATACGCGATGTGCTACAATTACGCCGTGTATGCGTAACGAGTGAATTTCCCTCACGCACACGATGGCCAAAAAAAAAGTGCCGAAAAAAGCATACCAAAAATTAAAACTAAAAAGAAATAGAAAAATATAAAAAAAAAAAAGAAAACTGAATAGAATAAGAACACACGTGGCAACGTTTGACGCAAGCGGACGCGACTTTTATTTTCGAACGCTTCAATGGCGCATAAAGTTTTTCTTAATGCGCCCGCCCGACTATGAAAAGCAGCAACAATAATTAGGCAAAAGCAGCGAAAAGAAAATGGAAAAACGGGAAAACTAACAGGGGCGGTGAGCTGCTAAAAAAACGTAACGTTTCGCTTCATTTGACCGACACACACACGAAATTCTCACATATATAGAGAGCTGATTCGCTATAATTTATTTTCATTTAATTCGTTTTCTTTGCTTTTCGGCCGTGCTGCTTCTTCGGCTCGAAAAGGTGTGCCAATTTGGTTCAGTTGCACCTTTGGCTACACTCGAAACAATTTCGTTATTTTTTATTCCATTTTTCAGTAGAATGAATTGCGTATTGTTGAAATAACGCAAATGATCAATGAAAAGTGGCACCTTTTCGGTTGAAAAACCCATTTATATGTTTTCCCATCAGGTGAAAATGTTGTCTTGTCTGCTTATCTCTCACCTTTATCCTACCCCCTCGCTTCCCTCTTTCTTCTCTCATTCCGTCTCCGCTTTGATTCGCATTCGCTTTGAAGTGTTCACATTTCTCTCTGCGGCCAGTGTGTGTTTTTTTGGATGCGCTTTTCATTTGCTATTTTTACATAGGCGCTTTTCATTTTCATTTTCATTTTGATTTCCACTGGTAGGCAAAGGCGCTATTAGTTATTTCGATTTGTTGTTTTTTTGTTTTTTTTTAATTTTGTGGCTAGCTTTGATTTTCCACGGTGCTTCGCTTTTTGTTTTTTCTGCTTTTTGACATAATTCATTGGAGCCGTTGGGGCCGGCGAGCGGAAATTATATGTACGCCCGGTTTCATAAATAAATGTAATCAGAATTAAGCGAAAAGCGGGAAAAACAAGACGAACACGAGATGCCCTGGAAGTGCTCGACATTTTCCCGTCTCGGAAAATTTGGAGGGGGGGGAAAACAAGTCGAAATGAGCCAAGCGCTAAATGAAATCGAAAAGAGCCCATAAAATAGCCAACTAATGTGATGGAGTGCGTATGGATTTATGAAATACTATATACATGTGCTGGAAAAACATATGGAGGTATATATACATATATATATATATATATATATACATGTGTTCCGTTTTGATTCCGGAACTGATTTACACATTCCTCAAATTCAACTTTGAATGTTAACAAGTGGGAGGAAAGCTCTGGATTAAGAGAAATTTATTTATTAGTAAGGGGAATGTATTTAAAAATAAAGCAATCGATAACAAAGTTACCGATAGCGCCCAATGAAATAGTCGATAAAAACGATACGTTCCGATGTCCAAATCCTAAAAACCTTCGCCCACTCAACTAATTTCGCAAATGTGACAACTGCCAAGGATAATTGACTTATAAGTATTCATAACTCTAGTTTATGGCTTCGCAGCTATTAAGTGTTTCCGGGAGAAAACCGGCGACAGGGAAAGTGTCATAACATTAGGTCCAAATTAACTTATGGACGCCGTCTAATTCACATTGCCATTTGCAGTTCCGTTCTGGAGAAGATGAAATGGATTTGGATCTATGGCATCCCTGCGATCTCCAGATTCCTGCTGGGGCAGTTAAAGCTATTTTTGACTTTTCCCCGCCTGTCGTGCGTTTGTTTTTATGGCCACTCGCGGAAAAGTTGCTCGCAAATTTATCGGCGACAGTTGCCAATTCCTTCTCTAGCGGAAATTGCGCTCATCCGAAAAAGATGCAAGTGGGGTTCGGTGGGGTTAGAAAGCGGCGGGGGGAGTGGCGGTGCCACCCATTCTATGGACTACTTCCTGAAGTCATCCTGTCGAGGCAATTAGACAGAGCACAGATAGTGTGCTCCCAGTAGATTGAAATAGACCCCAGGCGATGATACCCCAAACTGAAGATCAGCGTTGGAAAATTGCACAAGTGCCGATCCAGACAGACAGCTCCTCCATCGCTGGGGGTCGTCAACGTCAGGGTTTCCCAGCTCAAGTACCCCCCCCACCCAGCCTCCACTCGCGATAATGTTGTCTTCTGGAATGGTTCATTTGCCTGATGGAATTCGTCGGCGATTTGCCACATTTACTGGCAAAATAGACACCATTCAAGGGAAATCTGCCCAGCGTGATCTGTTCATTATAAAGTGGAGAGAATGGGGGGAAACTGACATTCCGAACTCTAGGAATCTCATAGTATTTCAGATCATGAGGTTCTTCTGGCACACTTTTGCAGCAAAATAGTTTTAAGATATGTAGTATCTTTGAAATAGTCTATCTCTATAACTATCTCCTTCGATATCTTCATCAGTCTTCTTCAATCTAGTTGATTGAGTTGTTCCTGAAGATAGAAATTACAAGTATATCCAATTGACAGGTGCTGGAAGATCTCCTTTCGATGTGGATGTGGGCCAAAAGAGTCGACTAATTGACTGATTGAGTGTGTGAATGTCCAACTGACTGACTGCGCGATGGATTGATTGACATGCCAATCTATTGGCAACTTGACGCTCTGTTATTGTTTGCATTTAGCGGCGCTTTTCTCCACGCAATTTCCAGTTTATTTTTCTGGCTATACAAAAAAAATGAATGTATATGTATTCGGTTGAGAGTCTTCGTGTTGCAAAAGAGGGGGAACACTCTGGTGAAAGGGGGTCAGAGGGCTAAGGGAACCTGGGACAGAACCTGAAACTGCGTAGTTTTTACGTTCGAGTAAGTGCCCATGTATCCATTAACCCACAAAATACAAACTGGGTCTGCACTGCAAACAAAAAAAAGTGACTTGAAACGTAAATATATTTTCCACCATGCAACTTCGGACAATATTCTTTGTTGTAAACATACTTTTCAATTATTTTTTGAAAACTTTAATGATATTCATTCAATGACATTTTTTAGAACTAAGCTGTTGTGTACTTTACATTTGCTTCCCCAAGTGCTGATGACTTTTTCATTAATGGACACGCAGTTCAGGGCGTGAAAATGCGAGAATGTCAAAAATTTCACAATGGAATCTATTTAGCACAAGGCTTCCCTTTCCACACCTCCCCCCCTCTCATATGTCGTATGTATATTTTTCCTCGCACATTTTCCTCCTTGGCGAAGACAACAAGAAAAACCAATTATTGCAAATGAACTCGAGTGTGGTTCCGCAAAAATGTCAACATCTGATAAAGCCGCAACAAAAGCGAATTTCCGAGGACAGCCCTCCATGGGCGTCGCCTGCAAAGGGGAAAGGGTGAAGGGGGGATTAGGGAGGGGTGAGGTCAGGCGCTGCAGCCAAAGTGCAACAGCCGCAACGAACTCAACTTAAATGAACCGAACTTGGCGCAAAAAAAGGGCGACCCTTGTAAAAAAAAAAAAAAAAGAAGAAAAAAAGAAAAAAGGGGGGGAAACTCAAGGAGCCAGAGGGGGAGGGGGGTGAGAGCGCAGGAAGACAGACCCACTCACATTGGTAGCCACTCCATTGAGATCCTCGGGTATTTAGCAAAACGCTGACATTCATTTGCCGACTGAGCCACCATAATAAATGTATAATAATTTGTGCAGCAAAATAACCGAAGCAAATCAGCACATCAGGGATGTAACAGCAATTGCTGAAGGGGGTGGTATATATTGATTAAATCTACTACTTTTTTTTTTTGTGCGATCACCTGGACTTCTGAATGTGCTGCTACTGTGACACACAATGTTTCGCATTCGTGGCCCTTCCCGGCAGAAATCTGCCACACCCAAGGACCCAGATCCCTGGGTGCAATGTGAGCTGTATCCCTGAAACGGCAGTAAAGTCGCTTCATGGCTGCCCGCACATTGCACACATCGTAACAAATGTGGCTGTCGCTGCTCCTCCAGCTCGACGTGCCTCCTCCTTTCCCACTGCGAAAAAAGCACCCTTTTTCGCGAAAGTATTTCAAGGCGCAGATGATGTTGCAGCTCAAAGGGGCAGAGTTGCAGGGGCGTGGAGCCGCCGCCACCAAGTCGCGTTGCAGTCGAGGAACTTTGCATCAAAATTGATTTACGACCATTTCGGTATTTTTTTTTTATGCCTCTTCGAAGGGGGAGGAACACTGGGTAAAAGCTGAAAGTGCACTCAAAAAAAAAAAAATACAGATCCAACTTAAAGGTTATAATAACTAAATTATAACTTCTATTATTGAAATGTATATCATTCAGCTGTTATATGCCTGAAAGTCGAAGTATTTGTTAAAAAATGCCCGATAGCATGTCGAATTTCTCCCAGTGCATATATGTAGAGTCATAATTTCGTACAGCACATTTCATTTCAGCAAATGAAGAATGAACATTTGACAATTCAGCAGCACTTCTCAATATCGCTCGCCATGTGCGACACTTTCCCCCCTCCCCCCAAGTGTCCACTTAACCCCAGCAAACCAGTTGCCCAATAATCCGACTCCTATCGGTAAGGGGCCCCAGATTTATGCCCCAAAATGTTAATTACCCGTAACCGATCCCCGGCCGCACTGGCAACTCACGCACAAAACCAACCAATCTTCCATTGATGATAAGACAGGGTATTCTGTTGCACAAACAACTTCCCGAAATGAAAATAGGTCCGCTTTTGGATAGCTCTATTGAGATTTTACCGTTGACAAAGTCGCCACGATAACGCTTCGGTTTTAGTTTAGTACTTCACGCAGAAAGTGATTGGGAAAAAACAAACATCGTTAAATTTGTTTCGGGGAGGATGCATACAAATTTGTAGCTCGAAATTCAATTAAAGGGCCACCAGTAAAAAGATATTTATTCATAGGATGAGATATGCGAGTATGTAGGAATGGGGGATGGGGCAAATGCTGGCGGTTATGAGAGATGAAATGAAGTGTTATGCCGCCCATAATGAGACTGTGACCGATCCACTGGGATAGCCGGAATCCAATTTCCCAATTTCCCGAAACGGAAAGTGAATTTCCCATGAAGTGAACAGCATCATCAGCATTCAACAGGGAGTACCAACGTCCACTTAATCGTACTTGCAACTCATTAAAGTAATTCGATCGTTATGAAATTTGATTGATTGCACGATAAGGGAGTTATCTGTTGTAAAGTAACACTTTATTAAAGGGTTGCTGCTGATTGGTGGTGGTAAATATTTATAAGAACCTTTAATGTTGTATGATGGTAGAATTTAAGAAAATGCCAGATATTAGGCAAACATGAAAGACCACAAATATTTGCACACACACAATTGAGAAGGGTGAGGAAAATGCTTTGCCAGTTGTGGTAAGTGGAAAAGTTGAAAAGTTGCTCGGGCGGTGGGTGGTGGTAGACAGGCAAATAATTATGGCAACTGCAGTGCATATGCAACAGAGAGGGAAGCCTAATGAGACAGAGACGGGCGAGCGGTTGTCATCCAACAGCAGACTTTACAAATTAATCCAAAATGCAAGTTGTAGACGCGACAAAAGGAGCCAAACGCAAACAATAACAACAACAAATTATATTAAACGTGTGCTGAACACAGTGGCGTAGTTGGGGTTTTCTTAAGGGGCGCACCTTAGGTGCCAACTAAATGAATATTTCACTGTTTTCATATACCGATTTCGGAGGGGTTGCTGAAACCCCTTTAACCCCCTGGCACACGCCTATGGCTCCATGACTGTTGTTGTTTTTATTTTCAGTATTTGTTGCTATTTTTACACTGCGCTGCACCATCAGCCGTTGAAATTGTGACATTTTCCCTCACTACGCATATTTTCTGGTTGCAGCGGAAAATGGGGAAAATGGCTGGGGAAATGGAGTAGGCTGGCAGGAAAAGCGGTGAAAAGGGGCCGCGGATCGTGCGCATTGTGGACCGTCTCACACAAAGGACAGCGTCTGTTCGGCGGCTCTACAAAATAAATGTATTTTCAATTCCAAAGTGAACATTCAAGCTATGCGATTTGCATTTAAGTCATAAAAAACATTATGGGAAACTATAGGTAAAAGCTGTTTATTCATAGTTTTCTTAAAAATAAGTTTGCAAACTCTATGGCTTGTTTCTCAAGACTCAATTGATTTATCTTTAAAGATGGTTCGTTTGTAGGAACCTTTACTGTAGATATCAGTTTGTGTATCTAAAATGTGTGATTCCCCTGCTGTCTGCATCTCCATTTCTCATTTTCTCCCCCCTTCTCCCTACCCTTTCTCTTTCTCTGTCTCGACTTATGTTTGCTGCCGAGTGACGTCGTTGTGGCAGATTTCGCGGCAGCAATAGGAAAATTAAACAAAAATAAATGGCAGCAAAATGTTTGCAACATGCCACTGCAACAACATCAACAACAACAACAACAGCAGCAGGACCAGCAATTTGTTTACAAACAGGAGGAGACCACACAAAGGAAAAGTGACCATAAAATTGGTTCGAAATTGGTTCTGGGTATGCACAAAGTAATTGTCAAAAATAGGCGAGAATTGAAAAAAAACTTCAAAAGAAAAGTGCCCGAAAGTATGAATATATTTTTGCAGCAAATTGCTAGAATATATGCCAAAACCATTAAAAATTTAATATACATGTCGGAGAAAGGAAACTTTTGCTAGAGGAAATTGGAAAGTTACACGATGCATTTGGAAGTCAAAGGAAAATAATTACATGCTTATGCTTACTCTAAAGTACTATGTGAATATCATTCAGTTGATTTCTACAAATTGCGCATTAACTTGCAACGCTTTCATTCGAATTGAAATATCCCTATTAAATCAGTGGACTACAGTGAACCCTGGTTGGTGTGCCTCCATCTAGCGACTGGAGTTCAACGGAAGTGCAGTGAACTTTTATACAGTTATTGTGGCGGAACTTTGCTTTTGAGTTATCAGTTGGCAGCAGCTGCTGCCATTTCATTCCACTCCAATTCCAGCCGCAACCCAACCCATTCCATTCCATTCCTTCCCACTGTGGCTATTGTGCCCATACGGCCCACTGTGCACGGTGGGGCTGGGAAAGAGGTAACAGGCACAAATGTCATTTGCCTGGAGCTCGCTTTGTTTACGTGCTGCTTCTTCCGTCGTCGCTTCCGTTTGATTTGGCAGCTTTATGATATGGGGGCCCTAAAGGATTTTCACGCCTCCCAAAACAAAAGAAGCACTCTTCTTTGGCACTCGAAAACAAAACACTCAAAGCTCAGTGGCGTAGGCTGAGTTAGCTATAGAAGGGATCTTTAAGGACATCATATCAATTCATTCATAGTTATTTCTCTTTTATTTTTTATTTATCTTTATTTTGAGCTTTAATTTATATTAATTCCATTAGAGGTTTAAGTCAGGGGGGTTTTAGTACACCCTCTCTCTTTCCCAATCCCCCTTGTGCGACCAACTCTGATAAATAGCACCAACTGTTTTTAATTGCGTCAAATTGTTGAGTTCCCTTCGACGCACTTCGGACTCCCTTCCCCAGCGCCCATGTCCGCCGTGCCGTTGTTGTTGTTGTCTTTTTGTTTACACTCAATGGCCGCAATGTGGCGAAAAAATAAACACACACACTCGCACACGGGCACACACGCGGAGAAAACTCTTACGCACATGGCACGAAAATTGGAAAAGTGGGAAAAGGTGGGGGGAACGCCCAAAAACAAATGGGAAAGTGCAGCTGGACGGTTGGCAAGGGGGAGGGGGGGGTGCACAAAGCAGGGAAGTGACGCGACAATCTTACACTGAGAAAAAGTATTCCCAAGAACCCGAAAATTGAAATGTTTTTCGAAGCTCTACAACTCTTATATTCCCTAACCTAAACACAATATTTATTATACTTATACTTTTCATACCCTTCGAAGTTGCACATGTAAATTTTTTCATGTGTAGGGACACATATTTGAATATTTACCCAAGCAGGCATAGACTTCGTGTCGTCGTCAACAATGCAATGAGTTAACCCGCTCCTTTTCTCTGACGCCCTTAAACCATCCACTCAATTCCCCAAACTCCCCAATCTCACCCCATTCCATCCATCACATATCACCCAATTCCTTGGAGTACAAATAGTAAAATAGACCGGGAATTATGAAAATCCCTGGATGAGCGAACCTACTCCCAATTTTTATTGTTGCTGCATGGCATGAAATCCCCGAAGGCGAGGGTGCTTAAAATCGGGAGGAGCGATGTGCGTCCCCAGGGAGTAAAATAAACCCATCAACAGCAGTCAAATGTCGCCAACGATTCGGAAATTGCAGCAAAACAGAAGCATACACAACAAAAAAAAAAACTTAAAACTAACACTTAAAGCATAGAAAGGACTTAAAAAAAAAATACACCATGTTGCGAACAACATTTGGAATTAAAAACTCCCCCTCGATCGTAAAAAAGAAAAAATTCACATACCCTCAGATAAATGGTTAAATCACAATTGCTTTCAAATCAGTTGTAAAATTCGAACACTTCAATTTACTGGTAATAAAAAAGTAACAAAGGAAAAACCCACAAATAGATAGGACAGAACGCGACCCATTTTCTTTTGGCGTTTTACTTGTCTTTCAAGCATTTATTCAATGCAGCTCATAAAAAATCGACATATGCAATGAAAAATCGCATAAAATCTGAGAAAAGAACACACATGGTAGATGTAAAAGACAGAAGGAATTATCCACTATCAATTCATTCCCGATTTTTGTCATTGGACCTCTTGTAATAATCATCAAAATTCCATAAATTTAATCGCCTCATAAGTTCGAAATATTTTCCATGTCAGACGTGATCTTTTTTCGATTCGACCATCACAAAAAAGATGAAACTCTGACCTCAATTGCATTTTTTCACCATTTATTTATCACCGTGAAAATGTATCAATTTATTGCCAAGACAAATGTCATTTAATCAAAAAAAAAATGTCTAAGATGTTCTAGCATTTTATTTTTTTAATTTATTTTGGTATTATTTTACCGAAATAATCCTTGGGAAGCAATGCAAATTTAGATCGTATTCCCATCGCCCGCCTGTCAACGCTGACAGTATAATCTGTTGATCTATTATATCATTTCGACATTTTTCGAGTAGTTCCAACTCTTTTTACGATTTCCAATGTTTTGTCGTTGATTTTATGGGCACTTAATGTGCCATAAAAGTGGACAAGAGAGTGAGGGGTTCTTTTTTCGATTCCAATTGGGGGGAGTTGTCATCTGTTTGATTTTGGGCCCGATGTTTTTGGGCTGTTCGGTGCATTGACATTGAACACCTTTCGATATTCTCAGGCCTTTGTTTGCATTCGAGGGAGTCAAATGAGCAGTCAAATCAATCGCTGCAGTTGTTGTTTCTGCTGTTGTAGCTGTCATTACTGTGTAAACAAGTGACATCTGGTCATCCTCCCCCCTTTTTGATCCCCCCCTTTTGGATGAGTACACGCCTCTGTTTGCCTTCGGATAGGCAACCATCCACAGCCACCAATTGCAGATGCATCTACATACAAACGTGCGTGCCATTAGGTTTACACAGGGGGTCGAAACAATAGGAGATCAAATGTTATGTTTCAACAGGGAAATAAATCTCGAAAGGCCTTCAAGCTTCCACTATGCATACACTTGAAAACTAAGCAAGACCAATTATAATGAAGCCTTAAGCTAAACCTATTCAAGCTGCTATTATCTTGACCACTGCTGTACGACTTCATCTAGTCATTTGGCATCAATTGACGATTGTCTGGCCCAGTAAGCGCATCCACATCGACCAACTGCCACCAGCAGAAGCTGCATTCTGGCCAGGCACTTGGCCTTATCTACCAGATACAATCTGTGGCATTCCGCGCAAGAAAATTAAGCAATGAAAAGGGGCAACAGCAACAGCAATAGCAACAGTTGGAGCAACAACAATGCGGAGCATCAGAAATATTTAATTAAATGCTTAATTACGCTTGCCATGCCATAAATTCATCAAATGCAATTTAAGCCCGCGCACACGAACAGATGCAGATACTTTTGTATCTCCTGCGCTTCTCTACTTCACCCATAGCACATCGGTATCTGGTTTCCTTCTCTTCTGGCCTTTTCATTCATTGGAAAGTTCAACTGCAGTTGCAATTGGAGTTGGGCCATCATTTTACGCCGCTAATGCCTTAACTGGCATAAATCCCAGCCGCCTTTTTCCTCGCGTCCATCCTGGCGGCACTTTTAGATCATTAATCCGCGAAAGATCAACGGAAAAGCTGAAAATAAAAAGAGAACAGCGTTCGCGGAACGGCTTTTAAGATCCTCAAAAAGGGGTGTCCTATCTAGATCTCAACTTATGATAGGTCAAAGTTGAAACAGTAGCCATGGAGGTGGGCGAAACTGATACTCTTTTCTTCCAAGCTAATTTATTATAGGTACACCAAATTCTCGGTATTTCTCTTTGAGATTGCGCAATCCATTCAATTAGGTCTTCCTTCAATTGATGGGAAATGCATCTGATCATCTGCTTATCTGATCAGCTCCAATTAGTCATGATATATAGAGCAATATAGCAGCGAACCGTTGAACTTCACTGATTTGGCAATCCAATTCGATTGCCATTCGATGGCCGGGTAATCCATCAAACTGCCTGCTGATCCTATTAAACCAATCGCTGGGTAATCAAGGGTCAGGTCACCCAGCTCCATCGGCTCCATGGGGGGTTTCTTTATTTCTTTGAGGGAAGGGGCGTTGCAATTGACAAATTTCGAGCGATCGGAAAATGAAAACGAAATGCGAGCAATTACTTTCAATTGAAAATGTCAAACATTGTCTTGGCCCACAAGCACACACTGAGCGAAAACTATATTTTCAACAGCACTTGGATGCTTGGATACTTGGATATAGAGATGCAAACACACCGTCGGATATTTGTATACAAATCTATATCTAAAGTCAAGCACTTGAGGGCCAAACGCAAGCACCTTGGGCGGAAATGCGATAACCCTGAGCGGGCGGGGAAAAGACGGAAAGTCGGCAAGTCGAAAAGGCGGAAAAGCGGAAAATGGGAGCGCACATGTTGGGCGCTTTTAGATGATTTTTGGCTGGCTATCTGCTGTGGAAGGAAGTGGGTTGGGGGAAATGGGAAAATTGGAAAATTCGAAGATTGGGAAAGCCCCATCACTTACCGGATAACATGGGCGCCAAGGCAGTGTCCGTCGGCGGATGATGGTGTCCATTGAAGGAGTTGTTGTGCGACTCCTGTTGCTGTTGTTGTTGCTGCTGTTGGTCCTGTTTTAGGGCGGCCGATTTTCCGGGCACACAGCCACCAATGGGCTTCTTCGATTTCCACAGTTTCATCTTGAGTTTTCTTTTCTCCAACTTCTCCCCAAATGGGAAAACGCAGCGATCTCTACGATTTTTCAACACTCATGGCAAATTTGGCATTTTCACAAAAAAAAAACTGTATATTTAAAAAAAAAAAAAAGGTAAAGTAAATTTAAAAACGAATTCGGTTTCCAATCGATATCGGGAAATTCGAAAACAATTTGGAAATTCAACGGCTGCGGCGGCGACGGCGACTGCGATGCGACTGAACCTGACGATGCGCGCACGTCCGCGGAGCACGGCCAAAAGTTGCACAATGAGCGATCTTGCCGCCAGTACTAGAGGTGGTAGAATTAACGATGTAACATCGATAGTATCGATGTTGCAGAACATTTTTGTTAACTTTGATGTTGAATTTTGTTATTGAATCCTTTATTGCAAATGAGTTTATATTTTTAGATAAATTTGTAGATAATAGTTAATCGAAAGTTTTTGTATAACCCGTATTAAATGTGTGTATGTATATATATGAAAATAAATAAGTAATAATAAAATATATTTGTATGTTTTAATTTTCATATTTATTAATACGAATACGAATGCACACAAAAAGAACAGAAAGAGTAATATTTTTCGTTTATTTTTCGATAGTCAATGTTCTCGCCATAAAACATCGAAAACATCGACGGCGACGAGCATCGATGTTTTTCCAGCTCTAGCTCTAGCTGCGTGACTCACTCGCGAGGAGAAAAGGAAGAGAAAAAGGAGAGCGAGAGTGGTGCGTAAGCGGAGCGCTTTTTGGGGAGTTTTGGCTACTGGAGAAAGAGTTTTCTCTCGCTCTTACTCTCGTCCTCTCTCTGGCAGAAGAGTATCCCATTGGGGAGGCACTCAAATCACAGACCGCCACTCCAAAAGCGCCGTTATGAGCCCGCTGATGAGCCGCAGGCATGACAATCAGCTGCTTCTGTTAACCGTTAAGCGGTAGTCCGAAATGGTTAATGGTTTAGTGTGTTGGGGGAGGGGTGACTTGGGTTTTGGCCTGTGACGCCAAACGCCAAACAACGAACGCAGAAAAAAATGCTCCCAAAACGGGTGTCGCGAATTTGCTAATTAGTCACGAAAAGCGCGACGGCAACTGCTCGAAATGGTCAACAGAAACAGGACACAACAAAAACCGAAATGAAATGAACCAAATCGGCAGCACGCAACCAGTGAGCACATCTGCTGAAACCAACAGCTGGTATTAGCCATGCACTAAGCCAACTAGAAATGGTACAAACTTAAAAGGGCATTCAGGAAAGTTACATTTTGAAAGTTTAAAACATAAAAGCCAATTTTGATCTACAAAATTTTAAGTTCACCTCAATTTAACATCCGATTGTATGTTTTGCTCTTATTTATTTTACAATTGTATATTCGTTACACTGGAATGTTGTTTGCATAACATGTCAATGCTGCGATCAATCAGATTTTGGGCAAAGTAAATATTTCAGCGGGTGTTCCCAACGGATGCCCCCAAATCCTGACCCCGAGGGCGATGACATGAATACCGTTTTCCTCTTGTACACCTATTAATACATATTTATATGTGCCTTAAATCCGATTTAACTGCAAGTACAAATGTGGCCACCTTTTAGGTTAAAGCTGCGGATTTATGGGTGACTTGGTAAGGCCCATTCCGCCCCCAAAATATTTCACATACATATGTATGTATGTGCATACATACGTACATATAAATTTATTTTTATGCGATTCCCTCTTCCGTGTTAAATGCTCTCTTCCTTTCTATCTTTTTTTTTTTGGTGGCTCGAGGTTTAATGTCTTTAATGACCTCGACTAATGATCGAAGCTGATTGATTCAGCAGAAACGTCGAAGGCACTCTCCAAGTTTGTCTGCCTTATTTTTAGATCCCCAGCCTTATATGCCCCATTCCCCACTGCCCAACCCCGTACGAAAAATTTAATTCCCAGTCCAAGGTGTCACTGCTGCAGGCGGAGAAAGCAGGACGGAGAGACGCGGATTGACTGACGAGTGCCGAGAAAATCGGGGAAAACTAATGCGACACATGGGAAAAATGCTCGTTGAGCGCACAAATGAAAGCACTTTCCGTTGCCTACATTCAGGCTGAGAACTCAAATCGGAAAACCAGGAACTACAAAAATATACATATTTCACTCTACATATAGTAACTCTGTTTATTCCACTGTAACGGAATAACAACAACTGTTCGATGAGTTTTTGTCTTTCGCGCGCTTTCCGTCACTCACAGTATTTCTTTTCATTTTACAGTTATACTAGAGCTCTCTCACGAAGTATAAATTGGTTTACAGTTACGAACAAGAGAAATGGCACACCAAAAGTAATGTGCCATGTGAATGGATTGAATATATCATTGTAGTTTAGTATCACTAGATACAACAGTCCCTGCAATCCTTGCGAAATGATTTCGCCAAGCGTGTGTGCAGCATTATTTAGTGTGTTAGTGTTAAATAGCTATATCGCCCAAGTACAAAGTGAATTATCAGCAGCAGAAGTCGCTGGAGATCCGAGTGCTGCCCAGCTGCTGCCCAGTTCCTGTCGCAATGGGTTGAATGGCAGTAGCTCTGGCCCGGAAATCCGTCTGCCCTTTGTGGACATGATGGTGCGCCATGAGAAGCCACTCTTTGTGCTCCGCGAACCGGAAGAGGATCTACTTTTACTGCTCCATGGACACGAGATTTTTCAGCTGCACGTGGCCACTGGGGAGAGGCGTCTAGTGCCGCTTGGTTACTTGGCGGGCCAGGTCAGTGGTCGCAGAGCTCTCGGAGCAGAGGTTGTGGCCTGGCGGGAGTTCCTGCTCCTTGCCATCGTTCTGGATGATTCCATGGAGGTTTACCAGTTGCCCAAGGAACTGCTCCTATCCGAAGATCCAGCCACACAGGTGAGCTTTGAGCCCCTCCAGGAGTTCTCGCTGCCAGGTGCTTTTCTACAGCTGCACCTTTTGAAACCCAGTGGAGATCAGGTGCTCCTCCTAGTGGCCTCCAATCACACCAGATCACACAGCAAATGCAGGTTGGGATTGGCATACATTTTCAATTAAAAATTGATTCATTATTCATTCATAATATTGACGACTTCCTCACAGAACCTTTGAGTGGCTGGACACCTACTTTAATCCACTCGAGGAGATCACTCTACCCGCCATTCGCGTTCTCCAAGTGGTTGGTCGTCAGCCACTTTATATCATTTTTGGTCGTTCTTTAAAGGGTTCCCAGTCAAAGGTGATATAACTTTTAATAATTTAGATGGTTCTTAATTCATTTATGTTTCCCTCTAGCTGGTGCTCACAATCTACGAGCTGGATAGAAACAGCCGAATCCTGCAACAACGCCAGGCTTTGACAGTTCAGGCGCAAAGTGTCCAAGCTGTTAGATTTCACGGGAGGAACTGCCTCATCGCCTGTACTTCCTCTGCATCTGCCTCGTGTATTTTCTTCCGAATGGTGGATGGACAATTTGTGGTGTACCGAAAGCATGCTCGAAAAGATTTGAGTTTCCGTCGATTGAGTGCCACCAAAAAGGGTCACCTTTTGATTGGTGCCCGTGCCAATGGCGAGGTGATCGTCTTCAGCTCCACTCGCCTGGATTGCTATAGTGGATTTCAGGTGGCTGGAGAAGCGGATCCAAGTGGATTACTTATTCATAAAAACTTGCACAATGAGACCTTTCTTTTGCTGGCCTATCGAAGATCCTCGAGTGATCTGATCCGAACTGTGCAATTGGGTGGCGTGGAAGAAATCTCCAACCAAGTGGGCGCTGCTCCAGATGAAGGTACATTTAATATAACTCTGTAGTGGAAATTTGAAACTAGTGATTTTACAGATCTAAGTGTTGTCCAATTGCATCGTCACGAGTTTGAGGAGTCCATCAATGCCTTACGTGGCCTCCTGCTGCGCCGTCGTTCCTCTACAGAAAACCTGAGAAACATTGTGGACATCTTAAAACGCAAATCGGCCATCCACCTCGACACGCCACTGCATCTAGTGCAGCAAGGACAAATAGGAAGACTTCAGTTGGTGGACGAACATCTGCGCACGCCCACCCAATTAAAGCAACGCTTGGAGGAACTTCGTCAACGATTTAAAGCGATCCAGACCAGGCGAACCACACGCTCTTTTGGGACAGGAAACGAGAACGATGAGCCGGAGACACTCAAAGCGCGACGATTGCGCGTGGGCAATCTTATCTACAAGGGACAGCTAATTTCAGGCAAGTATGGGAATTCAGGAATAGAATATGATATAAATCTTTTTTTTCTTCCTAATTTACAGGCCACATTTTGGATAACTCAAAACCACCTATGTTGACCATCAGAAACAGTCCTTTGCAGACGAAAAAGCTTAGGGTAAATCAATTGGTTACTCCCCAAGATTTCCGCAACTCCAGTGGTGCCCAGATTGCGCCTGAGGAAACCAGTGGCAGTGAATGTGTAGTTCGTCATCTCCGAGTGGAACAGATAAACGGAGTGCAGTGGAACGACTTTTTGGACTCGCTCTTCCTGCGCAGTCGTGACACTTCGATAGAAGGACGCTTGGTTATGCAATCGCGAGTCCGGGTGAACAGTCTAAAGACACCTCTGCTCAACGGACTCGTGGTGGATCGTCTCTTTAATCTGCGGCGTGCCCAGGTGATCAGTTCGAATATCTACATGTCCGCCTTCTTTGCTCCGCGTTTGGAGGCTCAGCAAGTAAATGGACTTGACTTTGCCCACGATGTACTTCATCGCGGTAGCAATGATACATGGATAAAAAGTTAGTGTCCTCCTTGATATATTCCATTAAATCATTTAACAAATCCATATTTTTCAGCTCCTGTTCGCATCAATCAGATGAGTGTTTCGGGTGACATTTTTGTGGGCAATACGAGCAAGTGGCAGCCACAGCCCAGACAACTCGACGATCCAATGGAACAACGTCTTCAACAGTACTACACGGGCAGGGTAACCATCCGCGGATCCCTGACGGTCACAAATGTCCTGCGAGACACGGCAAACTCACTTATAGTGCTCGGAAACCAATCTCTCGCCAGAAAAGATATACAATCTACGTACCTTCTTGATCAGACGCCACAGGTTGAGATTCAACTTCATTTAATTCACTTTAATGACAATAGTCTTTCCGCAGAACCTCACTAACTTGACCTTTGGACATGCCAGAGTTAGTGTTCCCTCAATGACCACCAGTTATGTTGACGGTCATCCTGTGAGGGATCATCTCCTAAGCGGAGGACAGCAGAACCAACATACTCACCCAAATAACACTCTACACATTATCTTTATGAATGCAACCATACTGGGCGATGTTATTTGCAGGGATTACAGTTCCCGTTTGGCGGAGATCGCAAAAGATGCAGTGAGTCATGGAGACGCTGTTAATATCACGGGGCACAAACACTTCCAGGCACCTTTGA
This sequence comes from Drosophila melanogaster, assembly GCF_000001215.4. Classification (NCBI taxonomy): domain Eukaryota; kingdom Metazoa; phylum Arthropoda; class Insecta; order Diptera; family Drosophilidae; genus Drosophila; species Drosophila melanogaster. Next base: position 5,961,150 of record NC_004354.4, on the reverse strand, counting down.
CTGTTCAAGCACTTCAAGCCAATGAAATAAACGGAGTACCTGTTAGTGAAATAGTGGTGAAATCAAACACCACCCAAAACTTTACGGGTACAAAGACCTTTGCCCGTGTGGTGGTGGCGAATGATATCAACGTTCATGATCATTTGAATGTGAGTCATCTTAATGGATTGCCATTGCAACAGCTGCTTGGTCACGATATCAGCCTGCAACGCCTCGAACTAACCGAAACCCCACATCTGGAGAATCTTCATTTTCGGCGACTTAATGGATTGCCCTTCGATGAACTGCTGTCCAAAATTTCGGAAGATGGTGAACAGCCCCTACTTCTTCACAAGCAACTATTGATCGAAGGAAATGTACGATTTGACAAGGCTGTCCAAGTGCAGAACATTAATGGAATCCAATGGGACGAGTACCTAGATCGCCTGGTGAGATCTGATTCTAACGCGGAAATACGGGGTAAAAAGACATTCATGGCCGATGTCCAAATAAATGATGCCCTGCAAAGTCCTCACATCAATAATTTGGATCTAAGTTCCCTGCTCGACAACACCTTACTGCGAATGACACCCCAGCAAATCAGTGGTGCTTACACTTTCGACCGCATGATGGCCACCAATGTGGATGTAAATCGAATAAATGGGGTACCCAAGGAGGAATTTATAGACACACGCAAAGACTTAGAACTAAAAGGAGATCTTTACCTAAAGCAACTGAACATCAATGGCAGCCTAAAGTGTCCCTTTGTCAATGAGGCAGTTTTAAATGATCTCAAGCAACGAGTGGAGCAAGTGCAGCAACTTCCCTGGCGGAATTTGATAGTCACCGGCGATGCTCTATGGGATGGTGAAGAGCAGTCCCAATCCCAGCTAGACTACCTACGCCAGCATGCAGTCAGGAGAGTGGGCAACCAGACCATTGCCGGACACGTTCTACTGAAGGAACCCTACTTAAAGGATATCCAAAGTAAGCATTCCCTGCCAATTGATCTTAACTTCACTCAATTGGCCGAAGATGCCCTACTTCGCCGGAGCCCCACAAACGAAACCCAGGTGATAACAGCTCCGCAAGAGCTACAGGGATTAGTTAGAGCTAATACTCTACACTTGGAGCAGGATGCACACTTTGAGCTGGTAAACGGAATCGATATACGACGATTCAATGCCTCACTGTACCGCCTCTCCAGTGGAGAAGCCATTGCAGCGGATCTTCACTTTCATCAGGCTCCAAAAATAGGCAAACTTCAACTGGAGTATCCAGAAGTGAATGGAGCTCCGATACAAAGTATATACCAGCAGGGCAAGGGGCAATCCTGGCCACCCGTAACGTTCAAGAACCTCTTTGTCGAACAGGACCTGAATCTGAAAACCGTAAACAACATGAATCTGGACTACTTTCTACAACATCGCATTCCCTTAAAGGGAGACGCATTGGAGGTATTCGGTTCACTGACTTTTGAGCACCTTCAGCTGAGTGGAAAGCCTCTTCTACGTTCTATCAATGGCATTCAATTGGATAACTTGGTGTTTCGGCATAGCAATCGGACGCAGAGCATCACGGGTGCCAAGACTTTTCGTGGAGGAGTGGAGTTCACTGGACCCGGTCATGTGATGAATCTGAATGGACGTGAGCTTAGCGAAAGTTTCAGGGGCAGCATCTTTCGAAATAAGGACTACAACATCGATAGTCTAGTTCTGGACAAAGCTCTCTTCCCAGGTGGACTAGTTTTAGCAGGACTTCAAAGTCAAATTCCCAATCGAATGCGAGCGACGGAAGTGCAAAGCAATCCGTTAGAGGAGTTTCAAGAACTTCTAGCATTGGGTAATCAAACTTCGCCTAGGAGGCTACTTTACCTGGATCACGACACCGAAAGTCTGGAGTCTACTTGGGTAAAAGGCCCTTTTAGGGGATCTTCGGAACTGCAGGTGAGCCTGCCCTTGGGTTATTCTGCTCCATGTCAGCGTAGGACTTTACAAGCCAAGCTCCTGATCCACGAACGTCGCGTCCTCCTGGCCAACTCGAGTGTGTCCAATCAACTGATGAGACTTCACTCCGGAGATATCCGGGTGAAGGTGCAGAACCACTGTCATCGCCCAGCACGAAGATTGCGCAGCAGGATCAGAATTAGTTGCCGTAATGAAACGCATACGCTGGGAATGCGTCAATCAGTGGAAGCCATGGAACTGCTGGAAATGGGGGAAATGGTGCTGCTGCTCTTGGGCACCGAGGAGGAAGTTCGTGTCCTGCGTCTGAAGAGGAGCAACTGTAGTCTCACCGATTGGCAATCCGTGCTACCAGCAGATGGGCGCCTTATGAAGTTGGTTCGAATGGGGGTAGAGTCCCGACAGGATCTAATACTCACCAGTGGCATGAGTAATCATCGTCCTGTCCTGGCCATCCATTATAGGGATCCCTTAAATCATAACTTCAAAATGCTTCAGCTGATCCAGGGCTCATATGACCTGGCAGAGATGCAGGGAAACCAACTTCTGGTCAGCTGTTTGGGTTGTCGACACATAGCTATCTTTAAACGGTACTCTCATTCCGCGGAAATTCTGTTTGAGCCCATCCAGCAGTTGAGCTTCCAGGAGCGCATTCAACAACTAACTCCATTCAAAGTTGGAAATGAGCAATATCTATTGGTAGTAACGCAGCCGGAGGAAGAACACTTTTACCTCTTCAGCTATAATGAAGTAGGCGGTTGGCAACAGCGTACGTTTGGCATTAAGAAACAGGACCAGTGGGCGTGGTCACTGGTGAAATCTGGTCAAATGCTTGAAGCCGCCGAGACCCCTATTCTGCTGCTCTGCGGAAAGAAACGGGAATGTAGTCTAGTGAAAGCCCTACTGGGCTAAAATCTGTATCATATTGTAATCTATGTGTATTTGTACTGTACATAATTATGTTTATTCTATGTATCTTAATAAATTGTTTATTTTTGTTGAATCAAAATTGTATTATTTCTTTGGGAACGCAAAGTTAACATATATCATTGGACTTATATCTTACTAGCACATCTTTACAGCATAGTTTAAAAATGTCAGGTGCTAATATGGCTTAAGAAGATTATTCCACTCATTGGATCGGATCGAGATTATCACACTCCTCGGCATTACACTACTGAAAGGCCTTGGATATCTTACTTGGCTAGTTTCCCCCATGTTTCAGATCTCAAGGCATCTTAGGTTGAAAAGCTCTTTCTGCTGATGGTGATCACGTAGCCGGTGAATACCAAGAATCCCAAGATGCCCCAGATGGAGCTATTTTGATTGCCACCGTCCCCAATCTTGGCCAGTATCCACTCCACATGGCTAGCCACGTCCTCGAAGGCTCCGTCGATGCTTCTTAGGCCCAACAAACGATCCCGTTCCGTCAGCGTGGCACCGGCATCCATGTAAAGCCGGCCACGAATGTAGTTGCTGGTTTTCGGCTGGACACAAATCCTTGGCGATTTACTCTGATGCTGATGGCAGGATGTGTGAGTGGCATTCAATGTGACCAGATCGTGCAGCTCGCGAATATCGCCATCATAGCCCCAGGTGTTAATCTGTAGAAGATTATGATGATCCGAGTCCAGGATGGAAGTGGCTCCAGGAGTAGGTAGACCAATTGCTTGAATATATGGAAGATTCTCAGGCACATCCTTGTCCAGCATAAGAATGGCAAGAGCCAGGTCCTTTGGAGGCTGGTGGATGTGGGTCACTCCGAATACGAGTGCCTGCTCATTGGGCGCAAATCTCTGGGGGCTTCCGAGCACAACTCGCAGTTCTGACGGATGGTAGTATGACTTTTTCACTTGGCTGTTAAGGTGAATTAAATTGTGAGATAGCAGCTCGAGAATAAAAAGATACAAATTTTACTCAACTCACCTGAAGATGCAGCTAGTGACGGTTAGCACAACAGAGGGCGCCACTAAAGCGCCCGAACAGATGTGGCCCTTGCCAAAGTAGTCCCGTTCCAAGGTCAACAGTCGTATGGATGCCTGGTGTGGAGCCACCATCTTCAGCTGAAATCCTTCCTTTCCATTTTCAGCTGCAATGGCATCCATTTCGGCCAGGCCAATACCACGTTTGGCGGCCAAATCACGATGGGTGTAGGCTGCGTATGGAGCAGGTAATTAATACATATAAATAAAATGCCGAGGTGAAGGTTAAGCAGGAAGGCTGATTGGCCCGCCAATCGAGATCCGATCCGATCGGATCCGATCCAATCCCCAATCCAATCCAATCCAATGGAAACAGTCTCCGAGTGCAGTTGGCGTTATCACCCACCACCACCTATCAGCAATCGACGCCTGGTCAGCGCCCCGATCGCTCCCTGATATCAGCTGCTGGCCAGTGCACAAGCCCCGGATTCGACCCGATCAGGCCACCACTGCCATTCCCGGCGTGATCACAGATATGATAGTATGGTATCTTTAGACCCGGCCACGGGCCGACTAAGCTAAACCCAATCGAATCGAACTAAACCCACTCCAAACCATTTACCCCGGAAGTTTGGAGCGATCACGCGATGATGGATAGCCAATTGATCAATTTAAAGTGACGCACTAAAGGCGGTCAGCAATTTGGATAATCGTTGGATTATGGCCAAATACACTAGGTACTGTGGTACATAATAAACATTAGTTTTATAAATGTACACTGATATTAATATCATAAATAAATAAGCATGCGTAATGGGTCACGTTTCATTGAAGCAAGAAAATTTCCCATTGTAAAACGTATAATATTAGAATTTATGACTACTTGAAATTTATATTTAGAAAAATTTCGGTTATCAGTTGATCTTTAGGGTCATCAAAACAAATGTTTGCAATGCTTGTTTAATTGCGAAACAAAATACAGTGAGCTATAAAAGTTTTAATCTAATGCGAAAACAAACTTTTATATCACTCTGATTTCTCAGGTCCCATGATATAATAATCACTGTTATTTGCAATCCCATAAGATACTTATAACCATTGCATTGCTTACTTGCAATTTCTTTTGAAGTTTCCACTATCAGTTTTCATGTTATAACTGATCAAGTACCCATTGAAAAGTGCAATCGACTCAAGTATGAAAATCTAAGGACTTTCTAACTAAATGAATATTTTGTAATATTCAAAAATGTGTTTATAAACATATTATAAATGGGTAGGGCCCACAGAACCGATTTTTCATCAAAGTAGTTACCATCTATTTACTCAACTTTGGATACAACTTTTTTTTATTAAAGTATCTCACGGCAAAAGATTCATACCAAATGCACTCAATATTATTTCAGTTACTTACTCGTTTGCATTTCAGTGCATAGAAATGCGAAGATCAGCGTCTTCACAATCTTTCGCCAATGATCGTTCAATTGCATTTCGATGCAAGATATCCGTAACACAAAATTCACAAGCAAAAATATAAAAAAAAAAAACAAAATAGCTGATCCCGAATATCGAAGATCGAAGATCGATGCGATCCAAAGTATTTTTTCCACCGGTGGAGCGCTTCACGATTCACCTGTCGAGAGCTCCGAGCGTTGAATGAAGAAATTGTAGCGCGAGCTTCTTTCCTAAATCGAACAAACGCAAATTCGCAAAGCGTTCTTAGATAATTCCATAATTTTTTGTTTTGGTTTCGTGAGTCTCAATTGTTGCTGTTGTTGTTGTTTTCGCGTCCGATGTCGGGCGATAAAGCAATATCAACATACGACCCAGGCACCAATACCGCTAAATAGCCGAATCGGATCGAATCGAATCGAATCGAACGAATCGAACTCAATCGCAACGAATAATAAACAAACACTCACTCACACGCCAAGGGAATCGATAAGAATGCAGTGCCATAATCATAAGTAATCATAATTATTTTGATTATTATTTTAATTCACACGTATTCGGGTGAATTTGTTTATGCTGTGAAGCCAGGATTACAGTGTGTGTGTGTGTGTGTGGATTCGATCGGTTTAAGTCTCTTGTCATTTGAGTTATGATTATTGTTAACGAATCCTTGAAAATACTGGACTATCAACTTTCTGATAATGCTAAATGCTTAGAGGTAAAAATATGTTCCAAGAAAACTATTTTTTGCCGATTAGTTAGTTTATGAGAAGCACTCAGCAAAGCATAACAGTACTATTAGACTGTTTTGTTGTGTGACATGGTTTACTAGTACATTTATTTACATAAATTGGATATACCTTTGAGAAACCTGAGATACGTGGTGAATCAAACAAAGTTTCTCATACCTTTTCCATTTAGAAGTACCACTCCCTTCTCCAAAGTGTGGCGGAAACTGCCCCTTCTTCTCGAGAACTTTATATCAACTTGACTCAAAACTAAAACGGAAAGCAGATTACAACGCAGAACGTGGCTGATAAGGATCGATTGTGCACATTCCAAAACCAGGTGGTATTACACGATCGCTAAGATTTATAGTGCTGTAACACAACCCTCGGTTGAGCTACCTACTTAAGTCGAATCATAATCGCAGCGACAGATAGAGTTCTATAGTTATACTATATACTATCCTATACTATACTCTCGATTGCCCAACTGCAACTGGACTCATTGACCTTGTCGGGGGGTTTTTTAAGAGCCACATCGCTTGATAAGTCAAACTGGATTTACTTACGGAGTATACCGATCCATATGCAGTCACGGACTCCATTCCTTGAGTCCCTGACCGTCTGGTGGCATAAAGATTACCGATATCGCGTGGTCACTCCCATTCATCGAGCTAGTGAAATCAAGTTTCTTTTCTGCGCCGTAAACTATTTTTAGTTAACTAACAACAAATTCGCTGATAACTGAGCAATCGAGGATTATATGGTCAGTATGCTGAACTGGGGGCTATAATAATCTTGAAACCGCCTAGAAGTAGACTATAGTTTTGTGCAACGAATGGTTGTAGTATCCGATAAATGTGGTCTATGAAAATTAGCTATGTACAATAAGGGATCCATCCTAATAATAATTATATCTAAATTATATTATGTATACACTATCAAAAGATACACACAGAGGACACAGATATATCTAGAGTACTTCTAATAAAAACCCCTTGTTATCAGGTTAATACTAATATCGTTTTTTATAAATACCCAAATAAATTTTAAAAACACATGTTTAGTTCTTAGGTTAAATAGGTTTTTATTCAAATATTTTTAGAACTGCGTAGCCATTAGTCTCAGAGCGAGTATTCCGGGCAGAAGAAGAGTCAGACTTCCGGCCACGGCGGCCATGGCACCACCACCATCACCACTTCCATCTTCGTCGTCACCACTTCCGTCATCACCACTACCTTCACCACTTCCTTCACCACTTCCCTCACCACTTCCCTCACCACTTCCCTCACCACTTTCTTCACCACTTCCTTCACCATTCTCGCCCATATTCTGTAGTATCCAGTCGTAGTAGTAGGACACCTCTGTGTACACACCCGGTAATCTGGGCAGGGCACATTGAATGCCCCAGGAAACCACGCCGGCCAATTCACTTTGGCACACCAATGGTCCGCCGGAATCGCCGGCGCAGGCATCCTTTTCTCCCACCTCCAAATAACCGGCACATATCATTCCCGGCTGAATCAGGTGGCCCAGGTCGCTGTCATTGATGCAATGCTCCTCGCTGATCATCGGCACATCGACGGTCATCAGGATGTCGGAGACATAGCCATCCTCCGTATTGCCCCAGCCCGTCACCTGGCAGACGACGCCCTCCGGTATGGCAAACCGATTGAGGGCAATTGGACGAATGGTCGGATGTCCAGTGGGTACAGTACCATTCAGCATCAGCAGGGCGATGTCCTTGTCGTAGGTGGAAAGGTCGAACTTATCCAGCTGCATTATGCGCTCTTCGATCGTGAATGTTAGCGTGTTGGTGCGATTGTAGCGATCCAGGTTACCCATCACCACGATGAACTCCTCCTTGGGCACGAAAGTGCCGTCGTAAATAATCTGACTGGTAAGCAAAAGTTAATGATAAGAACGAATAGTTAGTTAAATTGCATGTTAATTCTAATGAAATTCAAAGAAATTTTTAAGTCTAATCTCTAAGCTAAAAGGTTACCCCAAAGCCACATTTCTGCATCCCTTGAACAATTGAATGTGGATTCCAAACTTTTCCACCTCTTCGACTGATTTGCATTTGAATTTCACATTATTTTAGGGCACATTCTCAATGAGTAGCCCAAAATAGTTAGAAATAGACCCACTTACTCCACAAAGCAATGGGCGGCGGTGAGTACCCATCCCGGCCGGATGAGAGATCCTCCGCAAAGGTGCCCGGTTCCAAAGAAGTAGCCATCGTTGAGAGCCTTGCGAATGCCCACCTGATGCCTAGTTGCGCCCAGAGAGGCCTCTGTTCCATTGATAATCCTGCCGGGATCCGCATTGAATCTCGGACGGATGGCCTTCGTGTCCAAGTGTGTTCGTGTCGTTGCGCCTGATTTAAAACCAAATAAGGTTTTCAATTAGGAAATATTCCATCATTTAATAAATCTCCCACAAACCTCTCAAGCCCGATGGCAAGAAAATGAGAAGAAGGGCTACCGCCAAAAGTTGTCCCAATCCGAACATTCTGCCAATCTATATGCTAACTCCTCGACGTGGCGGTACCAACTAATGAAGGAGCCGAGCCCAGTTGTCCAATATCGCCGCCAAAATAAAAATCTGGCATCCTAATCTAATCAATAGACATCGTACAATTCAATAGAACACCACAAAAAACACCGGACTGATTTGTCATCGCCGGAGAACCGAAGACCTCCGTCCGGGTGTGACGAACTGCAGCCTTAGTTTGAAGTGCCACCGCTGGATTTTCCACGCGACCAATCTTTGGGTTTACCACACCGATTTATGAGCCCCTTGAAAAACGGTAGTTCCCCAGTGGATTTCCTGAAAAGTTTGCCCAAAACTAATTAAATGCGATCTGTGTATCTTGTCAAGATCTTTGGAGTCTTTCTGGCTAATACAAATTTACATAAATTGTTTTTTTTTTTTTTTTTAAACACAACTTTACCTTTATGTATTCAATTATTCATATATATAGCAATTATTTATTTATATATTTATTATATTTTTTCTTTAACGTGGTTCAACGATCTTGTATATCAGACAATAACTCCCCCCAATCATTTGTCATCCAAATTTCCTAATAATTCTCAAATCAGTCCCCATATATCTTCGATCTTAATTGCGAAATGAGGGTCCAGTGTGCTTTTTTAATTAAGATATAACATGAACTCAAGGCGTCATGTGCAAACAATATTGACTATTCAAGCCAACTTCGGGTAACTTGTTAAATAAACAATTTAAGGCAACTCAAAAACTACAAAACGTACCAATCGAATGTTACTCATTCATGAATTTGGGTCATTATCAATTAACATTTATTTATCTTGTTCCAATAAATTCTATTTGCATGACCATAAAAACCATATAAAAACATAAACTATCGGAAAATGGGGATTGGCTCAATTTATTGGCTACATTTGCCGTGTATATTATTGATGGTATTTGAAAAAGGCAAATAGCACATACAATACATTCTAGCTATAATTACAATAGATTCCAATGTACGCTGTATAGCCTGAACCTGAACCCATCCTCTGATGTCATCAATGTCGTCGATCACCGTCAACTATTGGACAATCTACAAGTGGTTGCCTCCTCGCCAAGATTAGATAAATCAGTTGTAGGACAGAGAAGAGCAAGCGATTTATTGTGCTGTCCAATCGTCAAAGACGTAGGCTCATGGCAAGCGCCAGAACACCAATGCCCAAGCAACTAGAAGATACCGATCTGCGGCTAGCCAGATTTAGCGGCGGTATTTGCCGGTACTCGGAGTAGTCCAGCGAAGCGTTAGCCCTTCGGATCCATTTGAGAAAGTGCGATACATTGGTATAGACACCCGGATAGCCGGGATCCGCACAGCCCACGCCCCATGATATTATCCCGGCCAGACGTCCATCGCAGATCAGCGGTCCGCCCGAGTCACCCTGGCAGGCATCGATGCCGCCCTGCAAAAATCCGGCGCACATCTGGGAGGCGGGCAGCTTGTAGATCACCTGGCAGAGCTCCTTGTTGAGGATCGGTACTGGCGCTTGCTGCAGCGAAGCCGATTTCTCCTTCTGAATTGAAAGTTGAACGGACAATGACATGATTGGAATGTTCCCAATCACTCACCATGGTGACCTTGCCCCATCCGTGGATAAGGCAGGTGGTGCCCTCTTCGGGTGCTTTTATGGCCAGCGGTATTGCCCGCACACCCGGCGATTCCCACGGTATGAATCCGTTGAGAAAGAGCAGTGCGATATCGTTCTCCAGCGTGCTGCCATTGTAGTCCTTGTGGCCAACGATGCGCTGCACCAGGTACTCCTGGGTGAAGCGGTCCGTCCGATCGATGGCACTGCTGCCTGCCACTACCACATATAACTCGGGATCACGATAGACCAGTGGTACTGAGGTATTTCTAAAAAGCAGATCGTTGTTACACTTATCTTATGGATTCGATTCACATATTTCACCCACATGGCGTAGCAATGTGCCGCCGAACAGACGACCCGCTGAGAGATGACCGCTCCGCCGCACACGTGACCCAATCCGTAGTGCCGCTCGTGGATCGAACGCCGGCGCACGGACACCTGAAAGGGCACTTGGTCAATGGTCACCGTGTAGCCACCAACGATCTTCGGCAGGATCACGAAGGGCGAGGCTGTAGCTGTCGGTTGGCCAATCTGAGACTGAGTGATTCCCGAGTGGGTCGCCACAATCAGCAAGCACATCCATAGGTGGTCCATGGGGTGCCGTGAGGTTCCACACAAGCGTCTATACTTTCTAATCTCACAAAAACGAACGCAATAAGAAAAACCACAAAAAAAAGTTCGAAATTTAAAAAAAAAACTGACAGCCCATTAAATGTTTGCTATGTATTTGTAATGATACAAAATGCTTTGGTGTCAAAAATAGAATTGTAAGTTAATTTAATAAATTAATTGCAGTTTAAATTAGGTTATAATCTAGTCTTTGACTATTTGGCGGACCTATGCGATGACTAGATTCAGAGTTCCAAGAGGAAGGCCACAAGGAGTGGAAGAATGCCCAGGTAGGACCAACTCGATCCCTGCCGCACTCCTCCATTATGATAGATGGTATAGTTGAGGGAGCTATTCTTTTGAACAATCCAATCGTAATAGTACGACACATTTGTGTAGACACCCGGATAACCAGGTGCTGCGCATCCAGCGCCGTACGAAACGATTCCGGCCAACATTCCGTTGCAGCTCATGGGTCCGCCGGAGTCGCCCTGGCAGGCGTCCACTCCGCCACTCAAATAGCCGGCGCACACCTGGGAAACCGGAATCGAATTGTATGAAATGCGACAGGTTGTATACGACACTATGGGCACCGTCGCGGCCTGCAGAGTATTACTACTAAATGTTCCGTTCTGAAAGTTTATAGAGATTTTATCAGATATATAAGTTTATCAGTAAATACTTGTGGTATAGAATTCCATCTGACAGTGGAAAACATTTGTAGACTCACCTGCTGGAGCAGACCCCATCCGGAGATCAGGCAATCGGTGTTTGTGGCCACAAGTTGGCTGTTCAACGCCAGGGCCGTTACAGTTGGCCAATTCCAGGGTATATATCCATTGATGAACATCAGGGCAATGTCGTTGGTCAACGCGTCCGGATTATAATTCTCGTGCGTAATTAGCTGCTGCAGGTAGTACATCAAAGTGCGATCGGTGGAGCTCGTCAGGTAGGTGCTGCCCATGACCAGGACAAATTCGCCAGCAGTTCGGTACTTCTTCTTGTCGGTGCTGGAAATCGGAATCTATTAGCATATGAAAATTGTGATGAAAGAGGTACTAGGATCAGTACGCACATGTAACAGCAGTGGGCGGCGGTGGCCACCAAACGTTGGGAAATGACCACCCCACCGCATAGGTGACCAGATCCATAGCTCTTCTTGTCGTTGGCGGTGAGGCGAATGGACACCTGGTACGATACCTGTTCTATGGACGCATCATAGCCGCCCACGATCTTCGGCTCTATCTTTCCAGCCGTTTCGCTTGAAAGACCTGAAATAGATATAGCCAAATAGGTATTTAATGTACGATTAAATATCGGTCTGATGGCCATGATAAACATCAATTGACATTGATTAACCTTACTGACTCGTCAACTACCTATAATAAATATGTTTATCTTGGGCGATGAGATAGCCTAGCATTGTTGTCTTAACAAAAAAGTACTTTAAAAGTTTATGGTGAGCGGTTCATAACGCTTCGGCGGTATGGAAAAACAAGACAATCTAATCGAACGTAAAGTGATTGCCACTCCTTTTGAAATTGGATAATTCCGAAAATTAGTCAGTGTCATAGAAAAAAATGTTCTTTTGTTCTACAATAATGGCGATGGAAATATCCAGTAAATCGAAAAAGGTAATTACCATAACCATATACCAATTTGGCATATTTATAATGCTGTTTTGAACATTTTGAAACTTAATTTTTTTTTAAATCCGAAAGCAGTTGAATTTGACCACTTATTGATTGTTTCTTTTACACATTGGAATATGATATGTTTCTTTTATCTTGGGTAATAACCAAACACTTTTGCAAACCATTTATCACAACAAAAAGCAAAACAAAAATGTGAGCAAATTGATAACTTCTGTGTGTGAAGTGTTGGGGTTTACCCAACTTGAATAGTTTTAGGCTTCGATTTTCACATAACTTTTAACGAAACGACCATAATTCGTTTACTGGTTCGTTCTGTTGAGGTAAATACAATCTATACTTTCGTATCACTATTCGGCTGTAATTTGGATTGATTGCGATCAAACTGTGACTCACTTTCGCCGGAGGCCAGTGCTCCTAGAAATAGCGCTATGGCCAGTATGGCCCAGACTTTAGCCATCTCTCTTGAGTAACTTGGCAGTATGGGATTTCGAAATGATACAGGTGACTGACTATCGACCGAATTTCTTGAATAGAGCCACCGCAATGAGCCATCCCGACACATGGCCAGTTGATATTATTTGTGGTTTGCCTTTAGCTTATCTTATCGCCAAATGTGCGTAAATTGAATGTTGCCAAAGCCCCAAAGCTCCACATTGACAACAGCTCGATGGCTCGAATCGGCTGCCATAAAAGTAAACAAATGGCAAATCAAAGCAAAATTCGTTTTTGATTTCAATGGCACCAAAGGGAATGGATTTGGTAACGCCAGAACACCACAGTAACTGGTTGATTGGCTGGGATTAGACAAACTTTAAAGGTTATTTATTCTAATTGTAAATGGGGTGTCTTGTTTTGTTTTATTCAATTTTATTAGTAATTACGCCAAAAAAATATTTAACAAAAAACATTTAGCATAAAATGCATTGATCAGGAGGCTATAACCGTTGGAAAGCCGTGACTAATCGGACGCATTTTAATATCAGTCGATATGTTCCATAGAGATAGGAGTTAGTTGCTGCTTGTATGCAGTAGAATTCAACTTGTTTGTGTACTGAGGGTGTTTTGGTAAGATGTCGTTTTAAAATCTACAACACTATACATTGTTTTGTTTCATTTGATTGCTGTTCGATGGACTTAGGTACGAATACCTAATCAACAAATGGAATCATGTCTTTTATCCTTGTATCACTGAGGATTTGTTTTTATCTCAAAAAAAAAAAAAAAAAAAAACGTATGTACTAAGGCTAAGGTTTTGCTTGTAGCACCATTTAGACTGAGATCGTTTCCAAATTATTTTTTCTCTAGATTATTGATCGCTTCTGCGACGCGACCAGTTGAGTAAATCAGTGCGGCTTTGATCTCTTCCAGCTCAATTTGATGAATTACATCCAAATTCCCCTCGGATATTCCGACTTCGGGTTCTTGAGTGAATGCCGGGGGGTAATCGTAAAAATCATTAATAGAATCCAAAGCGTTCGATGCCTCCCTAGTGACCTCCTCATCATCAGAAGAAGAATTCTCATCATTAAAAGAAGCATCCTCATATTTAGAGGCATCATCATCTTTAGAAGAAGCATCCTCATCTTTAGAAGAAGCATCCTCATATTTAGAAGAAGTATACGCATCTTTAGAAGAAGCATCCTCATCTTCAGAAGAAGCATACTGTTCCTGAGATGCAAGTTCATATACACCATTTCCGACGGTTGGATTAAATTTGGTTAGTTGTCGGCCAGACCATCCTTGGGAAAGCCCCGAAGATGTGGATGACTCTTCGTCATCATCAGTGAGATCATTCTTGGTGTCCATTGGCGCTAGCTCTACTTTTAAGATTACATTTACGTTTGTCTCTTGGGAACTCTGCGAGCTTTTGTACTCGACAAGCGGATTGGAGCGGCGCTGCATTACCTTGCGCTCCATATGATTGGTATTGATTTCAAGAGCCTTGCGCTTCCTGCAATTGCGAAAACATATCTTATTAATCGGTAAATGTGAACACATTGTACCAATCCCACCTAATGCGAGGAGCTTCTTTTGGGCTTGATGCCTTCGAAGAAGCAAAGTAGCCGTTTGACGAAGAATAGGGCGCGACATCCCGTGCCCATGGCGAAGAAAGCGATGTCCAATTAGGCGATGGCTTATCAGCAAAAAAAGTACTCTGCGCCTTCTGGTAGGCAGCGGAACAGTCCAGCAATTGCTTGTGCTCATTCATAAAAGCCTCGAGATCAAAGGGCTGGGTTTCCACGGTCACTAAAGAAGGCATAAGGTTTTGCGATTACTAACTAAGCGAATGGAATGCACAAGAACTTTCGATTTGCAAACTTGTTCTTAACTAACCTCTGCGCAGCTGGCATCCCTCGGTGCGATACTGGTTCAGCTCCTTGTCCTTGGCATGGATAATCCCTAGCAGAAGGGGTATCTGAGCCCGTAGTCCCAAAGCCGTGGACATTGTGTTCAAGAACATTTGGCTATACAACTTTGGGAATAATGGCACTAATTATTATAGTTCTTGGAACTGATTCTGCTAAAGTCAGTTACTGACCTGTGCGGCATCCATGGGTCTCAGGTGCCATTCCCACTTGAGGAAAACTTTGAAATTCGCCATGGCATACTTCAGTTTCAGGACGTTCAATGGGTGCTGGTAATCCTGTTCGACATGCAATGGATCCTTGTTGAGCAGGACCTGGCGCACCAATTCCTCGGGAAACTTCACACGCGCGTTGAGCGTCTGGTCGAAAAAACGTGTTGCACTCACACTATTTCACCACATGAAAATGCGGAAAACTTACTTTCAAACGCTGCTGGTAATCGCGTTTCATCAAAGTCTCGGAGTAAGTCCACTTCTCGCGAGGACGGAAAACGTGAATAGTTAGGGTTTCATCATGCTGCCCCTCAGTGCAGGCGAACAGGTGCTGCAAGCCATTTATATTCACTACTTTCAATAGCATTTTGAAGTTACGTTTAGAAGGATCAGAAATCAAAGGAAAGAAACATCACTGACGCACGCCGTAGAGATGAAAAAGAATCGATAGTACCGTCTAGGTATCGAATTCTTACCAATCTATCGATTGTTCTTTGGCGGTAACGATGGTGATGTATAAAGATTCCCAACAAAAATGGGATGTAACTCTATACCTATTTGAACTAACCATTAGAAGTATAAATCAAATATACTTTATAACAGCATTATATTATATATTATAATGTTATTATATTATTATAATATGAAACAAGTAGTACCTAAACCTTTATGTGTTCACGCCACATCAACAGAGTCTGAGCGTAGGCTGGACGTATAATAGGTAACCGCAGGGCTTTCCTTAAAACGATCAATGCTGAAATACTTTTTCTGCAGGGAAATGCATGGATAGAATGCCTGTGCGTATTTCAATTAACTAATCCACGCGGTTGTATTTATAGACATGTATTTATATTATATTATATATTATAAGATCCTAAATGTGTAGATCAGTTATAGTTGTGACCCACCGATGGGAACAACACATTATTGTGGGAATTCAGGGTTCAGGAAAGCATTACTCAGGATCCAAAACTAGCCTCGTCTAGCTGTCTTTCATCCTTCTGTTGTAATCCTAGATCAGCCTGAAAAGGCTGAAAGCTTCTAAAGCAAATGGGATAAGGCAAACTTTAAAGATTATTTATTCAAACTGCAAACGTTTCTTTTTTTATCAATTTTATTAGTAATCGTGCCAAAAAATATTTAACATAAAATGCATTGATCAGGAGGTTATAACCGCTGGAAAGCCCTGACTAATCGGTCGATAATTGACCAGAAAATTTCCGGGCAATCATTTTGACAAATTTTAATATTATTCGATATGTTCCATAGAGATAGGAGTTAGTTGCTGCTTCTATGCAATGGAACTCAACTTGTTTGTGTACTGAGGGTGTTTTGGTAAGACGTTTTAAAATCTACAACACTATACATTGTTTTGTTTCATTTGATTGCTGTTCGATGGACTTAGGTACGAATACCTAATCAACAAATGGAATCATGTCTTTATCCTTTTATCACTGAGGATTTGTGTTTGTCAACTTGTTTGTGTACGTGTACTGAGGGTGTTTGATAAGACGTCTTTTTAATATCTACAACACTATACAGTTCTTTGTTTCATTTGATTGCTGTTCGATGGACTTAGGTACGAATACCTAATCAACAAATGGAATCATGTATTTTATCCTTTTATCACTAAGGACTTGTTTTTATCTAAAAAAAAAAAAAAAAAACAAAAAAAAAAAACGTATGTACTAAGTGTGAAGTTTTGCTTGTAGCACCATTTAGAATGAGATCGTTTCCAAATTATTTTTGCGCTAACTTATTGATATAGCTCTGGATCGCTTTTTCGATGCGTTCAGTTGAGTAAATCAGTACGGCTTTGATATCTTCCAGCACAGTTCGAAGAATTAAATCCCAATTCTGATCGGACTTTCCGACTTTGGGTTCTTGGATGAGTTCCCTTGGGGCATCGTAAAACTCTTTTAAAGATTCAACCTTCTTTATGACGAAATTGAAAGCGTTCGATGCCTCCCTAGTGACCTCTTCATATTCAGAAGAAGCATCCTCATCTTTAGAAGAAGTATCCTCATCTTTAGACGGAGCATCCTCATCTTTAGAAGAAGTATTCTCATCTTTGGAAGAAGCATCCTCATCTTTAGAAGAAGCATCCTCATATTTAGAAGAAGTATCCCCATTTTTAGAAGAAGCATCCTCATCTTCAGAAGAAGCATACTGTTCCTGAGATGCAAGTTCATATACACCACTTCCGACGGTTGGATTAAATTTGGTTAGTTTGGCCGACCATCCTTGGGAAAGCCCCGAAGATGTGGATGACTCTTCGTCATCATCAGTGAGATCATTCTTGGTGTCCATTGGCGCTAGCTCTACTTTTAAGATTAAATTTACGTTTGTCTCTTGGGAACTCTGCGAGCTTTTGTACTCGACAAGCGGATTGGAGCGGCGCTGCATTACCTTGCGCTCCATATGATTGGTATTGATTTCAAGAGCCTTGCGCTTCCTGCAATTGCGAAAACATATCTTATTAATCGGTAAATGTGAACACATTGTACCAATCCCACCTAATGCGAGGAGCTTCTTTTGGGCTTGATGCCTTCGAAGAAGCAAAGTAGCCGTTTGACGAAGAATAGGGCGCGACATCCCGTGCCCATGGCGAAGAAAGCGATGTCCAATTAGGCGATGGCTTATCAGCAAAAAAAGTACTCTGCGCCTTCTGGTAGGCAGCGGAACAGTCCAGCAATTGCTTGTGCTTATTCATAAAAGCCTCGAGATCAAAGGGCTTGGTTTCCACAGTCACTAAAGAAGGCATAAGGTTTTGCGATTACTAAGCGAATGGAATGGACAAAAACTTTCGATTTGCAAACTTGCTCTTAACTAACCTTTGCGCAGCTGGCATCCCTCGGTGCGATACTGGTTCAGCTCCTTGTCCTTGGCATGGATAATCCCTAGCAGAAGGGGTATCTGAACCCGTAGTCCCAAAGCCGTGGACATTGTGTTCAAGAACATTTGGCTATACAACTTTGGGAATAATGGCACCAATTATTATAGTTCTTGGAACTGATTCTGCTAAAGTCAGTTACTGACCTGTGCGGCATCCATGGGTCTCAGGTGCCATTCCCACTTGAGGAAAACTTTGAAATTCGCCATGGCATACTTCAGTTTCAGGACGTTCAATGGGTGCTGGTAATCCTGTTCGACATGCAATGGATCCTTGTTGAGCAGGACCTGGCGCACCAATTCCTCGGGAAACTTCACACGCGCGTTGAGCGTCTGGTCGAAAAAACGTGTTGCACTCACACTATTTCACCACATGAAAATGCGGAAAACTTACTTTCAAACGCTGCTGGTAATCGCGTTTCATCAAAGTCTCGGAGTAAGTCCACTTCTCGCGAGGACGGAAAACGTGAATAGTTAGGGTTTCATCATGCTGCCCCTCAGTGCAGGCGAACAGGTGCTGCAAGCCATTTATATTCACTACTTTCAATAGCATTTTGAAGTTACGTTTAGAAGGATCAGAAATCAAAGGAAAGAAACATCACTGACGCACGCCGTAGAGATGAAAAAGAATCGATAGTACCGTCTAGGTATCGAATTCTTACCAATCTATCGATTGTTCTTTGGCGGTAACGATGGTGATGTATAAAGATAACAAAACTGGGATGTAACTCTATACCTATTTGAACTAACCATTCATAAATCAAAGATACTTTATAACAGCATTATATTATATATTATAATATTATTATTTTATTATAATATGAAACAAGTAGTACCTAAACCTTTATGTGTTCACGCCACATCAACAGAGTCTGAGCGTAGGCTGGACGTATAATAGGTAACCGCAGGGCTTTCCTTAAAACGATCAATTCTGACATACTTTTTTTGCAAGGAAATGCATGGATAGAATAATATTTTTGTGATTTCCTGGTCAATATCTCTTAGTTTTCCTGTTATTCTTGATCCCCTAATTAGTTTTTTAATATTTTTAATATTTTTCGTGGCTTGTTAGAAGGAAATGAAAGAAATAATTTTGATATCTTGTATATTGAGTTATAGCATTAAATATATAAATTGTTAATAATGCCGTTCAGGAAAAACGATAGTATCGAATTTTTGCTCTAAACCCATCGAAAACATCCCACCTCTAGCTCGCAGCAGTTCGTCGGTATCGGGCTTCAATCGGACTGTAAATAGGTATAGGTGACCAACTATATTGGCGCCACAATTTGAATCCAAAGAGCCGTAGAAAGGAAGTACTTGATATCGTTTTGAACATATTTTAATAGATATTACTTTATTTGTTTTAAACATATATTTTTTGTATGTAATACATATTGTTTGTGTTCCTTTTCGTTAGCTTATCAAAAAATTCACTTCACTTCCGTGTTATTTTATCGATT
Source organism: Drosophila melanogaster (assembly GCF_000001215.4). NCBI lineage: Eukaryota > Metazoa > Arthropoda > Insecta > Diptera > Drosophilidae > Drosophila > Drosophila melanogaster. The sequence goes on along the minus strand of NC_004354.4, from coordinate 5,941,772 downwards.
AACTAGATTCCATAGTTTATGGTGTTGAATTTCACTACCAAGAGAAATGTATTTACCACTAAAACCACACGTGTCCGTGCGTATTTCAATTAACTAATCCACGTGGTTGTATTTATAGACATGTATTTATATTATATTATATATTATGTAATAATAAGATCCTAAATGTGTAGATCAGTTATAGTTGTGACCCACCGATGGGAACAACACATTAATGTGGGAATTCAGGATTCAGGAAAGCATTACTCAGGATCCAAAACTAGCCTCGTCTAGCTGTCTTTCATCCTTCTGTTGTAATCCTAGATCAGCCTGTGGCGACGTTTGAGGCTTTTCTGCAGTTTCGTTATGGTTGTGGCATTGGTTGGTCCTCAAATCTGCGGACGTGTCCATAGCTCGCTCAGATCCTTCTTCAGCTTGCCCAGCTCTGCAAGTAGGGATTGGTTTGGACTTAATTCCCCAGTAAGTTGGTTATTTGTCAGCACATTTGTAGATCTTTCTTACCCAGCTGAGCTGGAAGGACGCCCCCGTTGCGGAATCCCAAGTCGAAGCGAGGCTGAACTCCCATCTGACTGGTCGAGGTGGATCCAGAGTTCCGGAAGGCGGTGCCACTATATCGTAATAAAGACGGTGATTTAAAATCTACATACATTCAGTAACTGGAAGCACTTCAACGCACCTGTAAGGATGCTTAAGGCAGCCATAGACCTCGCGGTAACGCCCATACAGAGTGCCATAGGAGACGCCCAGAATTCTGGCGGCCTTCTTCATCTCGAGTCTTTTGTTTTTAATGGCGTCCAACACCTGAAAGATTCCAAAACAAAAATATTTTAATATTTCCGATTTCTCGACCATTATTATTATCATTACATTGCCAAGGTTTTTAGGTATTTGACGACGTCACACCTAAGCAATTAGCTTAATTTGCCCTTTTCATAGAAGCTTGCTTAACTCGTAGTTTGGCGTTAAAACAAGGTAAAAAAAAAAAACGACAGAAGCAAAAAAGAAAACAAAAACTAAACTTGAAAACAGAAGAAGTGTATACTTTTTAGCTAGTTTTAATTGGTCAGTATTTCAACTGCCTGGCCAATATGAATTATAATATTTACTATTCAATATTTTAAACATTTATAGCTGACAAAACTTAAAATTTGCCTTACGCGCTTGGTGAATGGCTCTTCCCAGAACTGTGGACGCCGCCCCTTAGCCAGGTAGTCGTCCATCTTGATGACGTCCTGCCACTGCGACAGCTCCTCGTTGGTCAGTCGCAGTTCGGCGGCATCGTAGTCCTCCAGCTTGATGTCGGGATAGTCGGCGGCGGCACCGGTTCCACTGCCACTTACATCCTGACCACCGTTTCCGTTTCCGGCTGAGGCATTTGCCACTGCAGCGGCGGCTGCTGCAACGGCCACAGCTGCGGTGGCGGCGGCACTGGCCACATTCGGTGCAAATTCGTGGGCCATCAGCATGCCATGTTCGTTGATCAAGTAGGAGGATCCAAGCGATCCGGATCCAGTTCCAGAACCGGAGCCACCGCCTGCGGCAGTCACGCCTCCCTCGTATTTGCAGGCAAAACTAGCTGGTATGACGACCGTAGGACGCGGCGACTCTGCCCTATTTGCCACCAGATGCTCGTTCTCGATCTCTTCCACCGGTTGCGGCAGCTCATCGGGCTCCTCCTTGGGCGGATCAACCTCATCCTCTCCAGACTTCTCATAAAGGCGACGAGCATGACGTAATTTGCCATGGCGTTCGCGACGCTCGCCTATCTTTTCCAGCTTTTTGGTGCCGCTGCTGCTGGCGGTGGTTAGCACTGCCGGTAGCGATTCATCACCGCCCTCCGTTTCCTGCTTGTTAGCATCGCCATCGCTGAGCAGTTTGGGCGTGGCACTGCCATTTGGCTCCAAATTGGACCAATCCTGGCCAGCAGCCGGCTGCTCCTGGTCACTGCTCTCCGACTGTAGCAGCTGTTGCTGCTGCTGCTGCTGGTGACGTAGACGCTGGCGCTGTTTCGGCGGGCAGGCGGCGGGTGGGGAGGCCATCGAGGCGGCATGGGCGGCCAGTGGCGGCTCCTCCGTAAAGTGACGCGCCGTCTCCAAGTAGGCACGCTGGGCGGGCTCCAGATTGGCGGCATACTGGGCCAGCTTGCGTCTGTGCGGCAGAAAAGAGAGTTTCGATTTAAAAAGTTGTTTTTTTTTTTTGCACGTTGAAAAATATTCAAAAGTGTATAGCATATTTAGCTGTTTTTATTTACATACACATTGAAAACATCATAGGCATCGTCTAGCGGCGGACGACCACGCTTGCGTTTGGGACCCAGAAAGTGCTCCACGGGAGCGACGCCCTCGAGCGATGTGCCACCGGATACCGAACCCACTCCTGCCGAACCCGATGCGCCAGTCAGCGGCGTCATCACGGGCATGCGACCCAGTACACCCTCCATCCCCGGCGAGAGACGCTCCCGGTCACGTTCCCTTTCCCGTTCTCGATCTCTCTCCAAGAGCGCAGCAGAGCTGTGCAAATTCAAGGGTGGAGCAGCTGGGCCCTGCTGTTGCTGTTGCTGATGCTGAAGGATTAGGTCCTGGGCGTAACTCTCTGCCAAGCTGCGCGGCGGTGAGTGAAACTCGGCGGCGGCCATTGGTGGCGGCGGTCCGTCTTCGTCATCGCGCCAGGTCACCTCGGCCAGGCCCTTGATCTTCAGGTCATCGGCGGTCTTCAGCAGCGAGGGAAGGCTGGACTGCAAGTTAGTCAGTTAAGGGGTATTTTCCAGTTTATATTTAGATAGTTTATGCCATTAGACAAACAACACACTCACATGCTCCACGTTGATCTCGCCCTTGTACATGAACTCGATGAGGCATTTGACCTCCGCAAAGGTAACGTCCTTCATGATGATGATCGGATCACGTTCACTGGCGTAGTTGGAGAGCACGGCGTCGAAGAAGGTGCTGCAGGCGCACAGGACGACGCGATGGGCGCGGATGAGCTGACCCTCGCAGGCCAGGGTCACGTCGCAGAAGCAACCGCGATCCAGCAGCTGGGAGAACATGGTCTGCAGATTGCTATGGTGGTACTTCCACCTTAGGCAGTACTGCTGCGGCAGCATGGTGGTGCCGCGCCTGCTGCTGCCCCTGATGGTGGTGTCTCTGGTGGAGCAGCCGGTTCTAGTAATTCCACCAACAAGCTACTCCTTGGACAGTTGCCAGTCTGGAAAAGATAAAAAGATTCCAACGTTAGGAATAGTTTTTCCGAAAACCAGCATGTTTCAAAAGCCTTATAAATTTGCCCAGAAGTATGCTACAATTCGCATCGATTTCGAAAAAATGCAATTAATTGCAATGGCATTGCCCCCCAACTTCATTAGTAATAAATCCGCCTGCGCAAAAAGCACCCATGATTACTATTTAAACGAATTATTTACAAATAAAATATTTGTAATAAATAAAACGAAATCCGAAATTGACTTTTCTTATACAGCGTAACGTGTTTTTCCGCGCATCTGAACATGAGATATTGAAGCGTTTATCGCTTTTTTTCATGCCAGGAGCATTATATATCCGCCGATGAACTTGTTATCCCTACGAATCCTTTTCACAGTGCGTCGGTGGTGTGTAAATGTCAATCGTGGTACATGCAGCTTTTTACTGTTTACCGTTTAATGAAAGGGTTTGCTGCGCTTTTTTTTATTGTCTTTGCCACTTCTTTTGCTGGCCACGTTTTTTTTTAAGCGTATTTTTCGAATTAAATTCATCGCAATTTTTTCAGCCAAATAAATAATCGAAATTCCCGCTTTATGTGAGCTAAAGTCGGGAATCGGTAAAAAGGAAAACATGAAATAAAATATAAAAAATATATATACATAAAAAAAAAATAAAGTAAAAAAGAAACCAGAGTCCTGCCAGTCATCGAATACCGAGATGTTTTTTTCCCAGCTCCATTTCCCTGGCAACAAAGAAGCGCCAATGACTTCGGTGGGTGGGGGGGGGGTGGTTAAATTTTCAGGGGGAGGGACGGACGAGGGGCGAAAGGACGGTAGTTTTTTCTTTCAGACTGACTGCAGCACCATAAAAATGTTCGTCGTCCTCGTTTTCATTTTATTATTATTATTCCCCTCTCTCTCCCTTTCACTCTCCCCCACTCATCTCTATACACATGAAAAATTTTCATAATTTTATTTTTTCGCACTATGCACACTTTTATGCAGCGCAAATATTAAAACTTTACTTTCTGTTTGTCGTTTTTACCCACACATACATGCATATGTATGTACATGCAGGCACTTATGTAATACATGCATATATATAATATATATATATATATATATATACATGGTATTTCGGGTACATGTACATATGTATGAAATGAAATGAATTGACGCTTAATAAAAACACAATTTTCCGCCCGCAGCCCCCGCAGCAACCAATCTGTCAATATACTTAAATACAAAGTACGAAAAAAATGAAAAGAGCAATTATAAAATCCCTTTTGTTGTCGATTTTCACAGATTCATCGTAATTGTAAAATCGAATCGACGTGACGAAAGAGCGAAATAAATTGATTTTCGCGGTAAAGATAATGCTACATCCAGGATAACACCACCCGCCACGCATTTCCGTTTTCGAAAGTCAAGGAATTTAATAAACTAGTTAAGTGAAAAGTTGCAGGTTGTAAACACATTCATTCGAGTGCTAATAGTTAATCCATTGACTTTTCTATAACAACAACAACAATTGGGTTCTAAACTTTTAGTTTCACATATATGTATATAGTTGATTCGCTTGTATACATAATGTACATTTTTATATAAAAGGATGATAGAGTTGTAGTCATATACCCAACACTTTTTTGTAGCCCTTTTCCTGGTACGGCAATAAATTTTAAGAATTCCCCCCCAACAATTTTGTTACCCTTTTTTTTTATATCTGCCAACAAATTTTTGGATTTTTTGTCTCTTAAACTTTGTGTTGTTCTTTTTTTTTTTTGTCTGAAACGCATTCTTGCTTTTAGTACTAATAGCAAAAGGGAAGGACAGTCGAAAAAAGGGTAGAATAATGGTGGGGGGGGATAAGAACTTTATGTTAGCTGCGTTTTATGTCCAGTGTACAAAATGGACCACGCACACATATCCATGAAACATACATACACATATATATTTGTATGTATGTGTACTAACACAAACTTACTGAGGAAGTGGGTAAGCAGAAGAAGCACTCCCAGCATGGGTCAAAATTCGGCCGAGAAAAAGAGCGGGTAGCTGTAGAAAAACGCTGGCGAAGAACGAAAGAAGCTCGCGAACAGAATGCGAAAGCAAAATTCGCTTCACCTTTTTCAGCTGCAAGAAATGCCAAAGGAAAGTTGAAAAACATAGCAAACTGCAAAAAACATCAGCAGCAGAAAGCTGGCAAATAAATTGCACAAAAAAAAAAAACACACACACACACACAAAAACAGAAACCGAACACGAAATTGGGTAGAAAAACCGCCGAAGAAAGGACTTCTTTGGCTAGTACATAAAAGAATGCCATATGTACCGGTTTTTTATGTGCAACCGCCGTTTGATTGATATATAAAATACAGGCGAACTTTAATTTAATCGAAAGTAACTAGCAAAACATTCGCTATGCAAGCTTCTATATTCAGAAACTAACTACATATACATAGAAATATATAATATCATATTATTAAATAAATAAACATGTGTATTTTCTTATGGCACGAACCACGAGTTTTAAGATTTGACAATGTGTTATATTATATTATATATTATAATAAAAAAAATCAAATAAAATAGCTGAGTGTAAACTGCATAACTTGTTTGTTTCGCTGTTCCAACGCACAGATGTTCCACTGTACAAAATAACAGTGGCATTAAAAAACGCAATGTCCGGCACTCAAGGATTGAGATTTGAGTTTAGTTTCTGTTTCGGTTTTCTGACTTGGCTCACTCACAATAATAGAATGTCCGCCCCCAGCCACCACTTACACACACTAACACCCACCCACGCACACACACACACACAGACAGAAGTTAACTGCAAAGGGTTTTTGATCCCAATCTTTGCCACCCCCTCCCACCCCCCACTCCCACACGCTAGAAGCGTTACACATTTAAGTTCCTTAAAATAAAAACAGCTACACGCAGCACAGAAACACACACACACACATACTCCCCAAAAAGGGGGTGGGTGTGGGCGGTGTTGGCATAAAAAATACATGTTTTATTGTAGTATATTTTTCCCGCCAAGCAGTCGCACACACATACGCACTGACACACACACACACACACACAGAGCCCCCTTTTCTTTTGGATTTTCTCATGGAAAATATTTTTCAGTTTTTATCACATTTTTCTTCTTCTTTGGCTTTCGTTTTGTGTGTTTTTTGCTGCATCTTTTTTGTATTTTATTTTATTTTTTTCCTCTCCACTGCTTGTAAGCAGTGCAGGCTGGGCGTGGAGGAGGGGAGGAGGGGGGCTGTCGCAAAAAGGTTGCGAGCGGAAAAATAAAAATGAAAAAAGACATTACAGCGACTGCGACGTTTGGAGAGAAGAAAAAATAAATAAATAAAAACACAAAAAGCTGGCAGAACGAAGGGAAAATAAAGAAAGGCAGGGTACAAAAAAACAACAACAAAAAATGAGGAAAAACATAACGACCGTTTCTCGTTTCATTTCGTTTCCCCCCAAACCCCTCCCCCTCCGACAGTTTTTTTTTGCAGTTTTTTCGCCCCACCGCCCCCCTGCTCTTTATTATTATTTTCAGTTTCTGTCTTTTCCCATTTATTTTTCTTTCTTATTTTGCGCCCCATGTTTCTCTCCTACTTTTTAAGCTGTAATTTTTTACTTTACGTTTTTTATGTTTTCTGCACTCTCTGCTCCTTTTTTTTATTTCCAGCAATTTTATCCTTTTTTTTAAATATCGATTTTCATGTCAAGTTAAATGAAAGGTACACAGTTTTCCATACAACAAAAAAAAAAGAACGGAATGTAAAAAAAGGAGAGTACGGAATTTATATGTGAACCTGTCATCCATGTGTGTGTTTGTAATGCTTTTCTGCTTTTCCTTGCTGTCTCTTTTTATTATTAATTTTTTTGTTCACACACACACACACATGGCTGTAGATTTTCCCCATTTCCTTTTTATAAATGCTTGGCAGGGACACACACAGCGAGGAAAACAACTCCAAGATACACGAAGAAATTTCCACCTCTTTTTTACTTTTTTCTTTTTTGCTCGACTTCCCTTTTTTGCAGTAGTTTTTCCTTAGCATTTTCCGGACGGTTTATGGGTGGAGGTGGTAAATTCCAGCCATGATTAATGGAGAACTCAATCGAGATAGATACAGTTTTATATACATAACGGAACACTTACTACCATCGCTTATGGATTTCAATATGTTTGTACGTACATATTTCTGTGAACAGCGAAATGCCATTTCTCAATGCCAATTCTCGATTGAGATCAAATGGATTTTGAACTCGACGAATTTCGTGGCTAGACAGTTGTAACTGATCCTTTGAACTTGCCTAATATATTGTAGCACACTTTAGAAAGAAGACATCGTTTCATAATTCGATGAAAACATTTTAATTGTAAATTCCGAAACAGATTGTTAATCACAAAGAGGCAAGCTTAAGCTGTTTGCACTGCTTTGCGTCCTTGTAGCAATTAAACTGCTTGCCACACTGACCTCACCTCAGCGACAAAAAGGGATAATCCCGCGACATAAAACGATTTCGGAATTAACTCAAACGAAATTGGTTTTCATACGCGACACGAAATGGAGCGGAAAAAGGAGTGGGGCTGATATAAAAAGTGTACTGTAACCGCATTATCAATTGCATTAAGCCACCGATAAGTGCAGGGCATATATACATACATATGTATATATGTACATACATATGTACATAGCTCGATATATAATGTACCATCCATGTAGGTGTGTAGTTATGTACACGTTCTATGCATTATACACACATCCTTTTCCTGCCAACAGCAATTTTCCTTCTTTATTTTTCCGCTTCTTTCCAAGGTTTTTTATTACCATTTTTTTTTTGCTTCGCTCGCTTTTGTAATTTGTATAATTTTTTAACATTGTCGACGCTGCTGCTCCTGTTTTTTTTCGATTTTTCAGCGCTGGGTTTTTGCTTCTTGTTTTCCACCTCGTTTTTTTGTTTTTTTTTTTCTTTTTTTTTTTTTTTGTAGCTTTCCTTAGCGTGAAGCAAAAAAATTTTAATATAAATTTATGTGCTGGCAAACGGGGAAAATGGGAAAGAAAGGGGATATAAACTTGTTGGCAAATGGAACACGGCAAAAATATGTAGAGTGTATTACACAATTTTCATTTGGTTGTTTTTAATATTAATAAAAATAATAATACGCCAGCGAAAATATATGTATGAAAATGAAAAGGTTTCATTTCCGTTTACTTCTTTGTTTATAGAGCTGCGAGTTATGACCTCTCCGAATGTCCTGGCCCCAAAAATCCCCACCCACGAAACGTATTTTATCGCGCCATAAAAAGTTTTAATAAAACAAAGCATAATTCAAAAACAACGATTCCAGTTCCCGCTATCTACAAAAACAGGAACAAAAAAAAAAGAACAGAGAGAAAACCAGAATATAATTATTTAGCCTAAGGGGGGAATAATCGATCTATATGTTCGATCAAATTATACAATCGCCAGTTAATGAGAACTGGAGAATATTTATTTGATTTATGCAAGCATTTTCTCTCCCTACCAACCGCTTTTTGTTTTTATTTCAATCGAAAACCGCAGAGAAAGATATTCAAAGAAAACAGAAACAAAATACGATCCGCAGACATGCGAAAATCACATCGAGTACAACCAAAACCACTAAATACTGTAAAAATTTGCATCAAATACAGTGGAACATCATCAAGTTGAACCAGCAACTAATTTGTTGGTCAATTTTTAGTTGCTAAATAATGGCAATAAGTATTTCCTAGGCAGTAATCTTCTGCAATTAAGAATGTGTATTGAAAACCAAATCTGTTTTAGGGAGGTTTTGCTGTACCAAAAAGACAGTGGACTTCCTTAGCATCTTTGGTTTTTTTTCCATTTCTTCTAGCTCCTTACTACAACTTGTCCGCTCTCCTGCTTGCATAAATAAATACTAGGAGCTTCGATTTAGCCGACTAAAAGATACCCTAATACCATTATGGAAAATACCCTCAAGATGCAAAGTGCACTTTCTGTTTGTGAATCTCTTGTTCCATGATGCAGTGTAAGCTTTTATTGTTGGTCAGTCGATGGGGAAATGCAGCATACCCCTGCCCGCAGCAACTTTACTGGATATCAGAAAATAAAATAAACGAAACGACAGAAAGACCAAGTCAAATGAATAAGCAGTTTCTCCGCTTCTGCTCCAAGTCAGAAAAAAAACACACACACACACAAAAAGAGAAAAGGAAACATGGACAAAAAAAAATAATAATAAGAAATGTAGAAAGAATTCGTGTTGGAATATACTATTCAACCTACAAAAATAACGTTAAACAACACTACTTTATATTTGATATGAATGGCCACACCTTTTATGCCATAAAACATATTGTAAGAGAATACCACTCTTTTTATTCCTTCTTTCCTTCTTGTACGTTTTTTGCTGTGAGTAGGTCGTGGTGCTGGTGTTGCAGTTGAAATAACTTAAAATATAAATCATAAAACTCAAACATAAACTTGACTATTTATTTATTTATTAAGAAAGGAAATATAAATTATAAATTACAACAGGTTATGGGCCCAGTCCATGCCTAATAAACAATTAAATTGTGAATTAAAGATTGTGAAAATAAATTGTGAAATAGCATTTTTTCACATTCTTGTGAAATAGCTTTTTTTTTTCACATTCTTGTGAAATTATTTCCTTCTCAGAATTTGAGTGAAAAATGGACAAGGCTAAACGTAATATTAAGCCGTTTGATGGCGAGAAGTACGCGATTTGGAAATTTAGAATTAGGGCTCTTTTAGCCGAGCAAGATGTGCTTAAAGTAGTTGATGGTTTAATGCCTAACGAGGTAGATGACTCCTGGAAAAAGGCAGAGCGTTGTGCAAAAAGTACAATAATAGAGTACCTAAGCGACTCGTTTTTAAATTTCGCAACAAGCGACATTACGGCGCGTCAGATTCTTGAGAATTTGGACGCCGTTTATGAACGAAAAAGTTTGGCGTCGCAACTGGCGCTGCGAAAACGTTTGCTTTCTCTGAAGCTATCGAGTGAGATGTCACTATTAAGCCATTTTCATATTTTTGACGAACTTATAAGTGAATTGTTGGCAGCTGGTGCAAAAATAGAAGAGATGGATAAAATTTCTCATCTACTGATCACATTGCCTTCGTGTTACGATGGAATTATTACAGCGATAGAGACATTATCTGAAGAAAATTTGACATTGGCGTTTGTGAAAAATAGATTGCTGGATCAAGAAATTAAAATTAAAAATGACCACAACGATACAAGCAAGAAAGTTATGAACGCGATCGTGCACAACAATAATAACACTTATAAAAATAATTTGTTTAAAAATCGGGTAACTAAACCAAAGAAAATATTCAAGGGAAATTCAAAGTATAAAGTCAAGTGTCACCACTGTGGCAGAGAAGGCCACATTAAAAAAGATTGTTTCCATTATAAAAGAATATTAAATAATAAAAATAAAGAAAATGAAAAACAAGTTCAAACTGCAACATCACACGGCATTGCGTTTATGGTAAAAGAAGTGAATAATACTTCAGTGATGGACAACTGCGGGTTTGTCCTTGATTCTGGTGCTAGTGACCATCTTATAAATGATGAGTCGCTGTATACCGACAGTGTGGAGGTTGTGCCTCCACTTAAGATTGCAGTGGCCAAGCAAGGCGAATTTATTTATGCCACTAAGCGTGGTATTGTCCGACTACGGAATGACCATGAGATTACACTGGAGGATGTACTCTTTTGTAAGGAAGCTGCTGGTAATTTGATGTCCGTAAAGCGTCTCCAAGAGGCAGGAATGTCGATCGAATTTGACAAAAGCGGTGTAACCATTTCGAAAAATGGGTTAATGGTTGTCAAAAATTCAGGTATGTTAAACAATGTACCTGTGATCAATTTTCAAGCATATTCTATAAATGCTAAGCATAAAAATAATTTTCGTTTATGGCATGAGAGGTTTGGCCATATAAGCGATGGCAAATTATTAGAAATAAAACGAAAGAATATGTTTAGTGATCAAAGTCTTCTAAACAACTTAGAGTTATCATGTGAAATTTGTGAACCCTGTTTAAATGGTAAACAGGCAAGACTTCCTTTTAAACAATTGAAAGATAAGACCCATATTAAAAGACCACTTTTTGTAGTACACTCAGATGTCTGTGGGCCTATTACTCCAGTTACTTTAGATGATAAAAATTATTTTGTGATCTTTGTTGATCAGTTTACACATTATTGTGTAACTTATTTAATTAAATATAAATCTGATGTGTTTAGCATGTTTCAAGATTTTGTAGCCAAGAGTGAAGCTCATTTTAATTTAAAGGTTGTGTACTTATACATTGACAATGGTAGAGAATACTTGTCAAATGAGATGAGACAATTTTGTGTTAAGAAAGGAATTTCTTATCACTTAACAGTGCCACATACACCTCAGTTAAATGGTGTTTCTGAGAGAATGATAAGAACCATTACGGAAAAAGCTCGAACCATGGTTAGTGGTGCAAAGCTAGATAAAAGCTTTTGGGGCGAAGCAGTATTAACTGCTACTTATTTAATCAACAGAATTCCTAGTAGAGCACTTGTTGATAGTTCAAAGACCCCATATGAGATGTGGCACAATAAGAAGCCATACTTAAAACATTTGAGAGTGTTTGGTGCAACTGTTTATGTGCATATTAAAAACAAACAAGGAAAGTTTGATGATAAATCATTTAAAAGTATTTTTGTGGGCTATGAACCCAATGGTTTTAAGTTGTGGGATGCTGTAAATGAAAAATTTATTGTCGCAAGAGATGTTGTTGTCGATGAAACCAATATGGTTAATTCTAGAGCTGTTAAATTTGAAACAGTGTTCCTGAAAGATAGTAAGGAAAGTGAAAATAAAAATTTTCCGAATGACAGTAGGAAAATAATACAAACAGAGTTCCCGAATGAAAGTAAGGAATGCGACAACATACAATTCCTGAAAGATAGTAAGGAAAGTGAAAATAAAAATTTTCCGAATGACAGTAGGAAAATAATACAAACAGAATTCCCGAATGAGAGTAAGGAATGCGACAACATACAATTCCTGAAAGATAGTAAGGAAAGTAATAAATATTTTCTGAATGAGAGTAAGAAAAGAAAGCGAGATGATCACCTGAATGAAAGTAAGGGATCAGGCAACCCGAATGAGAGTAGGGAAAGTGAAACAGCAGAGCACTTAAAAGAAATTGGAATTGATAATCCAACTAAAAATGATGGCATAGAAATTATTAATAGAAGAAGTGAGAGATTAAAGACTAAGCCTCAGATATCCTATAATGAAGAGGATAATAGTCTAAATAAAGTTGTTCTAAATGCTCACACTATATTTAACGATGTCCCAAATTCATTTGATGAAATTCAATATAGGGATGATAAATCTTCTTGGGAAGAAGCCATCAATACAGAGTTAAATGCTCATAAAATTAATAATACTTGGACAATTACAAAAAGGCCTGAAAACAAAAATATTGTAGATAGCAGATGGGTATTTTCTGTTAAATATAATGAACTTGGAAATCCAATTAGATACAAAGCTAGATTGGTTGCACGAGGATTCACTCAAAAATACCAAATAGACTATGAAGAGACATTTGCTCCTGTAGCTAGAATTTCAAGTTTCCGATTTATATTGTCATTAGTAATACAGTATAACTTGAAAGTCCATCAAATGGATGTAAAAACAGCTTTCTTAAATGGCACGTTAAAAGAGGAAATTTATATGAGACTTCCTCAAGGTATATCGTGTAATAGTGACAATGTGTGTAAATTGAATAAGGCAATTTACGGACTCAAGCAAGCGGCTAGATGCTGGTTTGAAGTATTTGAGCAAGCATTGAAAGAGTGTGAGTTTGTAAACTCTTCAGTTGATCGCTGTATATATATTTTAGACAAAGGTAACATCAATGAAAACATATATGTATTATTATATGTAGATGATGTGGTTATAGCTACAGGAGATATGACAAGAATGAATAACTTCAAAAGGTATTTAATGGAAAAGTTTAGGATGACTGACCTAAATGAAATAAAACATTTTATTGGAATTAGGATAGAGATGCAGGAAGATAAAATCTATTTAAGCCAATCTGCATATGTTAAAAAAATTTTAAGTAAATTTAACATGGAAAATTGTAATGCAGTTAGTACTCCTTTACCTAGTAAAATAAATTATGAATTACTTAATTCAGATGAAGACTGCAATACCCCATGCCGTAGCCTCATAGGATGTTTAATGTACATAATGCTTTGTACACGCCCAGATTTAACTACTGCAGTAAATATCTTGAGCAGATATAGTAGCAAAAATAACTCCGAATTATGGCAGAACTTAAAAAGAGTTCTTAGATATTTGAAGGGCACTATCGATATGAAATTGATTTTTAAAAAGAACTTGGCATTTGAAAATAAAATTATTGGTTATGTGGATTCTGATTGGGCTGGTAGTGAAATTGATAGAAAAAGTACAACAGGGTATTTATTCAAAATGTTTGATTTTAATCTCATTTGTTGGAATACAAAGAGACAGAACTCAGTAGCAGCCTCATCAACTGAAGCTGAGTATATGGCCCTATTTGAAGCCGTGAGAGAAGCTCTATGGCTTAAATTTTTATTAACTAGTATTAACATTAAACTAGAAAACCCCATTAAAATTTACGAAGACAATCAAGGCTGTATTAGCATAGCAAACAATCCCTCATGTCATAAACGAGCTAAACATATTGATATTAAATATCATTTTGCCAGAGAGCAAGTTCAGAATAATGTGATTTGTCTTGAGTATATTCCTACAGAGAATCAACTGGCTGACATATTTACAAAACCGTTGCCTGCTGCGAGATTTGTGGAGTTACGAGACAAATTGGGTTTGCTGCAAGACGACCAATCGAATGCTGAATGAAATTTTTTATATATATTTTTCAAATTTAAATTCCTGTAAACATATTTTGTTACAATGATCTGATCGGGTTTTTCTGGGTTTTCCCCGTATCCTCGCAGCAAATGCTGGATCAGTTAACACTTCCCAGAATGCACACCACCCACATTTGATAGTTACTAATGAATATTATTGTTATGTTTTTAATTATAGACGTTATTTTTGAGGGGGCGTGTTGGAATATACTATTCAACCTACAAAAATAACGTTAAACAACACTACTTTATATTTGATATGAATGGCCACACCTTTTATGCCATAAAACATATTGTAAGAGAATACCACTCTTTTTATTCCTTCTTTCCTTCTTGTACGTTTTTTGCTGTGAGTAGGTCGTGGTGCTGGTGTTGCAGTTGAAATAACTTAAAATATAAATCATAAAACTCAAACATAAACTTGACTATTTATTTATTTATTAAGAAAGGAAATATAAATTATAAATTACAACAATTCGCATTCGAAAGCGATTCAAAGGAAAAATCTATGCGTTCTTTTGATTCTCGCTTTCTTGGCAAATTGGTAGGAGTTTTTTTTTTATTTACTTCTCTCTTTTTTTTTTGCCATCGCGTTTATGTTTCTTTTCATACCCATTGTGGGTTGCAAATTGTGAAGGGTGTCTTCGAATTTTCGTAAACATTTACGCTGGCAGTTTACGCAAGCGCTTGATTATGTAACATGATAGTAGCATTAAAGTAATAAGAACTAGTGCATAGTAATGGGACTACGAAGATAGGATATTTCTTAATGGATATGGCATATTCGAACCCATTTGACATGCTTCGTTTTGCTGCTGATTGCGAATGGGGGCCACAATTCAAAATTCATATTATTAATAAGTAATAAAAAGATATAAAGAAAATTGCCAAAGAGCACAGAGCACGCAGCTAGCAAATAAAAAAAAAACAATTCAGAAAAAGAAGCATCTCGCAGATACGCAGGTTTCCCCTTTTTATTTATTGTACCTATACACACATATATATACATACATACATATATCATTTTGCAGATTCTGCGGTTGCGTTTGCCTTTGGGTTCTTGTGTTTGGTTATTCCCCTCCGTTTTTTTTTTTTATTATTTTTATTCTTATTTGGAATGCCAAAAGTGCAGGAAAAAAAATGCAGACCTAGGCCAAGAAAGGGAATGGCAGTCCAAATTGAAGTCCAAGATCAAGACCGGGTACCAAGTCGCCCGATCCCCAGCGAAATATACAATTGCGAATAAGGCCAAGTGCAATAACACTTAATGCACAAATACACACGCGATATATACCACATATATCTGAAGAGGTACGCAACATCATAAAGCCATCTGCCCCCAAAACAACAAACCTGCAACCAACAAAAAAAATAAAAGGCAAAAAAAAGAGAAAAACTTCTTTGCGATCCTCTATAACTATGATATGGCTGCTCTGTTGTTATTGTTCTTGTTGGCCAAGTGCATTCGCCTTCCGTTCTTGTTGTTGTCGTGTGTTGACTTATGCAGCTTCTTCTTGCCAGCTTTTAAGCCCACTACGCCGCATTATGCCTCTATGACACTGAACAGAATAATGATCCGGAGTAGAGGGAAGTTTAAGAATATATCAAATAATGCAACAGTATAAGGCGCAACATAATCATTTTCGAGATATATGAAACATCTAATTCTCTATATCTGATTCTCCACTTCTACTACTCCACATCGGAATTTTCACTTTCCTGGTGCCATACAAGCATAATTAATCCGAGCTTTTCCAAACAGTCGTTTCCCTTTTTTAAGCTGGCTTTGTTGTTGTTCTTTTTCAAATTATTAGACAGCAACAATAGTAAAGAAAAAAAAACACGCAGCGTCCAGTTTGGCACACACACACACACACTTGCGAAGATAAAGAAACACATTTTCCTGCTTTTTTTTGCGCATCTGTGTAACCTCAAGGTTGCTGAACCTCAAAGGAGCTGGAAAAAGGGGGTGTTCGATGGCGAAGGAGGGAGAGCGGCGGGTAGAACAATGAAAAAAAAAACAGGACTTCGCCTTAAATAGAGTTCTAGCCAAATAACCAGATTGTACTTCCACCTCGGATATCACACGTTAAAATTACACTTTCCAGTGAATCTGAAGTAACTGGGAACCATTTGTAAATCATATTCATTCACATTAGCACATGAATTCGACTCCACTTCGATTTAAACAGTGAAAATATTTATGAAATAGAGTTACCGTTTGCTTGAGGAATTTATAAACAATTTGATTTCATAGTATAGCAAGTGCTTGCAATTCATTTGTTTATATTTTACGTTAAGACCTGGCAAATCATTGACCAAACTTCGAGTTTTCGTAGAAGAAAACAGAGAACTCCCGCTGACTTTGCAGCTCATAAATGTCTGGAGTTCAGTAAATCCATCTCACAGATGGGTTTTAAATCAAGCCAAGGTCTAGCCCAAAACCTATAAATAATGCTTGGGTGGATCTCGAAAAGCCCATTTTCGCGGAAAAGAGTCAAAGGAGCCGAGAGGGCTGAACCGATGATCAATGGCAATGACTTGGAGCAGGTGGATGGGATGGGAATGGGATGGCATGGGTTTGGACGGGATTGGATTGTATTGGATTGGATGCGCCAGGAGGGATCTGCTGGTGAAATTCGCTTTTTTTACTTTTTACTTTTTACGTTTTACTTTTCAGCTTGGCTTTGCTATTCCTACCTTGTTAACTGATACTACTTCTGCTTCTGCTTCTGCTGCTGATGCTGCTTGTTCTTTTGCTGGAAAAAGCTGCACAAAAACCTGGCTGGCTAAAATAGCAAACAAAACAAACATAAGACAACAAAAAATCGAATAAAACAAAGCCAAAAGGGACAGCGAGCGGGTAACACAAATTGCAAAGCTGGAAAAAGGAAAAGCTGCTTTGCACAATCTCAAAGGGGAAATCGGGGGAAATAGAGGAAGTTACCTACTAGTTAATACACCGCAAAATAAAAAATAAAATACATGCCAACTTTACCATTCTATCATAATATATATACCATCTGTTCTCCCTTTAACTCTGTTTGGAAGTGAAACATTTCAGGCATCTGTTTTTACAACTTCTTTCTTTGAATTTTTTTTTTGATTAAGTTAGGCGCATTTTCTCGCCGTGTAGCTACCAGCTATTTCTTCGGCTTCGTTCTATTCTATCCTATTTGATTTTTTTGTTTTTGGTGGCGGCGCATGAAAAAGCCGAAGAAGCTGCAGATACAAATGTAAGATGTTGGAAACTCGAGGGAAAAACTCACTTGCTGGGGGGGAAAAAGAACATTCATCAAGAAAACTGTCGTCGTTTTTTGTGTGTGCGCTCTACGGCATTTGGTATCTGTATCTTTAGCCGGTGCTATATGTATATGTATGTGTATCTGTATCTGTATATATATCTGTATCTGTATCTGTATCTGTATCTGCATCTGTATCCGTATCAGTAAGAACGTTAGCCTCCGCCGCGGATTCTAACTCATATTACTGCCTTGTTTACTGTCTTTTGCCTCTTATTACCAACATCGAAACGTTCCCCGCCAGCCAACCATTTGGTTATATCGGTGTTTTGTGTCCAATCTCCGCCTGCTCGTTCGTATTTATTTTCATTATTTATCATATTTTTTTCTCGCGCCTAATGTAAACTTTAATATTATTTCTATATTGTTCGTGGTAAACCGACAAAAGGGTGCAAAGAGCCAGAGTCGAAAAAGTAGGGGGGAAATCTACCAGGAAAAGTCAAGAAAAGCTCGGTTTACCCGGTTTAATAGAAAAAAAAACAAGTGCTTCGTTGCCAAAGAGATTCAAAGAAAAATGGGCTACTAAAGTTTAATGGTTTTAAATGTACAGCATTTCATATTTTCGTTTTCTTTTACTGTTTAAAAAGTGAATCCTTTTCGTCAAAGCTGCTTTAATTTATTTGAATAATATAACACAAAGGAAAAATTCCAATTTGGTAGAACAAAGTTCGTCAAGATCCCAACTGAGTATTACTATGTATTTCATTTAAATTACGTTAATAACAAAGATCTAACTACAAAATAAATGGAGAGCACGGAAAATAACAAAAATAAAAAAAAAAGTTAAGGGGAAAAACGTTGATGATGATGATGGAGGCGAAATCTCGAAATGAGAAGAGCAGCGGAGTTTTTTGCCTTATGTCTCCTTGAAATGAGAATGCTGATGCCCTGTAAATGATACGAATTAACGGGTATCCCAGACTCAACCAGAAGTCGTGACAACAAATTTTTTCATAACATGTACTTTAGCGATCATAAAATATGCATCACCAAAAGATATTACTTTCCAAACTATTTTTAAACATCCGACTGTTAAATCTCCCAATCACCAGATATCTGTTAGTCGTTACTATTTTCGAAATGGCTTTTTTACTGGCTGCCGGTTTTTTTGCCGCTTACTTTTTTCGAAACAAAATCTGTGTGTTCCTCTTTTTGGGCACTTTGTAATTTATTACGTTTTTTTGCCGTTGTTGCTGCTCCGTTTGAGTATTTTATAAAATTGTTCAATTTTTGCACGAGACAATGTCGCAGGGTCGCCTCAGTCTTCCTGCGCCCCCCACCCAAAATCCCCACCCCATGAAAAGCAGCAGTAAAGTGGCGCTGGAAAACGAAAAATAATAAAAAAAAAAAAAAGGAAAAAATATATGGAAAAAATGAAGGGAAAATGGGCGGGGCAAGGAAAGGCGAACCAAAGTGAATATTGAGATATTTTCCATGCTGACAGCCCGCTTGGTTCGTTTCGTTTTCGGTTTTGGTTCGTACAAAAGTGATTTACTCTTTTGGTAATGTGCAAGACCCTCCCAAAACTCCCCCTCCTCCTTTCACGCGATTTTCCAGCCATTTTTTCTTCGCCTGCATGTTTATGTGCAATTTTTCCTCACACACACACACACACATATATTCACTCACACAATTGCTACTTTTGCCATATACAGTTACAACATATCTGCACTTATATAATATATAAGAGTTTTTCTCGCTTTACTCCATAAAAAGGGGAGTAGTCGAACAAAAAACACAAATGTATAAAGTTAATTTGCTGAGCGCGAAACCATTGATACCCTGGGAAAACGAATTTCATTTTAGGCACCTCACTCTTTCAACAAGTTGGATGGCATTCCACTTCATTACCATTCGACCTTGCGCCGGGATTCGCCGCTCGTGTGTTTCAAATTTGATGAAACTGCTAATACATCCCATGGGTTTTGGCCCCAAGCAAAAGGGAGTTGCAAAAGTTTTAAAGGAAATCAACAAGACTCGCTAGCCGCGACTTGAATACACTTATTATAATTCTAGTACAGCTCTTAAGACCAATTGGTGTGACCATTAGCGCAGAAGTTCGGTGCAGTGTGACCAAACGCCCATTGAACTCAGGGTGTAGCTTCTGTTTGCAGTTTGAAAACGTTTTCGAAGAGTACAGAGAACATTATAAGCCAGAGTTTTGGCCACCACTTGGAATTTCTGTTCTGTGCTAAATACAAATGAGGGTTTTCACTACTCCTAGTTCCTTATTTTTTTTTTATCCCACCTTTCTTACCTTCCCCAACGACGGAAAAGTTCGTTCGTTCGTTCGGTTACAGTTTTCTTTGCCCACCCTTTTCGTCCCCTTTTTAAGCTTATAGTTTTCCATCCCTCTGCCAAGCGCGCCAAAAAAAAATTGAGTAGGAAAATGGGGAAAAGTGGTGGGGAAAAAGGGGTGGGGGGTGGGGTTGCAAAGGCGGACAGGCAAAAACCGAGCAACAGTAAAACGAGCGTTTTTTGTTTGCCCCTTTTTTATTCTAGTGGAGCAGTGGGGAGGTTTTGGGGGTAAATAAATTAAATGCTTGACTTTATTTTGCCCAGCGATGTTTGCCTTGTTTTAATATTTTCCTTGCCTTTCTCTGGATATACTTTTCTGGTTTTTGCCAGTACTTTTCCCTTTGTCTCCCTCAGTTTTTTATACACATTTTTTTTTGTTTTTGTATTTTGTATTTTCTAGCCCTTTTTGTGCCATTTTAGAGCATGATTTGTAGTTCGTTTCGTTTAGATGGAATTCCAATCTGCTGGCGAACAAAAGGGTGGAAATTTACGAAAAGATTTCCATAAGTTCTTGTCGGGCGGCGGGGAAGGGGGGGGGGCCGTAAAAGGAGTACAAAAGGGATACACTTTGAACCTGTTGCGGTTCAGGAAACCTGATAAAAACTTGAATTTCTTCGGGGTAAATCGTTTACGAAGCAAAAACTTTATATACCTTACATATGTACATATGTATATGTACAATTGCTGATAGAGAAATGCAGCATGTAATCTTTGAAAAAATTACACATATGCATTTATTTCAGTATGTGCGAAAGCATATGCATATGCATATGGACATGCATTTTCTGCATATCACTCATACGCATTGTTGCCCGGGTAACTTATTTATTAGTTCAGATTTTTTTTCCTTTGGTCCGTTGATAACAACTAATTAATTTGCAAGGGGTCCACTCTAATGTCGCTGCATTCCAACAAAACACTCTAAAACCAAATCAAGTTTACACAATGCACTTTTGCAAAGCTCGCTTATCAGCCAAGGTTTTTTACAATAAATAAAAAAAAAATGATGAATAAAATGCAGTAAAAAGTGTGAATGCGGTTGTTGCACATACACATATAAATTGAATTAATAGAAAAGTAAATATAATTGAATCAGTAACACAATTTAAGCTGCAAAATTGTTGCAAATTAGATAGAAATAAAATGCCACATTGCCACGGAAGCGGATAAAATTAAAAAGGCGAAAGAAACAAAATTGAATTAAAATGTATTAACGCAAAAAAAAAAAAACACAAGCAATGAAAAAGAAAAAACAAAAAATACCAACAAGCCACAAAAAACGTTTTGTGATTCATAATTTCGATTCGTATTCGGCTTTTTATTGTTATTATTTTATTTATAAATGTGTAGTTTTTTTTTTTGGTTTTGGGTGATTTTTGTAGAGTTCGCTTTTGTTCCCCATTTGGAGTGTGCGTGTGTTTTGTTTGTTTTTATCTTTCCTATTTGAAAATGTTTTTTTCGTTTTTTTTTCTCTGGCGGTTAATTGCATAAAAATAGAGGCCGTATTTGTGTTGCCTTTTTTTGTGATTTTCGATCGCGACATAATTTGATTTGAAAACCTTGGACAAACAGAGAAACAAAAAGCGAATGAAAGAAACTGGGAGCCAAAGAATTCTCGACTTTCGAAGGGCGATTATTTTTCTCAAATTTTCTCTATTATTTCCCATTGTTTCGCTTGGCTTTATGCGACGCAAATAGTTTTTATCTCTTCGCATTGCATTGATTTCAACCTTTTTTTTAAATTATTATTACTACACTCTTTTTCCCTTTGGAGCCCCAGTATTTTCAGCACTTCTCAAAGTTATCAGCGAAATTTGCCTAGCGTTAGTTTTGTTTTTTTATTTTTAGTGTCTCGCCCCGCAAATTCATATAAATATAAATATTTATACACATATGTGTGTATATTTATGGCTTCTTTTCTTTTTATTTTTTGTTATATTTTTCCGATTTGCCGTCTGCAGTGCAGTTTTTTATTGTTTGTTTTTAATTATAAATATGAGCTGATATCAGAGAATGAGGGAAAAAAAAAGTGGGGAGCTCAATGAAAAAGAAATGGTTGCAAAATCAAACCCTTTTTCGGCGAAATTGAAATTGAAAACGCTGTGAATAGATTTAAGGAACTTTGTCGGCATTTGACAAACATTATTTACGCATTGCAAATTATAGTTATCATTTTTCATATATAGTGCGCAAAACATAAACAACCCCAAAATTTACGTAAGCGAATTTTATTTGCCAACTACCAAAATGAAAATAAATAAACACATAGAGTAAACTAAACTTAAAGCTGGTATGACAAAAAATGACAACAACAAAATAATCACACACGAAAAACAATATTTCGTGTCAAAATTTGTGTCGTTTTTTGCTTTATTTCCTACTGCCGCATTGTTTTTCTAAAGAATTTTTATTTGGTTGCGGAATAACACGAAAATAAGTGTGATTTTGTTATAAATACTTCACGGCTTTATTTCGACTCGACTGTGGGAATACCCAAAAGTTTTTTACATGATATATCATATATTACGAATAATTTATGATAATGAAATCTAGATGCAAAGCTTTCAAATCTCGAAGCCCAGGTAAATATGCATTTATTCGAAATCGATTTGAAAATGTTTTATATTTCGAATTTGGTTTTGTTGGAATATCAATCGTTGTAGTTTTAGACTAATTTTAGGCTTTATTTAAGCGTTTCTCCCACATTTATAAATTAATTAATTATGTCCATAGGTATGTATATGAACATATATGCATATATGTATGTATATATTCCAAATTTGGGGGCGTGGCACGTCGGATGCTGACCTGCCCTTGTTTTTTTGCCTTTGGCTTGCTTGTTTGTTATCGCTTTTGTTCTGATTTGTTTTTGGACAATGAACTTGAAATTTGGAGCACGCGTTTCACATGTAATTGAAATGTGTGTGAGTGGGGCGAAGGCGGGTGGTGGGGGGTCGATGAAGATGGGGAGCAGAGAGCAGCGAACGAGAGAGAGAGCACTCACGCACACCAACACTAGCGCACAGAAGCCAGGGCCGGATCAGGGGGTAAATATTCGAGTTAAGTGCCATTAAATATCTTAAATGTTTTACGTAATTTTGTTGCTCAATAACCTATATATTTTGTTAACTTCATGTTCTTCTTGCAAATCGGTAGCTTGGTTCAAAAATTTCCAGATTCGCTCCTGATACGCTCTCTTCCTCTCTCTCTCTCTCGCTCTCTGCCCCCCCTCCACACAATCTTCCACACACTGATTCGCTGTTTTATTTTTTTTTGCGCAGGCGAATGCCGCTGTGAAAACAAAAAACCGAATAAAACAGCCGACAAAAACAAAAGGAAGGAGAAACGTTGACGGCGACGTCACTCAAATGCGATTTGCAATTTTAATTTTTGCCGTTCATGTTTTGCAGTTTTTGTTCATATAATTAAAGTTGTAAAAATGAATTGCCATACAGCAAAAAAACGAGAGAAAAGTAAATTGCAAATTGTAAATTGCTTTTGCCATAAAGGCGGAAATGCCTCTCTCAACAACAAAAAAACTCGCATTCAAATAGTGCAACAAAAAACTAAAAACAAATAAGCCGAAATCGACAACAAAAAATAAGGCTAAACAGGTGAAGAAGAAAACTAAAAGCCACAGAAATAACAAAAACCGATAAACCAAAATTTAAAACCAGCACAAAAAATAGCCCCAAAACTTAAGATATACAATTGTGTTCGAAATCGTAGTAAAGCTATTTGAAGCGCCACAAAAATTTACATTTTTTGTAAACATTTTTAAGCATCGACTATTATTTTGGGTACAACTGTAGCAGATAAACAACAGCCCGCAAAAAACCCTAATTATCAAGCTTAGACAAAAACTACAAAAAAAGCGAAAAAATCACACAAAAAATGTAAATTACTGGCCTATGAATTTAATTAATTTTTTGCAACTCTGTAGGTTTTTTCCCCTCTTTTTTCATTTTTATCTTGGCGATTAGTTGGCAGCAACAATTACAATAAGCGAAGAAAAAGCGCCAATCGTTTCCTGAGCGAAAAACAATTGTTTACAATAATTGCATGCGATTATTATTTATGTCAATTTCGAATATTCAGCTGGCAAAGTCAACAAACCCGGAAACCTTCGGCGAGAACAACGGAATTTTTATCGTAATATTTTGTTCGCCTTTTTGCATTCAACAAAAAAGAGCACGCACAAAACAAAACATGCAAAAAAAAAAAGAAGCACAAAATATATGATTGAAAAACAAAAACGATAAAAAACAAGGGGAGAGCGGCGAACAAAAACAGAAAATCGCACAAATAACACACAACTTTTGTTTGGCTAAAAATAAAACGACGTTCGTTTTGCGTGTCTTTTTAGCACATGAAATAAATAATTTGTTTTCTCACCTTTTCTTTATGACTTTTCGCGCTATCTTTTCTTTTGGCGTTTTTTTCCCCCCTCGAATTTCTTTTACTTTTCCTTTATGCTTTTTGTTTTGTTATTCGAATCGAATTGCACACGCAGCAGAATTGTGTCGAAAAAAATTCATTCATTCATTTAATTTCTGGCTTGCCATTTTTGTTTCATTTCTATATTTTGTTTTTTAACATAAAAAAAAATAATGCGAAACAGCGAATTCAAAACGCGCGCTTTTTCTTTTGCCTTGCGAGCGGATAACGGTAAATGCGCACAGCAATGTTTTAACATTAAACACTAACCACTAAATTGTCAGGAAATTCACCAAAAATAAATGTTCTGTTTTGGAATTGTTAAGAATGTTAGGCTCATGTGTTTGTTAATATTTTCCAGGAATTTTCTTTTAGCGGCGCAGCGAAGTGAAACGTACCGCGGAGGAGACGGATTTTTGAGTGAAAAGAATTGAACTTTCGTTGTTGCTTATATAGACTTTGGCTGGCAGCAATGTTGCTGGAGAGAGATGTTGCACTCTCCCAATCGGTTGGCAACTTAAACCGGTTCGCAGTACCAGCAATTTGGCGGGTACTTTAAATGCCTTAACGTTATCGCGCGTTTGATAACTACGTACATTTTAAGGGATTGAGAGAAACGCATATTATGATATAAAATAAAGTGTTAATATTAATTGAAGAGGCACACACGCTTAACATTTCCACAAATTGTAAATATTTATACAAGAATTGGTAGCTATCGCTAGCGTTGCCAGACGGCGCCAAAAGCTTCTAAATCCAGCGATCCAACTACCCAAACAGCTGATATCTGTTAGCCTGGTAAATGTTGTTTACCAACGTAACGCGTGTTTTCGCTTCGTTGTATTTTCGGTGTCGAATATTTTGGATGCTGGCCAAGAGATAGCGCAGCGATCGGGTCGGAACTCTTGGGCGGACTTATCACTGGGTCGGTCAGGGGTCACGGGTTATCGTTATCGCTTATCAGCCAGCGGCGGCGTCATCTCAGCGCCGGCGACTCTTCTCACTTTGCGGCAGTTCCGATTCGAACGCAGCCGTGTGAGTACTAATAATTACCAAGGATTGTTGAAAAACATCCACTAAAATCTATAAAATTCTGCTTATTACAGTTACAAAGACATGCAGCGGGCGCGCTCTACACTGACACAAAAGCTTCGGTTTTGCCTTAGTCGGGACCTGAACACCAAAGTTGGCAACCCGGTTAACTTCGAGACTGGAAAGCTTAGCGGAGCTTTAACTCGCATCGCCGCCAAAAAACAACCATCACCAACGCCATTCTTACCGGCGATCAGACGATATTCGGACTCCAAGCAGAGCACTTTGAAGGTGAGTTCGCCGGGAAAGTCCCAGGCAAAGTGAAGGGGAGGGTGGAAAAAGTGTGGCTAATTGAACCATTTGGGGGACTCGCATTTCGATTGCCTTTAATTCTTGCAGTGATCGCGGTGCTCAGAAAGTTTGTGTTTCGCTTCCATTTGCGGCTCCTGGCATGCCCGGCTAATCGCCATGTGCTTCATGCGTTTCATTCAGCCATGTGTTCCCACACTGCACTATCCCTACGTGGATGGCATGCCATCGATCCGCTGAAAGTGTTGTTTATAGTAGTATCATTGTTAAGTACCTATGTACATGTGTAGTTTAATTGAGATCTTATAGCATATGTACATATATGTACCGTATTTGTATCAGTGTACTGTTAGTGTATTCAAAACGTCGCCATGCGCCAAGTTTGAATCTTTTTGATTCACATTCGCTACCTCGGCCTGAAACTCGTTTTTGGGCCTACTCGAATTTCTCGGCTGTTTGCGCCCTATCGAGCATTGTTGTTGTCATTCTCGTTTGCACTTGTCTAAATATTTAAACTGATAACGCAAAAAAAAAAAAGAATCTGGCATTGGCCATTAAATCGAATTTCCCATTCGTGTGGGCAGATTTGTATATAAATATACATACATACATATGTATATGCATTTTGCACTCAACTTGTGGCCAGAAATTAGCATTCAATTTAGTGGGAATCACCAGTTTCCAGTTTTTGCAGCTAAAATTTTGCGTGTCCAATTCATTTCTGCGTTGAAAATAGAAGAATCTTCCAGGGATTATTAGTTAGCAGCTGGAAACGTTGAACAACAAAATGGTACTAGAGATACGTAATTTGCTGGAGGAAGCTACATACATATAAACTTGTCCATTTTCTGCCAATATTCTCCATTTCGACTATATACGTACGTTTCCCGATCTTTCCGAAGTGCGTCAGCTGCAAAGGGGGGGCAGTGTCCTTATCGTCGTCCGGCGACTTGAACTGGTGACCCAGACGGATGATAATCACTTGACGATAAGCGGATCGCAAATAGACGCGCTCTCCCATCCATGGGGGGTCGCATTTTCGATCATGGGCGTGTTATTGCACCCAAGTCACTTGGTTTCCCTGGTATTTGGCCAATCTAATCGTGGATCGGGAATAGGGAATCGGGGGAGCGCCTCTCGAGTGGTTGCCATGGTGCATCCAGGCGTAATCTTCGCCTTGGCGATAGCTGCGCCTTATCGCCGGAACTTTTCCAATGCTATTTGAACCCATTGAACCCGTATTTGTTTGTAACTTTTCGCAACCATCGGCGGCGGGAACATAAATATTATTTTTGTTTCGAAGCGTTATTAAAAACATGGCATAAAGCTGACCAGGCAGCCGTTCATTTTCCACGGTCCGCACATATTCAACGATCGTCTTGGCGAGCGCATCGCACATTGCACAGCATTCCAATTACTATATATATATATATATAATATACAATACTATATAAATCCGAACAGAATATGGCCGATCAGAAACTGCTGCAAACCCCGCTGGCACAGGGCGATCCGGAGCTGGCCGAGCTGATCAAGAAGGAGAAGGAGCGCCAGCGCGAAGGACTCGAGATGATCGCCAGTGAGAACTTCACCTCGGTGGCGGTTCTCGAGAGCCTGAGCTCCTGCCTGACCAACAAGTACTCCGAGGGATATCCCGGCAAGAGGTGGGTGCACATATAAGATTCCTCACGGATCTGCAAGAAGACATCATAGTCGGATCTTTAAATGATTCTATACTAGTTCTGATATCATACTTACTGGTAGAGATCACCTTATTGGCTCTATGGCATGTGAATCCCTGGTGATCCTGCTCTAATCCTGGTCATCGCTTTGACTTGCAGGTACTACGGTGGCAACGAGTACATCGACCGCATAGAGCTGCTCGCCCAGCAACGCGGACGCGAGCTGTTCAACCTGGACGATGAGAAGTGGGGCGTTAATGTGCAGCCTTATTCCGGATCCCCGGCCAATCTGGCTGTCTACACGGGCGTCTGCCGGCCCCACGATCGCATCATGGGCCTGGATCTGCCCGATGGCGGTCACTTGACGCACGGTTTCTTCACGCCCACCAAGAAGATATCGGCCACATCGATCTTCTTCGAGAGCATGCCGTACAAAGTGAACCCGGAGACGGGCATCATCGATTACGATAAGTTGGCGGAGGCGGCGAAGAATTTCCGGCCGCAGATCATCATTGCTGGCATATCGTGCTACTCCCGTCTGCTGGACTATGCGCGTTTCCGACAGATTTGCGATGATGTGGGCGCCTACCTGATGGCCGACATGGCCCATGTGGCGGGCATTGTGGCCGCGGGATTGATACCATCGCCGTTCGAATGGGCCGACATTGTGACCACCACCACGCACAAGACACTGCGAGGTCCGCGCGCCGGCGTGATCTTCTTCCGCAAGGGCGTGCGCAGCACCAAGGCCAATGGAGACAAGGTACTCTACGATCTGGAGGAGCGCATCAACCAGGCGGTGTTTCCATCACTCCAGGGTGGTCCGCACAACAACGCCGTGGCTGGCATTGCCACCGCCTTCAAGCAGGCCAAGAGTCCCGAATTCAAGGCCTACCAGACGCAGGTGCTCAAGAATGCCAAGGCCCTGTGCGATGGCCTCATTTCGCGAGGCTATCAGGTGGCCACCGGCGGCACCGACGTCCATTTGGTGCTGGTCGATGTGCGTAAGGCTGGCCTGACCGGCGCCAAGGCCGAGTACATCCTCGAGGAGGTGGGCATCGCGTGCAACAAGAACACTGTGCCCGGCGACAAGTCCGCCATGAATCCCTCCGGCATCCGGCTGGGCACACCGGCCCTGACCACTCGCGGCCTTGCCGAGCAGGACATCGAGCAGGTGGTGGCCTTCATCGATGCTGCCCTAAAGGTTGGCGTCCAGGCAGCCAAGCTGGCCGGCAGTCCCAAGATAACCGATTACCACAAGACGCTGGCCGAGAATGTGGAGCTCAAGGCCCAGGTGGACGAGATCCGCAAGAATGTGGCCCAGTTCAGCAGGAAATTCCCGCTGCCCGGCCTGGAGACCCTGTAGGTGCTGCCTGCTTTGTTTGTCCCTTTTTCTTTTGTTCGCCTTACGATTTACATCCTCGAAAAGTCCGCTTGTTAATATCATAAGTGGGAATTAGTAGTTAAGCCATTAAACGCATTTCAGTTTACATACCATAGCTATGGAGTTTTATTTTTGGAATGGAGTATCTAGTATTTACACGAAACAATGCTTTGTTATTCGAGATGAGTGGTTTGTTTCAGATGATGCAAGGGAATTCAATAAATGTATTTAAGTATCTTTGCAACAATTGCTAATCAATGGGCATAAGTATCCTTGGTAACTATGGTGTTAGTTTCCAAATGCCCTGCTTGCCTGCAATTCAACTCCTCTAAATGATAGCCAGCCATGAAGGCAGCAGTGGTCATGTGCAGATAGTTGGGCGTACTAAATGATACATTAATGGCATACCGCTGTCTCAGTGATCGCTGTACTCGATCTTGGTGAATCCCTTGGTCGAACAGCCCATTTCGCGATGAAAACGCGAGTTGTGTGTGGAGAGGGACCACTTTGTCTTGAAGCTCTTCATGCAGATGAAGCACTCGTGCTCCTTGCCCTGAATCTCCGAATGCCTGGAGGCGATGTGTCGCCGCAGCGCGTTCACCGACTTGAGCGGCCTGCCGCAGAAGCTGCAGTTCAGCGGTGCGAGGCCGGTATACTGGACGCTCTCCTCATCGCTGCCAGCCGGTGGCGCGGATGCAGTTGCTCCACTCTTGGACGACCTGGCAACCGTCACGGATCCTGGCTTCAAAGCGGCTGCAAGAGAGAGAGAGAGAGAGAGTTGGTTTTTAATGAGATCGTTGGACACAAGAAGGTTTTTTTGCCGCGCCCATTGAGAATAAAGTTCATTTGCGTTTAAATGGTTTACATGATTTTATTTTCTCTCCCGCTCTTTTTCGCCAACACTGCAGCTATCTCGTTCTCTTTCTCGAATTAAATTGATTAATTTAGTACCGTTTCGTTGACGCGTGTAAATCAATCTACGTACAGAATGGCTTAGACTTAGAGTTGTGTGTTTGGGGTGGAATTGGAATCTCAGCTAGTTATCCATCCATCCATCCAGTTGCCCCAACTGACCCGTTAACCCATTCCGGCCGTAATCCCATTGCTTCGTTGATATATTCTCAATTCTTTGAGAGCGTTGACGAAGTTGAATGAATCTAGTGGGTTGGTGGGTGGTTCTTCTGGAGGATTACGGCCGGCGGCCGGGAGTGAAGTCAATTTGGGCATGGTATGGAGTATGGAGAGATATAACGTTAACTATATATGTGTATACATAGATCGATAAGTAATACGTATGAGTTGTTTCATTTAACTAGATTATCTTTAGTATGTATGGGCTTTGAGTTTGTCTTGGAGAGGATTTCTACGGGTTTTTTTTTCTCTTTTCTTCTTCGCTTTCTTTTTTTGAAAATACTTTCAACTTATCGCGCTATGACTTCCGTTTTCACTTGGCTCGTGTGGGCTGGTATACTCAATTAAGTTACACCGAATAACTAAACTATGTCCAATCGAATTTGTGGTGTCTTAAACTAAACTAAAACTAATTTAGCTAATTTACAGTCAACTGCCAACGCTCTAATGCTGAACACAGATGGTCAAAAGCGCGCCGGGTAATTGGATTAAATCGTATTTAAATTTGTACACAAGGGGTAATATATATATTTTCTCATATTCTCCTGATCTCTGCTTGTGAGCAAAGTACACAGCTTCCTTCCTGCGGAATCAAATTGGGCAGAGAATCTCATGGAGGGGGGACTTTGTTTTTGGGTTTACCTTAATTTAGGTTAAGTTGCCTAGCTCTATATACAAAAACTGAATAATATCAGAGTTTCAAAAAATACATATGAGGTTGTTTAAGAGCTAAAATAAAGTGATCGATATGGGCTAAGTATAACATTAGTTTTCTACAATCAAATTAAATCCTTGTGTTCTGTTCTCTTGCACATAGTATCACTCGATCTAAGCTATTAAGCATCCAAAGTGCTCTCAAATCTTCCAAAATTCTTGTCATCTTGGGTGTGTTTGTGTGTGTGTGTGTGTGTGTTTATATACATTCTGTGGTGTGTCAATGGATTTCGAGGGCTTGTAACTTGCCGTCTGTATAATGAAGAAGTACCTAAAGCAAATGGTAGACTATAAAATACAAGTGGTACATGTACGCATTACGTGGACACATGACATGGCTTGGTCAACGACGGGATCACCAGCTCCACTCTCCACCGACTGACTAACTGACTGACTGACTCGACTTAGTGGCTATCAAGGTGTTATATATAGAACTATATAGGGATAAACGTTTCGTACTCCTATCTGCTTTGCATTTAAGTTGACAAATTTGGCTAGTTTTCGTTTTGGGGCCTTTGATCGAAACACGAGGGAATGGGCTGGTTGGGTTGATTGGTTTTGCTGGCTGCTCGCTAAGCTGGACGTAATTAACTATATCTCTCTCCCCTATCCGTATATCCTATCGATCTCAATCCAGATGCAGTTGCAGATCCAGATGCGGCTCGCAGGCGACCGAGACTTATGAAGACGCATCAGTTCTCCGTCTTGATGGCCACTTTCTGTTCGTGCGAGATGCGTATGTGCTCCCGCAGACTGTACTTGTTCTTAAAATTCTTATTACACATGTCGCATTTGCGCGGCGGTTGTGGGGTATGTTGGGTGCGAATATGTCTCCAAAGATTAACCGTGGTTATAACCATTTTGCAAAACTGACATTCTGTCCACTTATTATTGGGCGAATCTAAAAATATACAGAAAATACGTACAATCAGTATAACAGTCTCGATTGCTGCTTACGTCCTAAATCTCTGGGCAGAACACACCATTCATTTGGAGACATATTCGACAAACCACAACAACTAATAGTTAAATTAACATAACATTTAACAGATAAAAAAAAAACGAATGGACCATAAAATATGGTCAACATTGAAGACATGAAAGTACAAACTAAATAAAGTACAAACTTATGAAATAAGTAAAGAAAATGCACTTATGTTCGATGTACATGCATTGCTGCATCACTTCAATTCATGTAATAAAAATATATCTTTAAATGGGGGGGAAAAAAAAACACCTTAAACCCAAGTCAGTTGTTCGGATACTACTCACCATTCGTCCCGCTGGCCTTGCTGTCCGATTTGACCTGCGTCACAGACACCGTAGTCGAGGGACCAGTCGTCGCGCTGCCGCCACCCGAATCCTCCATCACTTGGCCGGAACCCGCACCCGGCGTCCCGCTGGCGGTGCCCAGCAATCGGGCTACAATGGATAAATCGATTGAATAATCATGGTTATATATGAATAGCCCAAATATAACTCACTCATCTCAATGGCAATTTCGGCGTTGTCCGCATCCGCCTGGTACTTCTCCTCCATTTCGGACTCGGTGAGTATTTCATACTCGGATGAGTACTGCGCCACATTCTGCGCCGCTGCGGTGGTGGCATCCTGCGACGTTTGCGGCGTTGCTCCATCCGACAGGCGGTCATCCACTTCGCCAACAATGTAATCGGGTATGTCCATCTTGACGGCGCCGCGCAGGAAAGTCATCTCGGCAGCTAAAAAAAAAAAAAAACATCGAAATATATTATTAAAATGATGTCTAAACATGGTGGCATCCACTCCAGACTCACTTTTCACTATGGTCTGCTCATCCTTGACGGCGTAGTCAACGGTTTCGGTGGTGTACATGTTGTCGTCGTCGTCCGAGAACGTGATCTTTCGCTTCTTAACCGAACTGGCCGCCGGCAGGGCCACCGCATTGGTGATGGTCAGGTGTTGCGTCTGCACGGGCGTCGTTTGTTGCTGCTGTGATTGCTGCTGCTGCTGCTGTTGTTGCTGCTGCTGCTGCTGCTGCTGCTGCTGCTGTTGCTGTTGCTGCTGTTGCGGGGGCGGTGCCGATTGCACTTGGATGTGCTGAATCTGGGTGGTTTGTACATGGTGATGCTGCTGCTGTTGATGCTGGACCTGCAGCTGTTGTGCCGCTGCGGCTGCTGCGGCTGCTGCGACCACCTGCGATGGCACCTGGCTGGCGTTGGTGGCTTGCAGCAAAGTGGCCGCGGGTATTTCGATGGTTTGCGTAGCTGTCTGCGCCTGGGCCACATTGGACACCTGCTGCTGCTGCTCGTTGACCGCGCGTATGGTGCTCGGTATGGTCTTGATCAGCTTGTGCTCGCTGATCAGCGGCGCCACCGGGATCTGCGGCTTCTCCTTCTCCTCGGCGGTGAGTCCTTGGACGGCCAGCAGCTCGGCAGTTTGCAGGAACGATTGCAGCGCCTCCTGCTGCACATTGACTTCGCCCTAAAACAGAAGTGGAATTAGTTGATACGTTTCAGGTAAGATCTCTTGTGGAATGAACTATATGAACATCAAGATACTGACAATTTATATATATACCATATAAACCCACCTGGTACATGAACTCGATAATCGAATTGAGATCCTCGAACTTGATAAACTTAAATATAATGACTGGATGCGGATGTGGGTTCTCCTTGAATATCTCCTTAAAGTAGGACGAGCAGGAGGAGAGTACCACCTTGTGGGCCTTGATCCTGCGTCCATCCACGCACAGGCTGACGTCCACGAAGTCATCGTTCAGCCGGTGGTTGTCCAGGGAGTAGGTGAGGTGGCGCAGGTAGTTGTTCCACCGCAGCGAGTACTGCTGGGTGGTGGCCATTGCGGCGTCCTCTCTGCGTCCGCCTCCTAGCCCTAGCCCTCTCCTGCTCTCCTCTTTCCGCCTCTTCCTCTTTCCAGTCCAATCCAATTAGCGCCAATTCCCGGGAAGGGGGAAGCTGCCCGCCTTGGCAAAAAAGTGGCGAATATGGAACACCTCCGGTTTCTGCGACCCTTTCAACGATGCGGCAACGTGTGGATCCACTCCGGCGGATTTCTTTATTTGGTCTAAGACCGCTCGCACTTTTTGTTTTGCCCGCTTTTACGGGGTTTGTTTACGGCGCTGTTCGCACACACGAATACGAATTTCTTATATTCTATGCCAAACAAAAATATTATACGCCTCCATTTTGTTTTCTTGCCAATTTCGGTGCAACCCTGCGTGTGCTGCCACCTACCAGGTGGCTGCCATTTCAGCCGCCAGGTGGCGTGTAGCCAGAGCTGCCACATAGACAGAGCGACAGTTTGGCGGGATATTTAAAATTAGCATTTCTACTTTTGCCAACATAACGCATACAATGTGCCCACACAGCTTTATAAAATTCTGATTTTAATTTAACTACAAATGCAAGGGAATACGTGACAATTAAATGCAATAAACAGAATTAACCAATGCCGGAGAATATATATATATATGTGTATGTTACTAAGCACTACATTTCTATAGTTGGCTTCAATGGCTCGCTACCACAATCGCACCAGAAATCGGAATATCAGGCGCAGCAGGAAGCTATAGACGATGCCCCGGCAAAGAAAGTCCAGCACGTAGAAGATCTTGACGCGAAAACGGGCGGCACTGCTGCTCTCGGGACTCTCCTTCAGGAGGAACTCCTTGGCGCCGCGAATTCCGTGCTGGAAGAACTCCGTGTAGTTGATGTTGGCGTGCTGCATGAAGCCAAAGTTGGAGCTGAAATTAAATGATAGATCAATGAAAAGAGATACATCTATAAGAAATGTAATGTTAAAAGGGCACTCACACTTCGTTGGCCGGAACTACATCGTGCAGAGCCCGGAAATTGTCGTTCTGAAAATGCCACTCGGTCATCGCAAACACTTGCAGCGCACTGAAGGCGGCGAATATGCGGCGTTGTAGCTTCATCAGGCTGGAAAAGGCATTCTCATATACATTTAACTTCCTCATCAAATCCGCCGCAACTTACAAGGGCTTTTCATTATAGAGACGCAGCAAAGTGTCCACCACGATGGCCATGAGCAGGTGCATGGTGCAGAACTGAAAGTATCAACATGGTTAATATACATTTGGGATAAACAAAACCAAAACTCACCCGCACAAAATGAAGAACCGGACAAGTGGTCATCCCGCCGCCGGGCAGCCAGAGTGTCTTCTCGAATGGATTCTTGCGGATGAACGTCTTACCGATATCGATCACCTCGCCCATGGTGATCGGCGATATATTCGCCGTGGCACAGTTGACCACATACAGATCGCTGTCCTTGGCCCGCGATTTCGATTCACCCATGAACTTGTACACCGAGGTGATCAGTGTACGGGCCACAATATCGGCGGGCACGAAATCGGCCACAATATTGGGATCACAGTTCTGGGAGCGCAGTATGCCCACGCCGCAGGCCACCAGCAGTCCCGTGGGTCCATTGAAGTTGTCCGCCCAGCCGGGCACGGGTTCCTCAATGGTGGAGACCACAATCGATGGCCGAAAGATGAAGATGGGCAGCCTGTCCCTGTACTCATTGACCACCTGCTCGGCCAAACTTTTGGTGAAGGTGTACGTGTTCGGCTGAAAGTTACCATACCTGCAAGGTGCATATTATATAGCATCTTATTTTCCACTCAACTCCACTACTCACTTGAGATTGAAGATGTCCAGAATCTCGGCGTCGTAGGTCTCCGCCAATTTGATAGTTGTACGCCAGTCGGCCAACGGTGGATAGACGCGCTCCTCCACCTCAAGAACTCCCGGATTCGAGTAGGTGGTGGACACGTGGACGAATGCCTTCAGCTTGGGCCACTCCAGGGCCAACTTGACCAGCTCGTGGGTGCCACGGGTGTTCAGTAGTATGGCCGTGCTCAGGGCATCATCGAAGCTAAAAGATGATGTATTATTGATTTGTATATCCTAACCTGGATCGTATATATGTACATATGTACTCACCGCACACTGGCCGCCGAATGATAGACAATGTTGACATTGCGCAGCCGCTCAAGATCCGCGCTGCCAATGCCCAGGCCCAGCTGCTCCACATCCCCGGCTATGGCCACCAGTTTGGAGCGGGCATTGGGCTGTTCTCTGCGCAGCCGTTCATACAACCTCGATTCCCACTGCAGCTGCAGGCGCTCCTCAATTGTGTGGCCCTTCTTGGGCCGCATCAGCACATAGATGCGGCCCAGTTTTGGACAGGAGCGCAGCAGCTTTTCGATCAGTGCTTTGCCCACGAATCCTGCACAGAGATACCAATACATTCTCTTTAAATCTTTATTCTGCAAAGGCAGTCATAAATACCCACCGGAGGCGCCGGTCACGAATATTTCCTGATCCTCGAAAGCTTCCGGTATGGTCATGGTGGTTCGGTTGTTGGTCTCCCGGGTTTTCGATGTCGTATATCAATCCGCACGTGTCGCTGCTCCAAGTGCTTCTGTGCGAAGTACGGCGGACTCAAGGCGGGAATATTGAAATCCGGCCAATCGCGCTGCTGACCCTTGGCCAAAAGGGATCACATCGCTGAATATTCAGTTGGTAGGCTCATACTTTGTAAGCGTAGAGTGCGATACCCTGTAGATAGTGGGGAAGCAACACATCGCATCATATTCACATAGAAACCGCAGGTATGACCAATCTTAGTCCTAGAATACTATTTTATACTACATATTTCTATATTTTTATTGCTTTACTCTTAATTTGTGATGTTTTTAATGAGACCTACTAATTATTCGAACATTTGGGCATACGAATATCGAAAAAAAACACTAACTACATATGTATTTATGTATGTATTACATATGTATGTATATTTAAACCGCTCAAGGTGCTACGAAATCCGTTGTGAACAAAAAACAAAGGAGAACGTCTAGAACGCAAGAAGAAGAAGATGAACGAGATCAACAAAAACGGAACCGTTGAAACTCAAGAATCAAAGGAGAAAGCACAGAAAGATAACTTTTACCGTAGCATCCGAGCGCCAAATCAAGCAGAGCCCATAATTATACTGGCAGAAATGATATCGAAGTCGAACTAATATATAAGCAATATAATAAAAATGTATTTAAATAATATAATATCTATGTATATTTGTACGTGTAAGTCTATAAAGTAAGTCTATAAATCCCAATTCGCACCACTTTCTTTCCGGTGCACTGCATTGCCCGTGCGAGTCAGAGAAAGATGGAAAGATGGGTGCTCCTCCTCTTTGGCCGCATGAATGGAAAATGTTTGGGAAAAACCGGATAAACGGCGCTTGCAGCCGCTGCTTTTGGCCAAACTGGCGGATGAAACTATGCCAGCGATTTGTGTTAGCGTGTTTGCCTTATTATCTCGACTTTTATTTGGATCTTGGCCATTTAAAACGGCACTTTAATCGCATCATTAGCCCGCATGCGTGCGTGCGTGCGAGCGAGACAGCCGCTTGTCGTCGCAGCCTTAGTTCGTCGACCTCGTGCCCTCTTCCTCTTCACCCTTTTCCGAAGCAACCGTTGCAGTAACGGTTGTTAGACAATACACATGTAGCAAATTGTTCGCTTGTTGTTGTTTCATTTCATCAGTTTTTCAGTTGCATTTTCACATTTTAATTAACATTTTCAGGCGTAAACTTATCAATCGATACGCATGCAATTAGAAAAGTGTACAAATAAAAAAAAAATACATATGTATGTATGCTTGTATGCTTGAATGTGTGTGAATATCGCACGCGAAACTGCAGCCAAGTGTGAGTGTGTGTGGGTTATTATTTTGCCGGCCGGCAAAAATGTGGAAGAGAGACAGACAAAAAGATGAGAGAGGAGAGGGCGAGGTTAGCAGCAGAGAGCGAGGAGAGCGGGAGAAAGAGAAGACAGATTTGATTTTCCTTTTTGTTTTCATATTTTTGTTTCACTTTGTTTATAATTACATCATAATTAAAAAATAATACATAAGGTTGCTGACGAATTGTACAAAACGCTAGTGTGTTGTTTGTGTTTTGCAATGTGTGTGTGTTCTTTTTGCGCTTTGGGAAATATCTTCTTTAAGTTCTTCTTTATCTTGATGTCCTTGTCATGCCGCGAATGTGTGTGTGTAAGCTTGTGGGTGTGCGTGTGTTGGGTGTTGTTGGTGTGTGTGTGGAATGGCAGAATATGCATTTTCGCTCATTTTCATTTTTTGTAGTTCTTGTTATATTAAAGGTTTACAAATAAAAAAAAAACAAAAAATACATAGTATATCATATCATATCTCATGTGGAATAAATTAATTATATTAATACGCTGGAACCACACAACATGCGCCCAAAACGATGATGATAATGATGATGGTGTGCAGGTGGTTCCGCTCTTTTCATCTTGTAGTTGGTGTTGTTGTTGATTTTGTTGTGCTGCACTCCAAACTTCCACCACTCGCACTTGCACTTTCGCTGCTGCTTCCTCGACTTCTCCTCCTCCTCCTCCAGCAGAATCAAGACCATCCCGATCCTGATCCTCTTGCCCAGACAAGCGATCCTTCTTAGAAGCACTTGCGGTGCACAATGGAGGGGCCGGACTCGTCGTACTCCTGCTTGGAGATCCACATCTGCTGGAAGGTGGACAGCGAAGCCAGGATGGAGCCACCGATCCAGACAGAGTACTTGCGCTCTGGCGGGGCAATGATCTTGATCTTCATGGTCGACGGTGCCAGGGCGGTGATCTCCTTCTGCATACGGTCGGCGATGCCAGGGTACATGGTGGTGCCACCGGACAGCACGGTGTTGGCATACAGATCCTTACGGATATCCACATCACACTTCATGATGGAGTTGTAGGTGGTCTCGTGGATGCCGCAAGCCTCCATTCCCAAGAACGAGGGCTGGAACAGGGCCTCGGGGCAGCGGAAACGCTCGTTGCCGATGGTGATCACCTGTCCGTCGGGCAGCTCGTAGGACTTCTCCAACGAGGAGCTGCTGGCAGCGGTGGCCATCTCCTGCTCAAAGTCGAGGGCAACATAGCACAGCTTCTCCTTGATGTCACGGACGATTTCACGCTCAGCGGTGGTGGTGAAAGAGTAACCGCGCTCGGTCAGGATCTTCATCAGGTAGTCGGTCAAATCGCGACCAGCCAGATCCAGACGCAGGATGGCATGGGGAAGGGCATAACCCTCGTAGATGGGCACGGTGTGGGAGACACCATCGCCGGAGTCCAGAACGATACCGGTGGTACGACCGGAGGCGTACAGCGAGAGCACAGCCTGGATGGCCACATACATGGCGGGTGTGTTGAAGGTCTCGAACATGATCTGGGTCATCTTCTCACGGTTGGCCTTGGGGTTCAGCGGGGCCTCGGTCAGCAGCACGGGGTGCTCCTCGGGTGCCACACGCAGCTCATTGTAGAAGGTGTGGTGCCAGATCTTCTCCATATCGTCCCAGTTGGTCACGATACCGTGCTCAATGGGGTACTTCAGGGTGAGGATACCACGCTTGCTCTGCGCCTCATCACCCACGTACGAGTCCTTCTGGCCCATGCCGACCATCACACCCTGGTGACGGGGACGTCCCACAATCGATGGGAAGACGGCGCGGGGAGCATCGTCTCCGGCAAATCCGGCCTTGCACATGCCAGAGCCGTTGTCGACAACCAGAGCAGCAACTTCTTCGTCACACATTTTGTAAGCTGCAATGGAAAGAATGCGGATTTCCCATTAGTTTTTGGTTACCTTATTTGGTAATGTAGAAATGGCAAAAAAAAAACTGAGAATTTGCGTGGTTTCCTTGGACTGCGCTGGTCTACCAAAGTACAATTGTCATAACAAACTAACTTGTTTTTCGTGTACAATTAAAAATCACTCAATGCAATGTACGTTTTTTTAGTACAAAATTTTAATCTTGGACAAAAAAAATTTCATAAAAAAATACTTTTCCGATTGAAAACTGATTTTCACTTGCGATCGAATTGTAATAAGAAATTAAAAGAACAGTTACAAAATAGAAGGCCCCGCCCCGAAAAATTAAAACCACAATACGAATATGCCGAAAAGGGAGGGGAGAAGCTTCTAGACGACACTTAACGAATGCCGGTGCAAAAGAAAGCCGCAAAGAGAGCACAGTTGCCTGTGTGTATGCGCCCTTAAAATGGCGGCTGCCTAAAACTCGAATTGGAACCCGAAATTAACATTACAAAATAAAAAAAAAAAAAAACACTAAACGCACTCTAGAAAATTTAACAATTAAGAGCCACGAAACTTTTCAAAGCTAGTTAAACTTTACCTTTTTGTTCGATTTAACAAATTCAAGGCGTGAAAACTACTGTAAACGCAAGTGGCGAGGCTGAGCTAAGCGACCGCACGGTTTGAAAGGAATGACTGGAATAAACCGACTGAAAGTGGCTGGTGAATGTTGAATGCCAGTTAACTGCGTTTTTCAATCGCTGCCTGCGTCGACGTCGCCATAGGCGTCGCTCGCTCTCGCCATCTCGCTCGCTCCGCGCCATGGTCGCTATGGGTGCGAAGGAGAGCGCTGGTGTGTTGAATTGCGGCGGCCAAGTTTTGTGACCATATATGGTCATGTTTCGAGGCGAAAAGCAAACCGTCGTCTGGCTTTCGCTCTCTCACACACACATACACTCTCTCTCGTTATTTTGCGCGTGAGTGTGTGTATATGAACGAATGCTCGAAGGTTTTCTCCATTTTTGCAACTACAACTTTGAAAAACCGGCAAAAATTTCTGCTTCAGCCAAAACGGCTGCCTACGTCACTATTTTCAAGAACCTGATCTAGTTTTACAGATTATAATATGCATATACTGTATGTATGTACATTTATGGATGATCTGGTGTTTTAGGGCGTGGGAAAAAAAGAAAGTGTTGGCGAATTGATTTGCAATTCGTAATTTGGCATATCTTTGGGTGAAATCGTGACACGCCCACATCAGCGAGCTTGGCTTTAAACACTATATTAGATCCTAACATTTGAGTTGGGGCTATTGAATTGCTTTGGTTTTTATAATTTCGTATAATTTGTATGTATATATCCTGAAATCTGCAGTTGTAATCCTGATTCTTGAGTTATGGTATTTGAAACCCTGGTTTTGTTAATTTTGATGTCTTTCGACCTATTGGTATTTTGATTGACAATTTAGGGCCAAACTTGGGTATTTTTGGAGTTTTGGTCAATACAATAACTCTTTAGCTCGTGGCTAGTATTTTTTGATCACTTTCAGCACTGGCACATAAAAAAATGTTTTGTTTACAAAAAAAATCACACATTTTCCGCGGCTTTTCTCGATTATTGCTTTTTCTTGGTGGGAGTGGTTCGATGGTGTTTTGTTGTTGGGAAGGGGAAAGCTACTTACATTTGGTGTGTTTTATTAAAATTAATTAAATAAATATAAATTAAGTCTTTCGGTTTGGTGTCTCTGGATTAGACGACTGCTGGCTGATGGAGCGGCTTTGTGTCGGGAGGAGTATCCACACAGCACAAGAACTCAAACGGTAGTGATATGAAAACTGGTCCCGCAGCCCGTTTTATAAAGCCCGCTTAGCGCTAAAACCTTATCAGCCGCAATGCTCTCCGCTCTCAAGTCGCGTTCAAAACTTTTACCATATATGGGTATGAATTGTTCGCCGATTGGGTTTTCATTTACGGAGAATTTCCTCCGCAACTGGGTGTTCGTGCTTGTGTGTGTCTTGTATATCGCCATGAAGAGTGTACTTCCATGGGTCCTATCAGTTGCGGCATGTGATTCAATTTGGGGGTTACTCATATTCGATACTTCAGCTGGTTATCTTTATGCTGTGATGGTCACGGTGCTTTTACACATTTTTTCCCCAACTACTCATTGTATGCCAAAACATACATATGTACATGTGTTTATAGTGGGTTTATTAGTAATGTCCAGCGATATTAAAACATTACAGTTAAATAATATTCATATTAGCTTACGTTTACTGCTATCTGCACTTCAAATTGGTTATTCCAGGGACATTTTGTGCAACACACATCTTCTAGTAGGGCATTCACTAGTCGTAGAAAACACACCTAACTTAAGCCGGTTTTAACAATAACGGCGAAACAGCTGCCAGACGAGAGAAAAGTACACAGCAAGAAGCATTTCTATAATGATGCCGTCCTAAATATGCAGCATTTTTGCTCAAATTGATCATTTCGTTGCATCGCTCAGGTGGTATAGTATTTGGCTATTGAATGTGATTGCTATCTTAATAGTTTTGAATAGTAATAGTGCAAATATTCATTCATAAAAAATAGGTAATCGATTTTTTCAGTGCAGTCTATGCGTTTGCGCAACAGAGACGAAGAGAGAGACGCCTCACACACAAGCACATGCGGTCTAAGCTGCTCTCCCTCTTTTTCTCTCTCTCTCTGGCTTGCGGCAGTTTTCCAGAGGCTGTGACTCAGTAAGCATTTCTTGTTGTTACCCTAACGATAAGCGTCCGATTCCTAATTCTCTTTCAAATAATTTGTTTTATTTTTTTTTTTGTGTGTTTTGAAGTCAAACAGCTTCATAAACAATATTAAATATCGCAATTGTTATTGCAAATGCATTCGTATCAGGCGCCTTGATGTTTTTCGCCAAAACTTCGTCTGCTCTTTGTCAGCGTAATTGCGTTTGCCGGTCGTGCCGTCTTGCTCGCACGCGGCTTGCAAACAAAAAGTGAAAGAGGGAAAGCCACCTGTGTTGTTGCTTTTGTTGCTATCGTTGGCTGCACACACATGGCAATAAGTAACCATATTGTAGACTTATTTATTTTAGCGTTTTCGTTGACTAATCTTTGTTTAAATAATTGCCTATTTCGAGCCAAAATGACGCATAAAAGGAAACGGCAACATGCGGTGCGTTGAGCATGCGTAAGCGAGATGGCGCTAGAGAGAGCGCAGCATAAAAAGAAAAAAACAACCGGCGAGTGGCGAGACACGAATAATACACACACGCACACATGGTCAAAGGAGTGGCTCCAACGTCGGTGACGTCGCGCCCAGCCACAGACCCCGCCACGCCCCGCCCCACCCTTCCTTCCGCTGCCCCGCACCCCTTTCCTTCCACTACCGTTTTGCCGCATTTGGTATTGCCATCTCGCTTTTTTGGCTTTACTTTGCTTTTTGAATAAGCCAAGAAACTGAAATCAAAGCGGACAGTCCGAAAATTGAATATTCCAAAAAACAACAATTGCACATGCACTGCGTTCGGCAAAAGACGCAGAAATTCAAGCCTTTTGGTCTGGCATCATCTTAAAATATCATCAGTATCATCATTGCCATTATAAATACATA
This sequence comes from Drosophila melanogaster, assembly GCF_000001215.4. Lineage (NCBI taxonomy): Eukaryota > Metazoa > Arthropoda > Insecta > Diptera > Drosophilidae > Drosophila > Drosophila melanogaster. The sequence continues at coordinate 5,899,076 of NC_004354.4, read as the reverse complement.
AGAAAATGAGAATACATTAAAGGTATTTATTTTACAAACGCTTTACTTTATAAAAATACAACTATTATCGGAAAGCAATGCAAAATATGCCACTTAATTCCAGTTCTTTGTCATAGTCAACATATTTTGCAACAAAATTATCTATAGATAACATGTTTTTGTAGAAAATTCCACTAACTGATTTTCGTATAAATACAAATTATTCTCATTCTTCAAAATACTCGCCGACGTCATCGCGAAATTCCTCAGCATTCTTCGACAAATGAAGAGAGACAGCGAGTGACACAATCTTATCTTGCCGACGAGTCTTTGAAAATGGCCCCGGGTAACGGTGAAAAACATATAGCCAAGAATGGAGCGATCGCCAGGCGATGGAAATTGGCTTCAAATTGCTCCGAATATGGCCAGTTGGTCAGTTGGCATTGGATTGTGGAGAGATACTAGATCAGCTCGTTCTCCTTCTCCTCCGCATTCTCCTACTCCGCCCGAAGACGCTTCTTTGATCGCTTCTTTCTCGAATGTGTACATATTCATTATGTATTTGGTGTTTGGCGACGATCAGCCAGCTTTAATGGCCATAAAACGTGTCTTGGTTTGTGGGCCACATAACAGGCAGCGAGATCTGGAAAAATGATGTGACAGTGGAAATGAGAAGTAGGTGCATCTGCAAAGATTTGATTCAGAGTTGATGCCATTCATGGAAAGAGTCATTTATGAATATGATTTTTTTTTAGAAGTATCATTTGTGTTTTTAGAATATAGAATTCTATGGAACATTCTTTGGAACAAAATCATAACCTTTTTTTTGGCTCTATTTGCTTCTCTCAAGTTCGTTGCTCGATCGTTTGTTTTTTGTTTTTTTTTTTTTTTGGCAAGGCGATGAAAAAACTCGCAGAAATTTCCCCGGGCCAATGGCTTCGGTTTTCGGCACTTTTAACCTTGCGCCACTGAATTCAAGAAAAAAAAGCTGTTTTTGAAGGGAAACAGTTCGAAAAAGCGCTGGAATCCGACGGAGGGACGGCGGTGAGGGGTATCGAAACTAGAAATACTGAAATGGCCAAAAACAGCGCGTTGATGTTGACTTTGAGACCGCTATTAAGCGAAAAGCAACAACATTTAGCCATGATCAACGACCTTTCTCCAAAAGTACGTAACTCGTCACGTTTTCTACGCTCACACACGTCAAGCGAAGTAAATGAAATAAACAAGTTGAGCGACTTGGGCCAAAGCCATTGTCAAGGTCATTGAATGTGAAAATTTTCGTAAATTTTTCGCATTTCATTTGGTTTTCTTCCATTTCCATTATTTTTCGTGCACGCACCGCCAGGGTTGCCACCCCACCCCTTTTCGCGTTATTTTTATAACTATGTACATACATATGTATGTATGTTTGTTTCACATTTCAACAGCTGGCATTGCAGTTAACCGCTTTTGGCTATCTTCAAGTTGCAAATACATTTTCACTCCAGCGTTTTTGGCCATTTCGGCATCGCAACGCAATTGGAAAAATTAAATACAGCCATTAATTGCTTGTCTTAATTAGTTTGCGTGCACAAACACGTTGGAAAAGTGCGGTGGTGGAAGGAAGGGAGGGAGGTAGGTAGAGGGGATGTACGTAAGTTTTGATCGTGCGTTTGCAGTCGGGGGAGTTAAGCACCCGAAAACCAAGGCCATGGACGGTTAGTTTGGCTAAAAAGGCGAAAAAACGTTTGAAGAAATCTCGAAATCTCAGCCAAGAATTGAAGAACAGCACCACTCAAATTTTTAGCACCAAAAATCCAGTTCATATCTAATTATTAGTGTTTATTATCAAAACTCCATCAAGGATTCAAATGAACCTATTGAAACGGAGTGTAGCTAGTATATGTAAAGTTGCTAGTATTCTGGCCTCCACTGTGGCCATTAAAACATCTTTCGCTCCAAATGAAAATCCAGGTATGTATGTATATATAGCAGCACTCGGAGTTAATCGTGCTTGCTTTCGCGGGATCAGTCGTATACATAAATGCCAACACGAATTTATGTTAATGTAATAATGCTAAATCGCCAAATTCCATGGCGCTAATTGCTCCGTTAATTGCCCATCGCACTGCATTGCCGACATTGTTGCGCCTGTCGTGGGGGCGTAACTACGCCCACCTGTCTGCAAAAGTCGAAAAATGCGCAAGTAGCAGCAGACGCAGCGGTAAAGCGAAAGATATGAATATTTCGTTTTTGCCATTTTTGCGTGCTTTTCGCCAGATTTCACTCAATTTCAGTGGGTGGCTAGACTGCTGTGGCCATAACCAAACTATTGCTTATAATATTATTATTGTTATTAGTATAGAAATATCCAATGTACTATAACAGTATTCATTTTCATTTATATCACTCTTCAAAATAAATTACTGCTAATAAATATGGGCACGTGAACTTTCAGTGAACTGGTTAAATTGCATGAACTTTCCTGCCACAGTCAAACTTCTCGAACATGGACGATTGGTAAACGACATTTTGGAACTTTTCTTTAAATTTTATAAAAAATAAAATCATATATATTTCTCATTGTAGGTTAGGCGTGGCATGAATATGTAGGTAGGTGTCTTTAAGCCAAGTAACCAATGTAAGCAAGCCCAACTGTGAGTTCTGGGTAGCACATTATGGTTTATTTATAGTCCTCTGTGTCTCATGGCAATTGCTCAATAAAATAGTTGACTGTGGAGGGTTAAAAAAAAGTTTCATTGAGTCATTTAGTCGGGCCACCAGACAGACACACTGCACTGCACTCACACCCATTGAGTGCTATTATAGGGAGGCCAGTGGGAGCCAGCCTCTCAGACTGAAAGGTGCAAGACGTGCGCACAGCGGTGGCCACAAAAATAGTTCTCAATACCAATAGCCACTAGATTTCAGTTGAAGTATATATTGGCCTAATCGAGATGTAATATTACTATAGAAATGGGTTTTCTTTTTTGCAATCAATCGTGGGCACTATCGTTGTGAGCACAACTGTACCCACATAGCTCAGACTGGAAGACAGACCCCTCCGCATCTCTTCACCTGTCTCCGTCGACTCTTTAGTTGCTTTCTTGACTTGTTTATTGCGGCGTCAGCTTTGGCGAGACTTTATTTCTTGTTGCCTTTTTGTTGAACGTACATCCCCATACATACATACATACATACATATGTATGTATTTTCGCTGTATTCAGCTGCAGCAGCTGGTTTTCGTGCTTCTTGTTGCTGTTGTCGCATCTGATTAGCGCCAAGTGAAGCTGCTCCAAACTGGCCATGAAAGAAATGTGGGCAAAAAAGTAGCGAAAACCACACGTCGCACCGTCTCACGTGTGGGTGCCGAGGTCTGCGGAGGCAGTAACTTGTAATCAGTCTACGGCACTCGAGCGGCAGTGGAGACGGGGCATTAAAGCTGGTGAGGCTGGGATAAAATTAACAAGGCGATCCTAAGCAAAGTGCTCCCAGCTGTTTTATTCCCAAAAAAATACACAACTTAATAAAGAAAAATCTTTGGAACATACATATGCATACTTTGCTAGCCGTTTTTCGGCCAAGTTCTGTAAGACTCCAAAAATAACTCTGGCTTCTAGCGATATATTTTTGCGCTCTATCCATAATTTTATGCACATCATTCCAGCGTATTTTGTTACATTAATTTGGCGTAGTCCAAAACAGGGCACAAAAAAAAAAAACAACCTCTGGCTCCGTCTTGCATTTATAAGGTTAGAGCAACATATTTGCATGGTGAAGTAACTACGCAGAGATCGCATTTACAGTGGGTTCTGCTTAATACTTTCCGTAGAATTATTAAGCGCTAACTATTCGGAACTGGTTTGGGTCAGTGTGCTTTTGAGCCAGTCTCTACTGTATTTAGCGAAATCGAAAACAAAGAATGTGGGTTGCAAAAACTAAAACCTAAAAGTGGTTTTTAATGAAATTTTCTATATACATATGTATGCGTGTATGCTGGTTTTATGTGGCAAACAAACACACATGTGCGCACACACACATTTGTACACATGGCGACTGTGCAATGTATTATTGTTTGTAGGCCCACATCGACGCACACCCACTTCCCATTCGGATTCCCATTCCCATCCCTGGGGTTCTGAATTTTTCTGTTGTCTTCTGCTTTCTCGCAGGGTTGGCCCGTTGCGGTCTACTGCCATCAGCTGGGTGCTGCATGTGTGTGCGTGAGAGCAGCGTCAATTAAGCCCAACAAAAATAAAATATGAAGGGGACCGAAGCGAAAATACCCTACTCTGTGATGGTTTTGAGCTCTCAAACTTTATATGAAGACCTAAAAGGTTATAATACATACACATACCAAGTTTCATATCACTTAATGCAGTGGCAACACGGTTACAATTGTTTGAAATAATCTCTTCTGGCTTCATTCTTTTGAATAGTTTTCAACATTTCTGTATAATTCCAAATGCACACTACTCTATGAAAAGAGTATAGAAAACATTGCCGACAATGAAATATTCAAATAAAGATGCCATTTTTTTCGCGGCGCTTTCCACCTCTAATTACACAAATTGAAAAGCGCGCACGTGAGCTTTGCTTTTTCAGCCGCTGCGGGTGTGTACGGGCACACGTGAGTGTGTGTGTGTGCATCCAGGACCGGCCACGCCCAGATCCCCGACAGATATACGCCCCCTGCCCCCGGGAGTCCGCCGGAATCCGGATTGAGCCGGGCGCAAAGCGGAAAGCATTGCGTGAGGCCCCAAATCGGGCACTCAGCATAATGCCCGGGGTACTTAGGCCCCAGATCGTGCCAAGCAGATAGTTAGATTCGCCCCGCCCACTTTCCACAGTGGGTGCGACATGCAAGGAGCTCGTTTGTACTAGTACTAGTTTGGTGTTTGAATATTTTCTGGATTTTTCCATCTGCCCATTTGGGTTTTCAAGTTACAAGCCGAAAAACATTTGATTGTTTTCAGCTAAATCAAAAGTATTGAGCGCTATAGAAGTTTGAAGTGATTTATTTTAGTTGCAAATCTTAATGCAAACTGTTAATGAACTTGGCAGAAATATTGCAAACAGGTTTGTGTGTGATAAATTATCGCTTGCGTTTCGCAAATATTTAAATTTATGTGAAACGTGAGGGGATGCAGTTTATTATACATTTCGTGGCGGAACTGCTGTTACAAGGGAATCGCACTCAGCGGAACTAGTAACGAACGCTGTGGTAACGTGTATAAATAGCTTTTCTAATAAACCAACAAATATTGAAAAACTGAGTAATGCCCGCTAGTTCAATATTGATCGAATTCCTGTTAAAGATAAAAATAAGCCAGCTTCTTGGACTTTTTATCTGATAAAGTTAGTCATCAAAACACCGAGTTGTTAGAACAATGTACTTTTTTGTAGAAATTAGTTAAGTTTGTTTTGATAATTACATTTTTGTTCGCTGAATCTTAATATGCGCTCTAGCTTATCAAACTTAGTTCTTTTTGAAATTGTTTGTTCCCGGAGATTAAGTAGTGTACAACTTAATGCAACTCCCGCATGATTTTACTAGTGCCCAAAAATATTTGCATTATCAGTAAAAAAAAACCCTGTTACTTATTGCTCATACCATTATCTTGTGGCCCTTATCCCTTAACGTCTCCCTTTTTTTTTATATATTTTTTCACTCGCATGCGGGTTGATTCGAAAACAATTTCATTGGCGCCCAACGCTCTGTTATCAGGCACATAGCCATTATTTTACTGACGGACACGTAGGACCATTACCATTTACCCACAGCCAATAAATAATAATGAAATATATAAGTGGTCAAAAGTGTGTATTTATTTCAACAGCGATTAACTAATAAGTGTGATAAGAGGGCGCTGAAAATGAGTAAACTATATGCGTATGTACTTGGCGATAACTCGGCATGAGTATGTTGGCTGAGTCACAAACTGTTCAACCTGACCGATCCGAAACGCTATAGCCGCCGATCTTGGGCGATAGCTTTAATTTTAAGTGGGAGTGACGCGGCGGCTTTAACTAGATCGTGAGTCATCCGGATTCCAGATGACAGTGGGTCGATTTTGAGAGTGGGAAAGCTAGATGAAACTGGGTTTACATATAGGTGAATTATTCGTTGATCTTTTGAAACAAGAAACATTTCGCCAAAACAAAAAACTTTACATAAACAACGTTGTAATGTGATTAAAATGAATGTTTGTTTTTCCCAAACCCCAGAATATCGTCTAGTCACTCTCCGGAACTTTTGAATGACATACATATTTGCATTTACGTACAATATGAGTCACAAGTTCGGCTTACGTCCAGCTCAAAGTCGATTCCATGTTGTTGAAGTGAATCATCATCCCCGGAATCGTAATGTACACTTATTGGCTGGCGTTGTTTTGCATATGAAACAGCAAAATGAGTAGAAAACAAGCAAAAACCGAGGGACAAATAAACTGAAGGCGAGAAGAAAACAAAATCCATAAGAAAATAACAGAAGACCACCTTACAAAAACAACAACGGGCAAATGTTAAACGCGTTAAGCGGTAAACCTACGAAATGGGTATAAATAGAAGAAAAATATAAAGCGAATCCCGCTCCGAACGAGAAAAAAAAAAATTATAAATAATTGAGCCAGGAGCACCGTTTAGCATAAAAACACACAAACACCCCAGAAACGACGATGATGAACGTAGCTATTGTAATGACGATAATGGCCATGATCATCGGAAACCGTTTGGCGATCGCTTGAAAAGCACAAGCACCTGCCTCTCAACAAAGTAGCAAGATAGTACACTCGCCAAAAAAATACAATGTAAGATAGAAGATTTATATCAATTCTTTGGTTGCCTTTAGAGATTCGAGTAACATGGTTCCATTTTAATGAATGATCTGGGTAAATTGAGCAAAACTTGTTTTTTTTTTGAGTGTATAATAAGGGGGGTTAATGATGATTAAAAAAGTCCAAGAACAGTCCGCCCATTGTTGACAGTTACGTTTGAAATTGCCGTTTGGAAAGAGAATGGAAACGCGAGGAGTAAAGAAAGCAAACATATAATAGAAGCAAAGCAAGAAACAGAAGCAAAAGCAGCGGCACAAGATCCGTAAAAAAAAAGCAAAACTCGTTTCCCACCAACGGAAGAAACAAGCTGCAAAAAACTGGAGATAACAGTCAAGCTGCGGGACTCGGACCCATCAAAACATGACGTTCTATGGCAAAATTGCTTTTAATACTAAAGATAAAGTTACGATCGAACCAAAAACGATTTTCGTATTTTCGTGGTGCGCTTCGTCACTACGTAAACTGCATTCCACGCGCATATTGCCAAAGATTGAGGTCTTAAAGTTAAAGTATACATATGTATATAATACTGCCTCGTTTCTAACTTGCTAACCCCAGGTGTATTTAACAAATTTAAATGCTGGTAGAAGAAACAGTTTACAGATAGTCTGCAAACGTTGACACACTCTTTTGGTTTAACATTCGGTTGCTGACGAAAGAATTCAAATGGATCCCTGCAATATTCGAGTAGTACCCAAAATTTGGGCGTCTTTTCACTTTCGCAATGCCGATAATAAAATCACCGAAATGGGGCCTCTTCAGTGCGTACAAATAGCATCCGAATCAATTCGGTAGAGACAAAAATAAAAAAAAAAACATGGAAGAAAGAGCGCCAAACAAACACACAATACACAATGTCAACGTTTTTGGCATTTTTCATTTAATTTCGTATAATTTATTTGGGGCTTCGAGCAGCGCACATTGTATGTATTCGCTATATAGTATATACTGTACGTATGTATGTATATAAGTTGAAGCCATTGACATTGAGCTGTCGCTGCCCGTTTTTGGCCGTTGGCATTTTGAATGGAAAACGAACAACAAATAAGCGAGGCTTTTATCGGTTTTATCCCAAAAACGTACAATATAACCAACAAATGTCCAAAAGCAACGAAAACCAAATTGTTTTGATCAATCGATGTTGTCTGTATCTGTGCTTGTGTGCGAGTGCTCAAATGTAACGAACTATTTTCGAAAAACTGAAACTAAAAAGCGGAAACTCAAAATGTTGCCCATGTACAGTTGATACATACATACATGCATATATAGATCGTGGGCGTAGCCATACGTAATCCCCAAAAGTGGAAACCCTCACCTGTAGCTTTAGGGATATACATACATACATACATACATCCATGCATACATACATATGTGTTCTATATGGCGTTGCATCCGCTGTTTTACTAGCTCAGGAAATCAACTGTTAGCCAAATAATTCCAAATTTGGTCACTCAACTTGAGTGAAGGTAAGTTTTTGGCCACACTCTCTAATGCACAGCAAGTGTGGTATGTAAATGTGGTCACTAAGTACTTCGAATACATTTCAGATGCGTTCCAGTCCCCTATCAGATATCCGATCTATTAGGTAACTCTGCTTTATCCGCTGACGACGAACCGTTGTCCATTCAAATCCTCATCAGATATTCATCTCAAATGGCAAAAATTGTTTTTGTTGTCCGTCCGTCCGTACGTTTGTTCGCATGAAAACGGCAAAACGGACAATGCCACAAAAGATGAAAATGATCGAGCCAAAGCGATTAACAGTTAACGGGGAAGAAAGGCGGAAAGAAAAGGGGAAGAGGAAGACATGACTTTCACTAGCTAATTAGAATTTCAGTGAGCGCTCGCCAAATGAAATGCAACAACAACAATGTGGCATTAGTTTATTTTAGTTTTCAATTATTAGGCAAATTTTTGCGAAAGTCAATTTGGAATACCGTTGACTGACCGCTGCACTCTATAAAATGGAGAAGAAGAAGAAACAGGGTGATGGAGAGAAAGGGAGTTACGATCTTGTGACGCTGATCTAAAACGTTTGATCAAAGAGTTATTATCTAAGTTCGTTATTCGTTATTGTTGTCAAGTTACTCACATATTCTGGTGTTTGGAGATATGTAGAAAATTTGAGGACCATCTGGAAAAACCAGCTGAGTTGCGGGTTTCGTTTACAAGGTCTTGGAAAGGCATGTCGATTTTACAGCTATACTATATGCCGCACACCGACCTAAATAAACATTTTCCCCATTTGCCCCTTTTTCCACCTTTTCTCCAGAATTTGCATATGCCTAGATCGAATTTTTGTGTGTTTTCCGAAACGATGTTTATGGGGGCAAGACAAACACACTTAACAGATCATATTTTCGTTCTATCTAAGTGCCATATAAGATTCTGATATTCTAGCTATGCCTGGGCATCTTGGCCAATTGATATCATCAATTAATGAATCATCTATGAGATCACAGAGGCAGCGAATGAATAAATAATTTGGGAAATTCACTGCGCGCAGACTGGCGGGTATGTACATATAACTGGGTTTTAAAGTTGTTTAATGGTCTGCATTAGACATACTAATTCGATGAAACAATGTATCCAATGGGTGTTTTCCCCCCATGTCGCCCGACTAAAGCATACCCTAACACGCTTTTCGGAGACTGTAATCAGAGCGCAACAAATTGCATTTCCATTTCAGCGCAAAGAAAAGAAAACGAAAAGTGGAATGCAATTTGCTCGAATGCATTTGACTCGAAATTTTTTAATGAAAATGCAACAAAATCAAAGCCCATGACTCATCACGGATTTGCAATGTGAAGTCTTTCTCTGTTTTTCGGGTACTTTTCCAACATTTTGTGAAAGTGACACGTGCTGCGTCCCTTTTGCGAAATTTTTGGCAAAAAAAAAAAGAAAGGCAAGGAGGGATAAAAGCAGGCGCTGAATGATTCACCCGGATGTGAAGGATATACAGGGTGTAGGTAACGATATAGGGGTGGGTGCCGTTACAATTGCCACCCCAAATGGGAATGCGCAGGGATGGAATGCACTGGAAAATAATTACTATTCCAGTTCTACGGTTCTAGAGAAGATCATACATACATATGCACCATGACAGATCTGATATGTGATAAGGTGTGACAAGCGATTTCTGTCAGTGCATCTGCTTATGGGACGGGCATTGTCCAAATGAGGGTCGCACCGCAGCGGCTCAACCTTGAACCCCAGACACCCGTCACTGGATTTTCATGGGGGTTCGGGGTGGGTGGCTCCGTCCTGGGCCAACATTTAGCTAGGGGGTGAGATCAGCTGTTTCGCCATCGTGGTGGTTCGGTTTTTCGGGCACTACTGATTATAACTGATTGCTGGTGGTGGCAACTCTGTTGACTAATCGCTCCCAGCCTCAAAAGCATAATATTCTCGGGCTCTTTCCGGCCCAAATCGCCCCGAAAACAGTGTACATATGCTCTACATATATGTATGTATGTATGTATACCCGAAATGCAAGATAAGATGAAACAGTAGAATTAATGTGCCACCCATATGTACATACATGCCAAATGCATTAAATTCAACGAGAGTTCTTCTCTGTCTTCACCCCTCGATAAAGACAAGCATGCAACGCCCTACCCACTTGGCTCTTATTTTTTTTTTATATATTTTCGTTCTCGAAAAACTCTTTAAAATTGCATTCAATGTGGGATCGGAGGGAACTTCGACCCCAAACTCCGTGAAGTCGTTAACCCTATGAGTAACAGCATGAAATTCTCGAATGTTTATCACTTGAGCCGAATAACACTTCTGCATCTCTCAAGTGGAGTCCAATACGCTGAGACTTATTCTCTCATTAGTTTATTTGAAACATAACTTACTTAAGTCATTAAGCAATTAATAAATTGAATAAAGAGTACAATGCTTTCTCTAAAATGGCTTAGGCATCTATCTAGACACCATCTGGGGTTGAAAGTAAACGGTAGCGTAGAGGGTTAAGGCTCCATTGTTCCCACGTTGCCCTGGGGGTGTTAAATTATGACAGTGCAGAAATGGGCGTGGCTGACAAGCACTTCCGTCGCCAAGCCAAAAAAGGAATGGCAAGGAAATCAAAGGAATAAAACGGAGAATCGTTATAAGTGGGTATACTAGATGGAAAAGGGTTGCACTCGATGGCAATGCGGCATATGTATATACAAATTCCTTACATGCGAACATATCAGCAGGTGCTTCAGTATCAAGCTAAAAAACTATATCAGTTTCGTTCTGGTTTCCCCGAACTTATCTGCAATAGCACTCGAGAACCCAGCAATGTGGTTCGATTTCTAGCAGTTGGAAAATATTCCCATGAAACGCTCTCGTTTCAGGTGCACCCACATATCTGTATTTTGTTCAACTACACTAGTTAGTAAATATAGTTCTTTGCGTATTTGTCGTCCAATAAGGAAAGTCACTAAAGTTGCAGGCTGAAACGAAATGTTTCATACATATATGGTTTTACGACCTTTGGCTATAAGTTCTCCATAAGTTCGAAGCACTGTCGGAGGAAGCTCATCCCCATACCAGATATATGTACATATGTATATACTTATTATATACACTTGATCAGTCACTCGAACGGAAACGGAGGCGATTACGAATGCCGCTCACAACGCACGCCGCTGAAGAGGGCGAAATAAAAGGGAAAAGCAGCCAAATGGAGTTGAAAACGAAATGAGAAATGGTTATTATACAGGCGAACGACGATCGTTATTATTCAAATCGCATCATCGCATCATCGGAGGACCTTAGCAGGTAGAAGTTGCTTCATAAATCGATTCGATTCAAGACTCGCGGCCAATTCTGCGACCATAATCGGGAATTCGATGGAAGAGCCGGAGGAATCGACACAAGAAAAAGAAAAAGGAGTGGAAGCGGGCGGATGAGCAAGTACAGTGATCAGTCTATAAGGCACACTTGCAGCCTATGTGAGAACATTAATTTCCAATATCGGAATCAGCTAAATAACGTACTTACACGAACATACATATGTAGTTTTAGCTTGTTAATTGGGGGGTTTTACTGTATTTGGGTGTGTTTGTCGCCGGCTCCTTTTTTGTTTTTGGGCGGGGGCGTCGACTCCACGCACACCCGAACACACACACATGTATGTTCGCAGAGACGGGTGCGGGAAGTTCAAGTTCAAATGTATTTTTATTATTTCATTCTGTTACTCCGCTCTCTGCGAGCGGGAGAGAGAGAGAGAGAGAGAGAGGCTATGCTGAGCGCAGCTTATATGTGTGCACACCTACACTTGCACACACTGCAGTTGGGCAAAATGCAAGCCAAATATGGTTATACGCAACAGCCGAAGCTCTCTCTCTTTGGCGCTCTCTCCGCGTTTTATGCTGTGTAAGCCGTTCTCCACACACACATACCACCTCCCCCCGCCACCCACAAGATAGCCACTCTCCCCCCTGCTCACTTTTCCGACAAGAAGCACGCATTGATTTATAATGCAAAGTGATCGATTGCCTTCATTTTATGGCTCATTGGAAAAACGGGAAGTGGAAATGGGAATCGGGAGGTTAAAGGTGTGTGATTTATCTCTATATGGATGGGAAAATGATCAAGGAGGAAGCTTTAACCCTTAAATGGGTGCATAACTCATTCTGATCAACGGAAAAGTGTATGCCGGGGGGTAATTTTAATCGTAAAAAAATTAAAATCAAACTCAAAGCATCTTCAAACTTTTGAACTGCAAACTCGTCTTAAGTTGCGTACATATAGTACATATGCTAGTATACATAGATATTCACTTTATGCCCATGTAAAATCCTACGCTCCACCACTTGTTTGGGGGTCTCAAAAAAAAAGTGAAAACCGATTTGGAGCTCACTGTTTTGTGTCTAAAAAAGGGCATGGAAATTCATCGGTCCAAAAAAGAGCATCGCAAGGCGGGAAAAAACTAACTCAGAGCGCAGAAGCTGTTCTATATCCATATGGTGTGTGTGCCCCCATCTTGGCACTGCACATTATGTACGCATCGATGTACACAGCTGATGCAGCGTATAAAAGTCCACAGAAAATACCATAAAGTGAAGCCTCGTATAAAGCATTTTCTGTAACTCGAAGGACTTACAGATATTTCTTTATTAAATGAAAAAGAAAATCGCTTATCCATACGTGTTTTTGTAGATATTAGAATTTCCACGTAATGAGTGAGCAAATTAGAGGTTAATGTTGGCCGCCCGTTTCATTTTATTTGCATAATTCTAATATATTACATTATCTCACTATAATAACACTGCTCCTTTTTGAACTCGCAATGTCAAAGTTCAAAAGGTTAACTCGGAAATATACAGTTATTTGTCTTTTTGCATGTCCTTATCATTATCATCAACTGCAGCTGTTTTCATTTCCCTCTCTCTCTCTTGCCATTTCTCTGTCTTTCTAGCTTTCTCTCTCTTTTAGTGCAACTGTTGTACAAAGGCAGGGCTAATGACGGTGGGGGTGTGGACAGATAGGTGTGGTGTATTAACAATAATAGCGGTGGTGGTTTTCGCAGAATTCGCCGCATTCAGGGGAAACTTACCCCGAAAAGTGAGATGGAGAGCGTGGAAGGACAACGGAGAAAGCACCGGTCGAATAACGGTAAAACGCCTGCGCTGCTCTCGCCTACAGCACGTGCAAATATTCGCATGCAATATGCCGGCCGCTCTCTTTCTCTCTCTGGAAATATATGTAATACAACTATGTGAGTATATGCATGTGTGTAAGTTGGTGTGGCTTTAACCCTCCTTGACCCGACCTTCTGTAACCGCCTAACATGAAGGTTAAAGAGCTTTAAAAGGCGCTTCGAGCACATTCCTAAAATATCTGCAGCATGCTCTAATTTCATTTAAGCACATAAACAATAAAGTATAGTATTCAATATTAATAACTTCTCGAGCTGTGTTTCTCTATCATCTATCTTTAATTTTAGTTCGGTAACACTAAAAACTTATCAAAGGACAAGAGATATGGCATTTATTGCAGCATACTTATTGGGGCAATTTATAAATTTCCTATCTCTATTGGCACAAATGTATAGTAAATCATTATTATCTAGACTCTGCAAGGTTGGCCCAATTACAGAATGCCATATCAGGCGATATAATCGAAAAACCTCGAGTTCCCAATGACTGGAAACACGTTAATCAGGCGCTCTTCCTCTTCGCCTTTTCCATTTCGTGTAATTCCCTTGTCTAGTTTTCCATATCGTCAATGATCGTTCAAGGTCTGTGGTTTCAATCGGTTTTCAATGTTTCTACTCATCAGTCAATCAGCGGTGGCATTTATGATCAGTGGGCATATGTATGTACATATGTATGATGTATGATGTTAGCAGATAAGAATACCTGAACTTCCAATGTCTCGGCATGATTAAAACTGCACAGATGCCAGGTGAAATAGTTTATGATACCCTATGTACGCCATATAGGGCGTATCTTATCCAAAGCCCACAACCTGCGTCATTATGCGATAATTGTAATTATAACTGACGCAAAACTAGATGAATTTCGAACTGGCTAGTTTAAGTTGCTTGATTATTACAAGTTAATTTAATACCAAATGACTTCATCTTCTTACTTTTGGGATTTACCGTCTGGAATTTCGATGAATATCATAAACTGCGATAGTATATTGGCTATAAGTCGGCGTATTGGCTTGAATCGTGGTAAAATGAAACCACGAGCAGAACGAACAGGTTAATCTAATCTTCGCTGGCGCTTTATCACCACAATGGCAATAGTAAAACGATCCATTCCGTTTCCTCGATAAGATTGCCTCTGCGATTGCGTAATATCACTCGGTAGTATTACTTTTTATAAATAATATAGCGCCAAAAGCAGATGCGGAAATGAGTTTAATATACAGTATAATTCGCTTAGCTGCCTCGAGTACTTTGCACAATGCCTCGATGCAGGTAACTTAAAAATGCAGCTAACTTAATTTTTTTTTTTCTATTTTCTATTTTCTATTCACACAAAAAAATGGAAAAATAATGCAGATATCTTGCCGATGCAGCTAACTATCGATGCAGCTAAGCGAATTATACTGTAGTAATGATTATAGCTACACTTTTGATGGGGATTTCGTTTGGCTTAGCCCCGAAAATGTTGACTCGAATTCGAAACGATGCCATCTCCAATTTTTGTGATCAAAGTAAAATACCTTATACATAAATTCCCTTTTTTGCACTTGCTGCGCATAGATAGTCCAAATACAGTATAATTCGCTTAGCTGCCTCGAGTACTTTGCACAATGCCTCGATGCAGGTAACTTAAAAATGCAGCTAACTTAATTTTTTTTTTTCTATTTTCTATTTTCTATTCACACAAAAAAATGGAAAAATAATGCAGATATCTTGCCGATGCAGCTAACTATCGATGCAGCTAAGCGAATTATACTGTAATCCATTGCGAAGGCAAATCGGTGAAAATGTAAACCGAAAACGAAACTAAAATTGCAAATGAATGCGAGGCGAGGTCATGGGCTTTAATGTCGACAAGGCCAGTTGTTAGATATTTAAAATTTAACCTATTTCACTGAATTTATTATATTGGAATCAGTGGGTAACCAAATCATTAATTAAATCTTAAATAATGGAAATGTAATTCGAATCTGGTACGAAATAGAAATCCGTTAGCAAGACGCCATCTAGCGAACTATTTCATGCTGTGCCGCCATCTGGCGGACTTTCTACATTTTACCCCGATCTGGCAACCTCTTAGATTCAAATTCATAGCGATGTCGCATATTTTAAATAATTTCTCGTTAATTCGCAAAATTAAAATCCAATCACATCACACAAATTAGATGATGTACCTTTCCCTTCCGCACCAAAAAGATGAAATCACTTGAATTCATTTACTTTGAATTTCGGTAAACTAGGTATAGATATATTCGTGAAGATTCAGTCGAAACACTGCTAATCAATCGAAACAATCAAAATAAATTCAATGGGAGTTACGGTCACAAAGGTCTAAGATATAGGATTAGTCCGGGGTTAGGGTACACGTGTATAATCATAATATATATATATATGTATGTACTATAAAGAGGGGGTTTACATTACGAAAATTGAGGAGCACACATAATTCACGAGTTCACTTTTCTTAACCCCCAAAAATTTGAATTTTGTGTTGAATATTCTTGTTATCACAGACGCTCCAGCACATTTTTGATTCCTTTCAGATGCCTCGGATCCCACTGGCTTTTTTGCAGGGGGATTTGCATCTGGAGTACTCATTTCTACTTGGTGGTTACGGGTGCGTGCGTCAAATTTTCTACGCAAGTGTCACGTCACATGGGAAAGCAGCTGCGGAATGCGGAATCCCTCCTCCTCCACACGGAAGATGCTATCCGCCACTCCGGTTGCCCTAACATCATGCAGATCTCCGCCAGATCTGTTGTTCGCCTACAGGTGTGTCTGAGTGTTGTATACTGGTATCTTGTGTTGCCTAAGACGGTAGACAAATCCACCTAAGGCTTGGCAGTCTGAGCCTGGCCAGGATTTATGCCACTGGCCGTGGAAGTGGTAGCCTCCGTTTCCTCACCGGGCAGCGTTTTGTTGAGTATCTGGTGGAAGTGCTCCCCGAACACGGCGTGGTTGTAGGACACCAGACGACGGAACGAGGCGATAAATGCAACCAGCTCCTCTTGGTAGTCCGCGAATCCTGAGGGCGGCGGCGGAATGCTGCCATTGGAGCGCAGTGTTACGCGCACATAGCCATCCAATCGTTTGGCTGCAAGCGATTTACGTGAATTGAATATAAAATACATTGTATTGCATAAACGAGTAAACTCACCCATCAAACTGGGCACCGGCGACGTCTTGTTGGCCAGCTTAAGCACCTGGTTCTTGAGCGCCGCCTGGTCGGCATCACTCAGCGCAGGCAAGTTCTCCTGCTCCAGGGCCTTGTTCACAAAGGAGCGAATCTGCTCGTAGCAGCTCTCAATGGTAGAGGCCACTTGGCTGTGAATTGAGGTTGAAGAAGGGTTAAAACAGCGCTCGGCTAGAGCACGAGGTATCTCACTCCTGGTTCTTGATGTCCTGCACAATGATGTCCAGCTGCTGGGCCAGCTTGATGCGGTTCTCGCGGCGCTGCGATATGATAGGCATGCCCTGGGCCACCGAGATGAGCGAGGCGCACAGGATCAAGCGCTGGGCTCGCCAACTTAGGCCGGCGAAGCGCTCTTTGTCGATGCGCAACAGCTCCGGGAACTCCTTGTCGGCCGGATAGTCAATCAGCTGCATGTAGGCATTGTAAATGGTCTCATCATCGCTGCTACCGGACCGGTGACGCTGCAGCCAATCCTCAGTGGCCGGAAAACCAACTGGAAATAATGGCATTCCCAATAAATAAAGGCATTGTAGTTTTTTTTTTGGCCAACAACCCACCATTTCCATGGAACTCGCGCAAGTACTTGCTAAACTTCTCCTTCTCATACTGCACCGAATTGGCAGCGATTTCGGTGCGCGCCAGTCGAAGCATAAAGTTGGCCATATCCAGCTTCATCAGCGTCATCAGCTCGAGAATGCAGCGAAACGTGTCCACCACATCGTCGATCTTGCGCAGAGCGGCCACTGCTTCGTCCCTAGCTGGCGAACAGGATCGCGACAGGATGTTGATCACAAAGTTGGCATATGCTCGAAAGTCCAGGGTACCCCGCTCCGCTTGCTGGCGGATGACGGAGTCATCCAGCACCTCGTTGATGTGGGCCAGGGCACGTTCGTTGTTGGGCGACAGCAGCTGCGGGAAGCACTCCTTGATCTCAGCCAGCAGCCGGATGGCCTGATCATACGATGGCGGCTGGCGGTCCAGCTGCACACGCAGCAGATCCCAAAAGGCCTTGTGCACCATCTTCTTGATGGCGCCCTCCAAACTGTGGACATGGGAATGTTAATTGAATGGTTTCCCTGACAGGGCTGCTGCTGGCACATGCTCACCTATCCGAGGGCGGCTCGTACTTCTGCAGCTTGAAGTCCGGATTGAGGGCTATCTCGTGGGCCAGCTCCATGTTGCGCAAATTCTTGAACATGCTGGACACTTCGTCCAGGGTCACAATTTTCGGCGGAGTACCATCCAAGCTGGGCAGCACGAAACGCGTCATGCTTTCCACGGAACTCTCGCTGTCCGTACGGATCCGGCGCTCCTCGTGCTCTTCGTGGTCGCCCGATTGTCCCGACTGTTCACTCCTATTCTCCTGGGCATCCATATTCAAATTCCAGTCCTTTGTTGTCTCCTCACGGGCGGAAGTGCGACGTTAGGCAGCTGCAGCAACTGGTTTCGACCAAATGCGAATTTGGTTACCACCGGTTAGAGCCAGTTGTATATATGGCTTGGTGATTATTACAAGGCAATTGGCAACTGCACTCGGGCTTTCTTTGTTCTTTGTTCGAGGTCGTCGCTAAAGCTCCGCTCGGGGTCAGTTCGCCTGGGAAAGAAAGGGGGTCTTAGATACAGTGATCGCAAGATACAAGTTACTCTTCCATATTCCTTGATGCGGTTTCTCATATTAGTATCGATTTTCATATAGAAGAGTTGGCAGGAAAATATTTTTAGGTTTATAATTGCAACACATAACCAATTTTCAATAACCTGTTGCTGTGTGCGCATATTTCTCAACCAAAAATAGTGTTTCAATTGTTATTTTCGAAATAGGTATTAGCCAATACCCACTGTAAACAAACACACGGAAGGAACCCGTTAAACGTGACTCGCACACACACACAAATGAGCAAACAAGTGCGCGTCTGCTTGCATGTATGAATGTGCGACAAGGAGAGAAGGCGCAAAAGATTTGAATGGAAATAAAATGTAACACTTTCGAAAATTCTCAAATTTTCTAGAATATGTAATTTGGCAAGCTGCGTGGCACAGATTCCAAAATTAAATGTGGAAAATGGGAGCAAATTGCACAACGGCCACGCAGCGAATAGACGACATAAACAAACGGCGCAATAAAGTAGCAACAAAAACAGAAGCGATTAGGTCCATGCGAGTGTGTGTATGTGTGTGTATGTATTTATGTTTCGTTGTTGTTGCTTTTCCTATTGCGCAGCAAGTCAGCTGGGGAAAATTGGAAAATTGGGAAATAGACACAAGGACGATGCAAAGTGGCTGCATTAAAACAAGATGAAAGCCAATCCGAATACTTACAATAGGAAGAAACGACGAGAAGGTTCCAGAGTATTCCGTTTTACTTTTCCCAAACAGCTGATTCACTTTCCACAATCACAGACAAATTTTGCAGTTAATTTTCACTCAATTATGCTCCTCCAGGAGGATTTTTATTCTAATCTGAACTATTAAGAACGACGACTGATATCCGAATGTTTCCGTTTCGATTGAAAACTTTGGTTGTTGTGCCTACTTTGTTTTCCTTTATTACAATCCCCTTTCCACACAGCTGTTCGAGGTGCCTATCGAAAGTTGATCAAATCGTCGCTATCGATAGACGATACAATAGTATGGGAAATATATTCTACGTTTACAAATTTAAGCTGTCAAACTTATGTTTGTTTAATGCTTATAGTAGAAACATTCACATGTACAACGATTCGGTTGAATTTTAAAATACTTGATTTTCTCTGCAAATTTAACGATAATTGCGCGCCAGTGTTGCGTAATGGCCGCACGTTGTGGTGTTAACAACTGAATCGCTTTGCAACACATCAAGAGACACAAAAATTTTTTCGGTCTAAATTCCTAACTAGAGTTAGTCTGTGTGCGATTTTGGCGGCGGGATTGGGAGTTCCCGGTACCGCAGTGATCTGCACCGGAAAACCAGCCATCGGAAATCTCAAGCCATGGAGAGCGAGAAGATTCTAATGGCCGCCGGAGTGACGGTAGCCGCCGTAGTCGGAGCCTTCGTTTTCTGGGGTCCTTCGGGTGAGTAGTAGATCTTCCATGGCGTAGTTCCCTACTCCAGCGAAACATTTGCAGGTTCCCGTTTGCGTCAACGACGCGGCCAAATTGCCGGTCTCCACAACTTTGGACTGACCTGCTTCCTAAACACCCTGCTACAGGCGATGGCCGCCTGTCCCCAGTTCATTGCCTGGCTGCAATTGTACAACAACGCCTCGCCGGATCGAAAAAGCTTAATTACGTCGATGTTAAACACTCTGGAAGTGGTCAATGGCACCCATGCCACTCTGCGCGGCGATCCCTATTCACCGGGAGCCGTTCTCCGGGCTCTGAATGCCCTGGGCTGGGTGATTCCACAGGAGGAGCACGACGCCCACGAGCTGTTCCACGTGCTATTGACCTGCCTGGAGGAGGAGGCCATACGACCACAGCCCCTCGGCTGTCTGTCGGATGCTCTGCCCACGGATAACGATGATAACAGCAGCTTGGCAGGCACAGCAACGCCAGTAGGGGGCTTTCGATCATTTAGCTCCATGGCAGCGGGACTGGGAGCCAGCCAGAGGATCGGGGATCAACCGAACCGGCCCTCCAGTGCCATGCTCACTGATTTCTTAAACATGGAGTATGATGAGAGCACCAGTTTGCAGCGATTGGTGCGTTCCGAGGCCCACACACCGGATTCGCCTGCCTCTGTTTGCGAACGCGACGGAAACGATCGCCTGGGATCCGTGCTTCTGGATGCCGTTTCGCCAGGGACACCCTTTGGCTTTCCGCTCGTCAGCAATCCGGATTCCTTGGCTACGCCTATGTTGGGCGGCGAGCGTTCGTCGCGACCGCGACTTCCACAATCCCAACAGCAGCAGGATGAGGGTCTGAATCGCCGGGTGTCCAGCTCCTGTCGATCGCTAGAGCGCCTGCATCGCGGACCAGGTCGGGTGTCCATCTGGTCCAACATGATGCCCAGCCAAGTGGCGCATCCGTTTCAGGGCGCCATGGGCGCACAGATCGTGTGCAATGGCTGCGGCTCCAAGTCGGCCGTTCGGTACGATAAGTTCGACAGCATAACGCTAAATCTGCCGCCGCAACGCAGAACTGGCTTGAGTTTGGGCCACTTGCTTAGCGAGTATATCACATCGGAGGATCTGAGCGATGTCAAGTGTGACTCCTGCAACGAGACCACCACGCACACCAAATCGGTTACGTTCGCTAAACTACCGGCCTGCCTGTGCATCCATGTGGCGCGGACGGTGTGGCTGCCAACTGGACAGGTGTGCAAGCGGAAGGACTATGTACACTTCCCCGAGAGCCTCTCCATGGCGCCCTACAGCTTCGTGCAGCCGCATCTCAATAGCCAGGTGAGCGTGTGTTGCATATGTTTGCCCCAGAATAACAAACTTCCCCTGTAAAAATTATCCTTATATATGATCATTTAAATACATATATCTAAAGGATATATATGTATAGGATATATCTATAGAATATAGGTCTTTCCTTTTCTAATTGGTGTACAAAGAGTAGTGGCATTCAATTCAAGAACTGTTTACATTTAGTAACTAGCATATTGTTAAAACAAACACTTTTGCTCATGATTACAGGCTGGCACTCCCTGGGGCTCGACAATGTCGCTGTATTCCTCCAGCCTGCCGATGAACAATGGCGTTGGTGGTGGCGAGGGCTTTGGCACGATGTTCCCCAAGAATCTTTACCGGCTTCTGGCCGTGGTGGTGCACTCCGGGGAGGCAAACAGCGGTCACTTTGTAACCTACAGGCGTGGCTCGTTGCGGAACGCACATCGGTATGGTTTCCATTGCCTCTGTGTAATAATTATGCTAATTCTGTGCTATCCTTATTAGGTGGTACTACACATCGGATACAATTGTGCGGGAGGTGAGCATCGACGAGGTGTTGAGCGTCCCCGCCTATCTTTTATTCTACGATCGTGGCCAGCAGAGGCAGCTAAATCTGCGCTAGTCAGGTGTAGGTCGTCGGTATTATTCTAGTCCATACTTTTGATGTGATGAATATGAATATCCGAAACCAAATCCTTTTCGTCGAACGGTGGCCATAGCAAACACGCGTCACATTTATATAGATATATATACATAACTCATATAAGTACGGGAACCCACGATGATCTGACCTATACTCGGCGGGTTCATGTAATGGTCTCCGCATAATCCAAACTCTGTGTACGGCTTATTGCATATAGGAACTCCCTATCGTAACAGAGAGCTCGACTCTTCATTTGTTATCTATGCATTTAAGATTTTTTAAGAATTCCAAATTCATGCCGTGCTTTTAGCTGTCTGTATTTAGCAATGTACACAAATCAACTACCAATAATTGTTTGCGCGTTAATTCTGTAGGATAGATGTTCAATAAAAATTTCGAAATCAGTTCCAATTTTTTAAAGTGCTTTCTCTGAAGGTTTTGGATAAATAAAATATATTATAATACTGAATGCACAGAAAAATCCAGAAGGGTAATTTCAAAAAGGGTGCAAAGTATTGTACATCGATAACCACCGATTAATAATCGATTATCTGGACATGTTGTGATAAATCAGGGTTGCATTTCACGCCGTATTTCGTTTCATTTCCCTAAAGAGTGAACAAAAATACGCAATTGGACAAATCTAGTGGCTAAGAATGTCTGAAGCGGAGCTGGAACAGACACCCAGCGCGGGCCACGTGCAGGAGCAGCCGATTGAGGAGGAGCATGAGCCGGAACAGGAGCCAACCGATGCGTACACAATTGGCGGTCCGCCGAGGACGCCGGTTGAAGATGCGGCGGCCGAATTGAGCGCCAGTCTAGACGTCAGCGGCTCGGATCAGTCGGCGGAGCAGTCGCTCGACCTCAGCGGTGTCCAAGCGGAGGCCGCGGCGGAGTCAGAGCCACCGGCGAAGCGCCAGCATCGCGACATCAGTCCCATTTCGGAGGACAGCACGCCGGCGAGCAGCACATCGACTAGTTCCACCAGGTCGTCCAGCTCCTCCCGCTACGACGATGTTAGCGAGGCGGAGGAGGCACCACCGGAGCCCGAGCCGGAGCAACCACAGCAGCAGCAGCAGGAGGAAAAGAAGGAGGACGGTCAGGATCAGGTGAAGTCACCAGGTCCAGTTGAATTGGAGGCACAGGAGCCCGCGCAGCCGCAGAAGCAGAAAGAGGTGGTGGACCAGGAAATTGAAACCGAGGATGAGCCCTCCTCCGATACGGTAATCTGCGTGGCCGACATCAACCCCTACGGCAGTGGTTCCAACATTGACGACTTCGTTATGGATCCCGATGCTCCTCCCAATGCAATAATCACCGAGGTGGTTACCATTCCAGCTCCTCTTCATCTCAAAGGGACACAACAACTGGGGCTGCCATTGGCTGCCCCACCGCCACCACCACCTCCTCCAGCAGCGGAACAAGTCCCCGAGACTCCCGCCTCGCCCACAGATGACGGCGAGGAACCACCAGCAGTATATTTATCCCCCTACATACGCTCTCGCTACATGCAGGAATCGACACCTGGCCTGCCCACCCGCCTGGCGCCGCGTGATCCTCGCCAGCGCAACATGCCGCCGCCAGCCGTAGTTCTGCCCATTCAAACCGTACTTAGCGCCAACGTTGAGGCCATTTCTGACGACAGCAGCGAAACTAGCAGCAGCGATGACGATGAAGAGGAAGAGGAGGACGAAGATGATGCCTTGACCATGGAGCACGACAACACTTCCAGGGAGACGGTCATCACAACAGGTGACCCTCTGATGCAAAAGATCGATATAAGCGAAAATCCCGACAAGATCTATTTTATTCGGCGCGAGGATGGCACCGTGCACCGTGGCCAGGTGCTTCAGTCTCGCACCACTGAGAATGCGGCCGCTCCCGATGAGTACTACGTCCACTATGTTGGTCTCAATCGCCGCCTGGACGGATGGGTGGGCAGGCATAGGATCTCGGACAATGCGGATGACTTGGGCGGTATTACCGTGCTGCCAGCGCCACCATTAGCCCCCGATCAGCCAAGTACTAGCAGGGAAATGCTCGCCCAACAGGCCGCCGCGGCGGCAGCTGCCTCATCCGAACGGCAGAAGCGTGCGGCCAACAAGGATTACTATCTGTCCTATTGCGAGAACAGTCGCTATGACTACAGCGACCGCAAGATGACACGCTACCAGAAGCGGCGCTACGATGAGATCAACCACGTGCAGAAGAGCCACGCTGAGCTGACCGCCACGCAGGCGGCGCTGGAGAAGGAGCACGAGTCCATTACGAAGATCAAGTACATTGATAAGCTGCAGTTTGGCAACTACGAGATCGACACCTGGTACTTTAGTCCCTTCCCCGAAGAATATGGCAAGGCACGTACGTTATATGTTTGCGAGTACTGCCTAAAGTACATGCGCTTCAGGTCGAGCTATGCCTATCATCTGCACGAATGCGACCGCAGGCGTCCGCCCGGAAGAGAGATCTACCGCAAGGGCAATATATCCATTTACGAGGTGAACGGCAAGGAGGAGTCACTATACTGCCAACTTTTGTGTCTGATGGCCAAGCTCTTTTTGGACCACAAGGTTCTATACTTCGACATGGACCCGTTTCTCTTTTACATCCTTTGCGAGACGGACAAGGAGGGCAGTCACATTGTGGGCTATTTCTCCAAGGAAAAGAAGTCGCTGGAAAACTACAACGTGGCCTGCATTCTGGTATTGCCGCCGCATCAGCGTAAGGGATTTGGAAAGCTACTAATAGCCTTTAGCTATGAGCTGTCGCGCAAGGAGGGCGTAATCGGTAGTCCGGAGAAACCGCTCTCGGATCTGGGTAGGCTGAGCTATCGCAGCTATTGGGCATACACGCTGCTGGAGCTGATGAAAACCCGCTGCGCTCCAGAGCAGATCACAATCAAGGAGCTGAGCGAAATGAGTGGCATCACCCACGACGACATTATCTACACGCTGCAGTCCATGAAGATGATCAAGTATTGGAAGGGCCAGAATGTCATTTGCGTTACGTCCAAGACCATTCAAGACCACCTCCAGCTGCCGCAGTTCAAGCAGCCCAAGCTGACCATCGACACCGATTACCTCGTCTGGAGTCCGCAAACTGCAGCGGCAGTGGTCAGAGCTCCGGGAAATTCCGGCTAGCATACGGAACCTGGAGACCCCGTTCTGCTATCATCGCATATAATTGTTATTGACGATGACGATTAGGTTTTTTTTTTTTATTTTTTTTTAAAGAAAGCGTAGGAATAAGCTATTCTATTGCACCCCTCCAAACGAAAAATGTATAGTCATATATCTAAATGGAACCATCAGAAGGTTCAATGTAATACTTAACATTTGGTTTACAATTTTTTTTTTTTATAGTTAAGGAGTTTTACGGATAGGCTGTTGTAACTCTTAATGATAGAACCAAATGTCTAATTCGTTTGGCTAATGTTTTTGGAGAGGGAATTTGGAACAACCATTTAAAAATTTTAAAAACTTCTGTGTTCTTGAAATATATATCTTTAACTACTTTATCTCGAAAAACTCTGGACTTGTTAAAAACCAAATAAACTTCCACAGCAGCCGATATGCCGACGCCTGAAGAGAATACATCTCTATGAACTCCTTACACGTAAGATAGCATAATCTCTCCACGGTACATTTTTATACACTATAATTAAGGAAGAGAATCCATAATATCTTTTAGGCTACACATTAGGTTAAGTTCAGAAAGAACTGAACGATTCCTACTGACTAATGAACAATAATAAATGATTTAAACTGTAAAAAAGAAAAACTCCAATCTGAGAACATGATGTACTTTCTCAAATAAATGCGTCGTTACATTAACGTCAAAAAGAGGAAAAATTAAATAAATATTTACAACGACAGGTTATTCTTTTCATTATTTTTGCAACACATTTCTTGTAGGTTAGCTTAATATGTATATTTTGATATAATAAAAAATATATATAGAAATATCGAAAACATTGGAAAAACAAGTTTAAAATTTCGAGCATTAAAATCCATTGCTAACCCTCTCCTCCCTAGCGTCATAAGCAATCGGTTATCGAGGTTATCGATAACGCCCGCATCGATACAATTCCGCCGGCTTGTCCGATTCGTGTTGTTGTGATTCGGGATATATACAGGATATAGGGCAGCCAAAATGGGCCTGCTGTCCGATCCGTCGATATCGACGCAAAGCAAGCTGGTGGACGGACTGGCGCGTCATGTTCGCAAGGTGTGCTACGCCCTTTATGTGGCGGGTGTGGCCTGGTTCTTCTGTTTGGCGCTGCCGGAGTTCAACCACGGGACATATCTCTCCGAGAATGCTCTTTCGCCAGGTGAGTTACGTGCAGCGTCACCAAAAGAGAGCCGCTAACAATTGGTGTGATCTATTGTAGGCTTGGTCTATCCGGAGATCCGCATCGATGCGAATCGTCTGGCCATCCAGTTGCTGGAGGAGCTGCAGCGGGAGCGAAAGGATCATCTGTCCACCACGCCGCACGCCTGGATTGCGGCCAAGATGAACGAGTTCGGCCTGGAGACGCACACGCACAACTACACGTTGCGCTACCCATTTGGCGGCGGTAAAGAGTATCACGGCAAGAATATCTACGGCATATTGAGGGCCCCAAGAATTGCCTCCACGGAGGGCATCGTTTTTGCGGCTCCATATCGCGCTGCCAGTTCCGTGCACACGGACATTTCCGCCAGCGTGCCGCTTCTGCTGGCCTTCGCCGATTTTGCCCGGCGCAAGAACTACTGGGCGAAGGATCTGATCTTCCTGATCACCGAACAGGAGCAGCTGGGCATGCAGGCCTGGCTGGAGGCTTATCACGATGGCGACCGGGAACTGGACTTGAGCAAGGCGTACCTGCGTCCTGGCAATTTGCCCGCTCGCGCTGGTTCGCTGCAAGCGGCTCTGAATATTGAAGTTCAGGATCTGGAGATTGACCATGTGGATGTGCGAATAGAGGGCTTGAACGGCAAGCTGCCCAATCTGGATATGTTCAATCTGGTGCAGAGAATTATGGCCCGCGAGGGCATCGCCTCTGGCTATAAACAAGCGCCACGCAAGAAGCGTCGTCACAGCCAGTCGCACTTCGAGCAGAACTTCCGCCAGATGCTGACCATGCTGGCCAGCCAGTCGTCGGGCGTACCCACTGGCAATCATGGGCTGTTCCACCGTTATCGGATCGATGCTTTGACCATAGCTGCCAATCGAAGGGCCACCCATGCCACACTGAAGGGCAGCCCAGGATCGGCAGCGGTGCCTTTGCTGAAGGCCATCGAGGGAATAGCCAGGAGTCTGAACAACCTTCTGGAGCGCTTCCATCAAAGCTTTTTCTTCTATGTGATCGTAAGCAACGATCGCTACATCTCCATTGGGGATTATATGCCCGCTTTGGTGGCTCTGGTAGCTTGTGCCTTCCTTAAGGCCTATCTAACGTGGTCCACGCTCCCGGCGACCAACGCTGAGCTGGAAAAGGCCGCTGGCTGGCTTAGGGAGCACGAACAGGAGGCGGAACTGGAGGAGAACCTAGAGCCGGATAAGTTCGAGCTGCCGTATGGTTCGGTATTGATTTACCTTACTGCCACCCTGTTGATTGGTTTCCTGTGCAACGTGCTGCCCCTGCAGCAATATTTCCTAGAGATTCCTATGGGCGCCGCACCACTGACCACCTCAGTACTGAGTTTTCTTTCTCTGATCGGTTTCGTTCTGCCCTTTGTGGTGGTTTTGCCGCCCGGAGGATTGGAGCTGCTGCATGTGGCCTTTCTGCTAATCTATGGCTGCGCTTTAATAGTCATCGGGCTCCTCAACTTTGCCCTGGGCTTATTTGCGGCCGTGCTGACTGTACCGCTGGTCATCGCGCTGGAGACCAAGGAGGAGAACTCGCGCAGCACGCTGAGGAACACGATCCGCTTGGCCACGCTGGTCATGAATCCCATGATGGTCGTTTATGTGATCGTGCTGGCCATGACATTCTACCAGTTCCCGGAGCTGCCGGTGCAGAAGATCATGCTGAGGGCGGCCACCGCGGCCATGGATGCCTCGGCTTATGGACTTATCGATTCCGTGGTAAGTTAAGATTTCAGTTGCCACTACTAACATACATAGATAATAAACTAAAATACTTTCCTATTGCAGATTTATGGCAACTGGCTGTACTTTGTCATCTGCACGATTTTCCTGCCGCTGTGGATCATCTGCTGGACCTTGTCGCTGTCCAAGCGACGCGACTACGCAGATTACCTGGACTTCGATGAGTCGCCATCAACGTCGCCGCAGCCGCAGTCAAAGGTGAAAACGAATTGAGGAGACGAACAGCACGGATTGCCATTCACTGGCTACATATATCAACTGGAAATGATCCTAAGATGAAGTGTGATAAACCCAACAAAACTGTGTGTGATGGCGGTAAGAGATTGCACATGCAGAGAAAATTCCATTTAAATGTTATGCATTTGATTAAATGTCTAAATAAAAGAAGCCTATTTATTAGTTGGAATAACTAAGTGTAAATGTAATCCAAAAAATATTAAATATACCACGGCATTTTCGATGTTGATTCCCAGTTAACTTATCATTTTAAATTACTTAAGTGGTTAACTTTATCAGTAGCTTCTTGTGATTTATGGATTTTCCATTATATTTGCAACTTTGTTTGCACGTAAAGCAGTAATGCATATATTTCCCATCCGTTGGTTATTATTTCTTTTGTCAATCCTCCGTCTTCGCTGGCGTTATTGGCCAGTGGAGGACAGGAGTTTCTCCGTGGAGTAGTGCTCAGTGGAGCACGTGCCTCTTTGAATAAGTGGAAAACTTTTCGACTATGACACGCAACTTAATTTAAACTTTGCACCGCTGCCAGCGCCATCGTCGTCGCTGCTGGCAATTAGTTATGAGCCAGGATTTGGCTCAATCAGAGGCATGGATGCATGGTGTCCTCGAAGCTGGGAGCCCTGCACTTGCCGCACCGTGTTTACCGGCGCCATTCAATCTGCAACTTAACAAGAAAACTTTCCTCACACAACCATTCAAAGGCAGACACAAAGTTGCGGCGGCACAGTGGTACTTTCACTCGAAATGTAGAAATGAGAAATTTTCGAATATCTTTTTATTAAATGGATAGATAGATTGTAAGATGAGTTCGGTCAAATCACTGAGCTGTATCACTGTATAAATCAGTTAACAAATATATATACTTTTTCAAGTAGTAGTTAATTAATCCTCGCAGTTCTAGTCTAATCGCAGCTTTTCAATATTTCTATGGGCCATCGTTAAAACAGCAGAGCACACAAGTGATTTTAGAGTTGTGTATCTTTATTCAAATACTATTCAAGGCTGGCCTGCGCTAGATGGCCATCTCCTGCACCTGATCCTCTTGGCTTAAAGAACCCATCGCCCTTCGCAACCATTGGCAAATCGAATTGGACGAGATAGGTAGCATCTCGTCCTGAGAGTCAGCCATATCGGTTTGGGTGCCCTTGCCGGTGCCCTTGCCTGGATTCCGATCCAGATACAGACCCTCTTTGGACTCCAGCTCCGTCTGTCGCTCCGCGTGGCGTTCCAAAGAGCGTTGACATCGGCTCCAGAGATCCTGGACATCCTGGCTCTCGCAGTCCGACTGAATGGCCTCTATCAGATATCTCATGGATCGCCCACTGTACTCCATCTCCAGGCTGCGGATCATTTCCGCATCGCTCTGCAACTGACACTGGATCGCCACCTGGCGTTCGAGTGCCTTGGCATCGAATAGCATTTGATCCAACAGTGCATCCGTCTCGGCGATCTCGATCCGAAGCAGATCGGCCATGTCCATGGCCGAACTAAGTTCCCCAGGTTTTGGGCAACGCGGCGAGGGTGGCGGTGGTGGTGGCGTCACCGGGATACGGGCCGTCTTACACTGGACGACACGTGGGGTCCTCAGATGCGTATCGGTCTTGCGCATTTTGAAAGCCTTGGGCGCAGGTCGTGGTGCTAGGCTACTGGGCCTACGCTTCGGGAAAGACCTTGCCGAGCTGGTCGCTGTGGTGGTGGGGTGTGCGGTATCACTCCTAGTCGTGAGCAACTCTGGCACTGCCTTCTCCAGAGATGCCTCCAGAGATGTATAGCCATTCACGCTGTTCAAATGGAGGCGACGGGCCTGGTGCACCAAATTGACGATAGCGCGATCCAAAGCCAAACTCCGGGCACTCACGGACTCCGCCGCGTCATTCAGATGTTCTGTGCTCATTCCAAAGCAGGTTTAGTGGAAAATTTTGATAATATTAATATATATATATGGCTATACTGTGAAGATGTAGTGTATATAAGATTTGGTACTACCGACCGAACCGTAGAGCAAACGTGTTGTGTGTGTCCCTGTCAAATTAGGTGAAATGAAGTGTTGCCAGTTGGAGACGGGCCTACTGGTTTCGGAAAACTCCAACTCCAAGATTACAAGTTTACAAAGGTTTTTTTCTCTGAGTGTATGAATGTGTCGCAAAGTATGCAGTTCGAAGAATATTTATATATGGTTAGAAATCTTTATACACAGCCCACTGTTGGCCAAAACGTTCGCATTATCCTTCGACTGAAGGATAAAGGGATGCGGAGAGTTCGTGATTGCGGGGGGGCGGGGGTGTTTTAAAATTGGCAAGTTGATGTCACATAATTGCCCCTCGAGCGCTCATCTTAATTATTGTGCTCGCTGACTTCCTGTTGCCCGACTTAATTCCCCGTTAAAGCCAACAACACACTCCCTGCGGTCGGGTTCGCCCCCCCACCCCCCACCATCCCACTCCAACGACCACTCTTTTGCCGGTTCCCTCTGCCGCCCATGGACTTACTGAGTGCGTCGCTGCTGCGTGTGGAAATAATTAAAATTGTTCGAAGAACGAGAGGTGTTGCACTTTGCATGTCGGCGAAAGGGGGATTGATGTGCAACATATATGTACATATGTATGAGTATGTGCATTATCGTGTCGGTTGGACAGAACAGCCATGCATTCATCGCGGATGTAAGGATAATGGAACCTACTTGAACGGCCCTTTAAAAAATTTATTGCTTTAACTATTAATCGTTTCATAAATTGAACCTTGAATGAGATCTGTAAATAAAATCCATTGCCAAACTGAGTTTATCCATTTGTAGAGCGACTTCAATTTTAGTTTCGCTGTTTTTTGCGGATTTTTTTTCAACGCTTCCGTGCTGCTTCTGTTTTAATGAAAAGTGAAAAGTGGGAAAACAAGTCCGGAATAGAGGAATACCAATCGAGAGCTTTCAATTTGCTCGACCATTGTTCTGCCTTTGTTTGCTTTTGGATTCGGATTCGGTTTCTTGTTTTTTTTTTTTTTTTTACCCGGGCTTTACTTTCGAAAAGAATTGAAACTTTGACAGTTATTTGTGTGCTTTGTCCGCCCCCTCGAAACAATGCACAAGCGGCGTCAATCCGCCCGACCTATATAGTCCTCCCCCCCCCCCCCCTAAACCACCACAACGAGGAGTCACGTGGCACTCCATTTTTTTGGAATGCCAACGATGAGTACGAAAAACTGGGCAGGTGAAATGGAAAACAAACGCATAGAAAGACAGGTACGAGAAAAAAGCATCCAAAAGACTATAGACATACACTGAGATCTTAGACGGAAAATGGAAAAAAATTATTTTGCAAAAATTAAACAACTTTAGATGAGCATTGTTATCATAACTTGACTAAAAGTGATCAGAAAGCAAAAAGAATAACTGTTTTGAGCAGCTAATAACGAAGGCTAACCATCCCTATCACTTTTTGACCGATTTAGGAAAATTAATTTTTGGACCAATTTTCGCATTTTCGGTAAGGGGTAACATCATCAAAATTTACAAAAAATGGCTAAAAAATGGAATTCCCATTTTTGGACACAGTTCGATTGGGAATTTAAATACGAACTCAACGTGATATGACATTCCGTATTCAGACAATTATTTTTAAAGTTGTGGCCAAAAAACTGACTATTTTATGACGGAAAATCGAAAAAAATGATTTTGGCAAAAATTAAACAACTTTAGATGAGCGTTTTCATCATAACTTGACTAAAAATGATCATAAAACCAAAGAAATAACTGTTTTGAGCAGCTAATAACGAAGGCTAACCATCTGTATCACTTTTGGACCAATTTAGAAAAAATAATTTTTGAGTCATTTTTCGCATTTTCGGAAGGGGTAACATCATCAAAATTTACAAAAAATGGCTAAAAAATAGAATTCCCATTTTTGGACACAGTTCGATTGGGAATTTAAATACAAACTTAACGAGGTATAACAATCCATATTTGAATGATTCTGTCAATTGTTACGAGAATAATTGTGTTATTTTCTAGGCGTAAAATTGGAAAATGATTTTTGGTACAAAATGGGATTATTTGCTTTCATTGGCATTGTAAAACAAAATTCGTAGAGCAACTATTTTGATTGAAACAAATGATCTCTAGATTTTTGCGAGTGCAAACCGAAAGAAGTGAACAAATAACGAAATAATATTGCATGCGAATAAAAATGCCGTCAAAACTGCCAATTTCTCTCAATTTGTAAAGTTTGTCGAATTCGGTATTTGTTTTTCTACTTTCCAACCCACTGATATGTTTTGTGTGTGCAGATTTCCGTGGCGCTCCAAAGTTTTCAACTACCAGTAGTTGGGGGATTGGGGATTTTTTATTCCAG
Organism: Drosophila melanogaster; assembly: GCF_000001215.4. Classification (NCBI taxonomy): domain Eukaryota; kingdom Metazoa; phylum Arthropoda; class Insecta; order Diptera; family Drosophilidae; genus Drosophila; species Drosophila melanogaster. The sequence goes on along the minus strand of NC_004354.4, from coordinate 5,866,732 downwards.
TATTCCAGGCTGTCTTGAAAATTTAATTTCGCCCCGCTTCTACTTAGACTTTTACAATACTTTGATGCTGCTCTTAATCAAAGTTTGCCCAGCGACAATAAAACTTGCGATTTTATTTACAAACAATCAGAGCCTACGATGGGTCCTTCGAAAAGGGGGAAAACAAAGCCTTGTCCCACAAAGAGAGCGAGAAAATTGGGGAAAGTGGAGAAAGCTGAGCAAGTCGGCGGCCGTTGGATGAATGACAAACGAAATGAGACTCGAGTAGGCAAACTAGAAATGAATGGAGTGCATGAGGGAATTTGCCAAATTGAGCGAAAAGGGCCAGATACTTCAAATGGGATTTACAGTGCATACTGCGTAAGTATGCCATCATTCAGTTAAATGTTCATAGTCCTGCAGAATTTGCGTTTCGTTTGCATAGGCTACTTTTATACTATGTCGTGTTATCTACAGAACTAGCAAACCAAAAAGTTGATCGACTGGGTTGCTTCAAAAGGATTATGACTGTACTTCTATGTGTGTGTTTGTGCGGCCTGCATTGGGTGGCATGAAGATAGTAGATAGAGCAACAGCTACCCGCATGACGTTTTTTATTTGCGGGCAGCACACACACACACACACACACACCGCCATTAGCGAAGTGAAAGAGAGGGTGAGACAGGAAGCGAAAGAGAGGGATGTACAGCACGGATGAGTGTCTTTTCTTAGTCCCTAAATTCAGCCGGCATTCAATTCCTTTGCCTTTGTCCCCATGTCGAGCAGTTGTTTAGCACATTAAGCCACTAAAACAACTGGCTGGCGCAGAACGGTAGACGGTTGGGCGGGGCCCAGAAAGAGAGAGAGGGCTAGTGTTGGCGGTGAGGTGCCATAACATATCCCTCTTCTCTGCTCCAAGTTGTCAGCTGTTTTACGGCCAAGTTATGACGTGCCTCCGTCACTGGCTTAAGTACGTACAAAAAGAAAACTGAAACATGATAGAAGTGAAATGAAAAACAAGCAACAAAAAACTAAATGTTGCAAAAAGCCGACCCAAATACCCTTACCAAAAGAATGCTAATGCAAGTGCAGGGAAGTCGCGCGAATTCTTAAGCAATCAAATATTGTAATGACTCCTAAAAAAGGAAGTAATTCAATGGATTTTGGCAGGTATTCCGGATATATACATATATACATTTTACTTAGCTATAGTCAAATACTTTTTGTGAGCGTATGAAAGCTAAAGACAAGAAAATAATAAAAAACAAAAAAAATGAAAAAAAAAGACGAACATGTTGGCCTGGCCAAAAGGTAGGAAAAGCCGGGAAAGGGAAAACTTTTATGCGCTGCTGTCGCTGGCGAACACAACTTTTGCCTTTTATGTCCTTGTCGTCTGCTATCAGTGTATGTATGTGTATATATGTGTGTGTGTGTGTTGGTGTATATATCCGTATACGGACTGGTGCATGTGTGGAAGTTCTTATGGCGTTTTGTGTGACATTTATTGTCATTTAACTGTGACAAAGTTAGCGGATAAGCATACACGGCGCTATGAGGCATTTGCACAATGCCATCTTTTCGCCTGGATTGATAGGCGTATATCTCAGTAGGCGTGGCTGGCGGCAAACGAAAACTTCAAAGCACAACACACACCCTGCTAAATTATTGAGAACGTTTTGAGAAATCAAGAAATAAACCCAATATCGAAATCTCATCGAAGTGCAGGTAAAATGTTAGTTAGATTCTTCGACAACTCATCGACAACTATTTCCACTGCCTGTTCAGAATGGTAATCGGTCAGGATAGTGAGGAAAAGGTGCTGCCAGGGGAAAATGCAGCCACTGGTGGAATGGAAATGAACGGTTTTAAGGGAAACCGCTTGGAAACGGCCAAGATATATGCACGCGGAAAGGGTCGACTGCGCATGTTTTTTCGGCTCGGAAATCAGCCGCGTTGCGAATTCATCAACGGAGTGCCTCCCAGTGATTTGAATAAAATCCAGAAACATTGGTAACCATTTGGTATTTGTGTAATAATTAATTTTATCCATAGTAACAAAAGGCTGCAGCTATATGCTATGCTAAATAATAGATTTGCCAATAAGAAGAATTGAAATATTTTTAATATCATGTACATATATTCTATGATAATAGATTTGCCAATAAGAAGAACTGAATGAATAATTGAATATTATAGTTAAATTGAAACTTTCGTGTTTCATTTTGCCATGCGAAGGAAGGAGATGCTGATGCGTTAAGTTCGGCAATCCTGATTCAGCGGATATTTGCTCATTTTTCCAAAAGGACACCTTTCGACCCGACAAGTGTAACAGCTCCTTCGCCTTGTTTATTTGCTTTATTGATGAGTCATCAGCCAAGGATGCGCGAACGAAGGATACGCACTTGATATGCTGCCCGGTTTATTGCCGGATTTTACGATCCGATTGGGAAACGTTTTCGATTTACGCCAAAATGGGCAAGTGACGGGGCGAGCATGTGTTGAATGAAGGGACATAAAAGGGAGTTGGGGAAATTGATTGATAATTGATAACGCAACACACGATACGACCCCAAAGGAGTTCATCATATATGCTTGAGTTTGCCACACAGCAGCTAGTATTAACTTTGAAATATGTTATGCTTTTTAACGCAATAATCGTATGGTATTAAATCTAGGTACCTATTATGCTTATGCAAACCAGTTAAATGCTTCGCCTTGCGGTGCAGCAGCACCGTAGTCAGTAGAAACTGGTGAATTTTTGATGGCCCGAGTTTGTCAGCCTCTTGGTTTCCAAGTGAATTGCTTACGAAACCGGAGGCTGTCCTGATTTCGAACTTCGTGCCCGGCAATTTATGTTGGCAGAGTCGTCCTTGGTCCGTCGTCCAGATGTTTGGTCGCATATGCAGATTAAGTTGGAAGCAGATCATGTTGGCGGTGGTCTCCAGACTCCAGACTTTAGACTTCAGACTCCACCAGCTAGTATCCAGCATCCAGAGGCACAAAGAAGAAGCCAGACAAAGACGAGAGACGAGAACGGAAATGGAGCAAACTAAACTGTTGTTGGCTTGTTAGGCAGATGGTAGACATATTCCCAGCCGGATGTGCGCCCAAGGATATGCTTACAAGGCAAACAAATTTACCCATAATGCTGTCAGATGCATATCGGCCCCAGTTCGGACAGCCACAGTCATCCATTATGTGTATATACCCTTACACTCTCACTGTTTCAGTTCGGCATTATGATGGGCCCACTTAGTCGTAGATGGTAGGGTATTATTTTTGTTCGACCCAAGCAGATTGCATCCAACATCCTGGACTGCCTTTCTTGGGGGCCTGAAAAATTTGTTGATTTTAGTGCTGCGGCCAAGACAGGATTCAACTGAAGTTGCGCTGCCTGCTGTTGCAGCACTGTGCAAAAAAGTTGTTAATTGCAACAGAAGAAATCAACATTTGAAAAGCTCTCTAATGGCTTTTTTTTAAATTCCACTAAATATTTGTCTAATAAGATAAGATAGTAAGTAAGATAAGTAAGTAGTATACATATATTTAGATATATTAAAGCTTTCTTAACAATTTTTCAAGTGTAACGCCTTTGCTGCTGCAATTTTTGAAATATTCACAAAGCAAGGAGAGAGAGAGAGAGAGAGAGATGTCCTGTGCGAAAGGGAAATTGGCCGCCTGCTGGGATCCGTATCCGTTGACTGCTTTTTCCGATGTTGTTGCTGCTGCTGTTGTAGTTGTTGTTGTTGATAGTGCTGGCCAGATGGCCACGCCCCATCCCCCTGCGCCACTCGGTTGCGATGGCATCTTGGTGATTCTTTCACTGCTTGCATCCGTTTTTTTGGTCCTGGCAAATGAATGATGCTGCCTTGAATGCCCAGCTGCCACTCCTTCTACTCCAGCTCCTGCTGCTCCTACTGCTGCTCCTGTTTCCCCGCCGGATGTTCCGGTTGTGGCCACTCCGGGCCATCAAAGGAGCCAAGGAAGCCAACGGAGTTGGGCGGACCATCATTTGTGTATTTGCCAGACAAATTGGATTTCAACTGCGGCCGGCCAGCTCCCTCGCCAGCCGGCTTGCTCAATTAACTTTGTTGCCCAGATCCAGATCCCGATACATATCCAGATCCAAACAGGCCATTTCTCAGACGTGCCATCATCTTCCTTCACTTGTGACTCCTTGCAGCTGGCGTTCCTTTTTCGGTATCTCAGCATTGCGGCGTGTGCTAGTTGTCCAGTATCGTTGTATCCATGAATTCTAGAATACTAGAATTCTAGATTCCTGCTTCTTGGTCTGGACACACATCGGACTGCATGCTTGATAAATGGCCAGTGATTATGCCACGCCCAGCGCCTTGTGCCCCATCGAAATGGGGTGGCGGATTAGTGATGTAAGCCACAAATGCACATCGATTAGCATCGCCAACTGGGCTAGGAATATAAATCGAACTGGGGGGGGGCCCGGACCAAGATCGATGGCCTTTGGGCCAAGATATCGATTCGAGCCATGTATTTGTGTATGGCAAGAAATCTAGTTCTTATTTCTGATTTCATTAATAATTGATCAGCGTGACATTTCTGATCGATTCCTATCAAATTTGCAGCTTTTGTAATTGGAATTAAGTATGCAACAAAGAAACGCAATCAATGCAAAAATCCTATTTGAATAATTTAATGTTCGCATTTTTTGCATTCACAATGCGCAGAATGAGTGAATGAGTGTGAGTGTGAATGAGTACGAGTGAATGAGCATGAGTGCACTAAACACCCGCATTGGCTAAATGCACAAATTTGCTATATTTATTTAGCGAAATTTGTGATATGGACATGCTGCTCGGGGCGATAAATGTTTGAATAAACAACCACAAAAATGAATGTAATAGGGTGAAAAACGCAGATGCCAAAACCGAAAACGTAGTGCTCTGTAAAAACAAATTAATTCGAATCAAAATTGCAAATACTAAAATGCACAATGGTTTATATTCATAAATTGGGTAGCTAATCAAAAGCAGAATTCAAGCACAGCACTGAAAATAGAAAATATATATACTAGTATACTCAAATATGAATGGCTATCAGGACAGTTGCAGGAGTCAGTGAAAGGACAATTGGCTGGCTGAAAAGTGGGTCCTTTGGCATAGTGTCGGATGGTAAAGAGATGACAGCAACGCGATAATGATTTCCGTTTTCACACCTCGCTGCGACACAAAGGATGTCAAATGAAAAACTCCCACCCAGCAGAAGGGTGGGGGGGGGGGAGGGGGGGCGTCGGGCAGGGACGTAGCTCTTTCCATTTTCTGTTTCTGTTTCTGTTTCTGTTTTTTTTTTTTTTTGTCGTGAGTAGAGGGGTTTAGGGGTTATGCCGGCGGCAGAAGCGGAAGTGCAGCATTTGCACATTTCCGGCGCTGCTCACTCAGCCCGTGCATAATCGATTAACTGGCGCGCATAAACATGACCGCAAATGTGCAAATGCAAAAACACAGGGGCGTGGTCTTAGGGGGTGGGGGGGTGGCTTGCCACTGGGAGCGATGGGTGGAAATTTTGTAGCGGGTGATGTCGACATGCATAAATGCAAATGCCATGGCAATACATATGCAAATTACTTTGCGCACACTCTGCCTCACAAAAATGCACCGCAATCCGGACGGATACGAATACCGGATACGGGTAGCAGCACTACGTCCATGGCGCTAAAGGGGGGGGGGAGAGTGAGGGGAATGTGGCATGTGGCATGGAGCATTGGCGGATCTAGCGTGCTTATAGTCTGCCGCTAATTTTGTGTTTTCTCTGCGGGCTAACAGCCACTAAACTAATTGCCAAGTGAGATTCTATACACTCCCATTTCCATCTGCATTTCCCTGGGAAGTCGTCGATGGCACGCCGTTGCGATACGGATATACGGATCGAATTGCATGGCGGAGAATTAGTGATGGTTGAACGGGTCCAAGATATGGGAAAAGTGCACTGAAGTGCCAGGGAAACACTCCAGAATCAATCACGAATAAATATGAGAAATAGACGAGACGAGACGAGACGAGTGAGTGGCTCGATATTCTTCAATAACTTTGAAACACTTTGCCATGTTTCTTATAATTTATGGTTAATTAACCCAAAATGGGTCTTTCAAGCAGTGCATTTCATTTCCAGCAAATTGAATTGGCAATTCCTTGCAATTAAATGAAGCAAACTGCAATCGATGCCATTAATAATATAAATCACACTGAATATTGAAGGCCAATTGACCCTTTGAAGTACTGAAAACCGTTTGTCCAATTCCCAGCTGTGTAATCGATCTAGTTTTGGGGTCATCACACAGTATCTCAGTATCATAGCATCCCATAGCAACCCAGCAACCCAGCATCCAGTAGCCCATTTCCAGTGTCCAAGTGAACAGTTTCGTTTGTAACCAATAGTTGGTATTCCCCAGCACAGGACATCCACACCCAGGATGTCTTGTTTGCCATCGAATTACTTTGGAATTGACAAAAGGGCTCTCGGTTGGCCAAAATCCCGGTGAAATTTATGACCCTGTCCGGGGCGAACAAAAGGGGAGATTCGCCGGAGAATGGAATGACCGGAATGGCATGGTGGAGTCAAGTAAATCAGAGGCCAAAAATGGCGCAAAACTTTCGCCTTGATTTTTGGCAAATTAATTTTAGTTAAATTTCAACACGTTTATTTCGTGTGTAAGGTGGAAAAGGAGGGGGGTGGGGTGGGGTGGTGTGAAACCCGACAACTTATGAGGCAGGGGTGGTGGTTTTGAAGGGGGGGGGGGTGGTGTTGGTGACTTGGGGGCCAAAAGTTGGGTGTTCTACGGTACAGCGTGTTGAAAATTTCGAGGCGCATAACTTTTGCCATATTGTTTTTGAGTCGTGAGCGCAAATTGAAAAAGCAGATGGAAATTCAAGAGCGGGCCGCCGGTGTTAGAAATTAGAAAGGGGGCTGTGCGGCGGTTGGGGCACTTTTCTGCCAGGTAATGGGGTAATTTGAGATGCCCTGCCCTGGTTGATGCAGACATTTCGTGAAGCTAAAACAAAAGTCTTACCGGCGGTTGCCAAAGTGCCCAAAAGTTGCTAAAATTCAACGAAGCCAACATTTCCATCCAATATTCACCAACTTCTGTCTTGATTCCTACAAAGTCTATTGAAGTGGCCTAATGAACGAGATGCGTGCCACAGTAAAGGTGCGTTGAAGTGCGTAAATCGACGGGCGAAAAAGTTGGAAAATAAACCTAAGGCCTTAAAAGTCAATGAATGTGCCAGCATTGTTACTAAATTCAAAACGTAATGGACTTAAAATGTGCAGGTATGTATTTGCCTAAACGCTGCTTGAAAAGCATAGCATACTTTTTTGGGCTCGCCTTTAAGAAAGCATATTACTCAAGTTGGCATGGACATCGTTTGCAGTGGTTTCTCTGTTCCAGTGGCATTGTCATTATGACCACGTCTCCTCTTTCCAGCCATTTATTCGACTGTTTTCCTACCATTTTCCTACATTTCCCATCTGCTATCTGGTGGTCCAAGGAACAGGTCCCTTTTCCGGCTGCTGTTGTCGGTTTTGTTGATTCCTAATCAGAAACGTGTTTGCATGCACACAATGTCATTGAGGGGGTGGCTTCAACTGGGTGAGTGGCTCCAACTGGGCGGGTGGAAAAGTGTGCTGGATGAGGGAAGGTGGGAGGAGAGGTGGCGAGAAAATGGGGAAAATCGGAGGAGGCTGTGACCACCCGTTGCTGTCGCTTGAGTAATGGCTGCAATAGGCAACGTGCAACGCCCGGAAAACTTAGGAAGAGGTGCTGAAATAGTGCCAGGGGGAACGGCAGACACTGATGCACTGAACAAAAATAGTACGAATTTATATACATATATGTGTTTGAAATTTAAATATCTATGATTGCAGACACCAAACGAATCTAACTTGTTTGAGTCTCACTTTTGAGATAATCCAGTTGAAGCTTTCAAGGTCTTTCAAGATATTTTTGTCAGTGTATGAAAAATGTGACGAAAACGGCGGATCGAGGGGCGCAGAGGGAGTGGCTGGCAGGAGACAACCGGCAGACAGTGGAAGACAAGTGCAAGGACTAGCCAAGTACAGAGTACAATGTGTTTTGCTGCGTGCGTGGTTTCATTTTCAATTCCGTTTTCCTGTCACACACACCCCTCCTACACCCAACCCCCCGCTGCCGCTCGTTTTCGCCATTCAGCGGCGCCGATGCACTGAGAAAAAAGTAGCGAGAGCAACGTCAATCAAAATGAATCGATTTCGGAAGTTTGGAAGTTTATCGTACAAAAAGACTTGCTTACACAAGACATTATTAACTCATTCGATTGCAAAAGCTTTCCGTTCATTTTCAGTATTACTTAGCTATTTTTTCAAGTGCACAGTGGGCGTTGTGGGATTTGATGCGCAGAGATATAGAGCGGAAGTGGCTTTATGCAACATGCGTTCGACAATCAAGCGGCTGCAAGTCAAAAGTCGAAACTTTATTTGCAGCTGCACACAGAGAAAACCACAGACGAAAAAAAAAAATTGGAAAAGTGTGTGAGTAAGGGAAAAGTGTGTGGAAAACACGGAGAAAGAAAACTGAAATCGAAATCGAAACATTCATTCATTTATTCATGGCATTAGTTTCTGACAGACGGCTGCACCTTTGCCCTCAATCACCTTTTCAATCAGCCCCCTTCTTTCAGCCCCCACTACCCCCAATTCAGCCCATTCTCATCGCATTCAAAGCAGTTGCAGATGGCGCCTAAAGTTACGCTAAGCAACTTTTTTTTACTCCCTCATCACACAGAGGGTATATCGATTGGATTGCGACTCATTTGAATTTACACAGATTTAATTACAAATTTTCTTATTTCCTTTGTTACTACTCAACTTTCTGCAGACAATCAAAATCCTTTTAAAATTGACAGAAAACAAAGTACACAGTATCTTTATGCTTCGAATCCTTTTTTCTGCATTCAGATCCTTGTGAATGGCAAAATGTTTTTCGGCTGCGCTTGACGAACCTGAAATGAGATGGAGTAGAAATACATACATAGATGCTGTAGCAGCTGATTCAACTAATCGTTATATTCCACACTCGAATACACTTTACTCAACGACCCTCGACAAGGACATGGCCGCTCTTCGTCCTTTCGCTTCCTTTGCTTGCCTCCCCTTTCAGTTGTTTAGTGTTTGCCTTGTCCTTTGTCTTTTAGCTTTATTGGCGCACTGAGAGAAATCAGTGAAAATATCTTGAGGATTGCTGTTCGCTAGCTAGCACATACTGAATGAGCAATATTTATTGTTAAAATAAAGTTGTGTATTTATTTAATTTTCACATAATTTTATGTATTAATATCATAGAATATTGTTGCGTTTTTTCTCCAACAGCCAGCGTGTTTTTGCTCAGTTAGCTCGACATGTCATTTTGCACACAACACTCAAATGCGAAATGCGAAATGCGAAAGGCGAAAGATGAACACGCAGTTGAAGATGGAGAATTTCATAAATATCCAGATGCGAGCGGCAAAGGCGAGCAAAAGCCAAATGGCAGCTGCAGCTGTTGCTGCTGATTCTTCGGATGCGGATTGGGATTCAGCAGCCGCCGCTCCTTGCGTTGCCTTATATCCTGGCACATCCTAACGATGTGCTGAGTGGTCAATTGTCTGTCCGAACACGACCACACATCACATCGCACATCGCACATCTCACATCTCCTGCTGGGCAAACAATTTGCGTAAAATTGTTTTTTTATGCATCATCAAGTTGAATTTTCACAGCTTTCACAGCTTTTCCACTTTCCCTTCGCTGTTAGTACAATGCAGCCAGTCTGCCATTTGCCATTTTTGGCCGGCTAATTGTTTCTGGCCAAATAAATCTGTGCACCAGACAGCGATAAATCAATATCATGCGAGTATGTATGCCGGTTGTGGGTACATAATTCACACATAGCCAGGCCGCACTGTACCGCAACTAAAGCGCAAATATATGGAAAGCACAATCAACGCTCGAATTAATCCATTGGGGAATCAATAGAAATTCAATTGGATTTTCCGCATCGGTTAGTGGGGCTCGCTTGGACTAATTTGAATTACCAGCGAAGTGTGTATGGCATTATGGTACTTAGTCCTCTTTGACTTTCAGTGAACTAAACTCATACTTCGTATGTAATTGAGGTACAAATTTGAGGACCTTAAAGTGCTTGCAATATGAGTTCGTTCTCAACTCGATGCCGCAACTTGAACCTCAAATGGAACCGAAAATAGTCGTCGGCAAGCCAGCAACATGCAAAGTTCAGATGATAAACAAGTGGAAGTTATTGCAATGATTTTCCAATCTGCTGGCGCCACTCAACGCAGCACGCCATGCGACGGTTGGTTTCGCCTGGAAAACTTGGGGAAATTGCAGCCATCGGTTCGGGGAAAGCGAACCTGTCGCCTTGCATATCGCAACTGATGCTGATGCTGGCGATGATCGTGTGGTTGATGATGGCGATGGCGATGGTGATGATGATGGGGCTGCCGCCACACAAGCTAGACCGAATCCCCAGCAACCAGTGGGATGTCAAGTGCACAGTGGCATCCATGTCTATGGTTCGCTAGAAAATGTATAAATATGTATATAGTTCTGTGACAGCTTAACTTATCATCTTACTGGATTTAAGTTATATTTTATTTTCTTACATATATTTTATGGTCTGTCCTAGGTCCTATATGTGCGTCGCGCACTGTACTAGAAACCTTTGAAAGGACTTTCCACTTAATGTGTGTGCGTGACCGAGAATCCGGAGGCTACAAGATCGCAACCATAAAAGACATAATAATCGTAATAAGCCGAGGCCGACGAAAGCAACTCCAAGGACATCAAGGATAGTGTGTAAGTGGGTGGTGGGAAATCGGCAAACGGCAAATGGCGACAATGCGGTAAACTTTGCTTAAGCAAAATCGCACGGCCCACTGCAGCAGTTGGCTAAAGCCAATTTTAGCCAGTGGGTGGAAAAAATCGAGATGGCTGTGTGAAGGGGGGAAATGATTGCAGATATGGACATCGCACAAATGCAACGAAACAACTGGACTGCAATCTGAAATCTGAAAACCCCAAACTGCTGGCATCCATTTTCGTTCATCTTTGCGGCACGAATGGGCACCGATATGTCCGTCCGTTCGTAGGAAAGATTTGCAATTCACGTACATAAACAATGACAGCTCGGCCACAGTAACTGCAGAAGTGAAAGCGACAGCTCCAGGAAGAGGACCTATGCACTGAAAAAAACTAAAAAAAAACTGAGATAAGCAAACCACATGGATAATAAAAAGAAAATTCCGCGAGCTGAGCGAATTATTACTGTTCGTCCAGCCGATGGCCATGAAAATTAATCATTTCAAAAAAATTTTTCCTTTCTAGCTACCATTTCTAGTTTCTCGCAGTGCACTGAGTGAATCGGAGTTAGTAGCCCGTTGGCCCGAAGGCACCGACTGAATGCGAATGAGATGCAATGAAAGCCGAGGCAGTGGAAAATCGGGAGGAAAAGCCAACATTGCATGTTGCATCGCAAATGGAGATTATTTATGAAACATGTATGTATGTGCACCACACCCTCGTGCGTTTGCATCTGCCTGGGCCTCATTTAGCAGTTGTGGAAATTCACAAAAGTCTGCTGCATGCACAGTGAGAAATATTGGCATAGAATCATAGAAATATTCCGTACTAATAAACACAGAGTTATGAAGCCATTTTCAATGAAATATTACAAGCTTAATGTTTAAAGCAATTTACTTACTAAATATCCTTCGTGAGATGTGTTGAGAATGTGTTTTCAAGTATCATTTTGTGCAGTGTGGAAGGCCGTGCTGCAAGTGCTGCCGTTGCATCTGCAATGGCAATTGCAAGTGCACGGTTGACAGGGACAGCACCAGCGGCACTTTGCGGCTTTATGAGCTGCCGTGGTCTACGGGTCTCCATGTCTCCGGCCGACGTCGGGATTACGGCTTTACGGGTCCGGGGTCCTTCATTATTTAGCGCTAAAAATGCCAAACGTGGGTGGGTAGCAGCCTACACTTTGAAATAAGCAAATTTGCCAAAGAGGCCACAGTCACAAGGGCATTAAGTCTGGCCAAAATGAAAAGAAAATGTAGAAATGGAGCTGGCAAGTTAGCTTCAAGTGCAGAGATTGAAAGACTCCTAGAACTGTTGCTTTGAGTCTCAAAATCAATGGAAAAGTCTTACTAGTTATAGTGATAATAGTATTATTGTTGATATTGAGTGCTGTAGAAAGCAAATTAAATATAGTGGTTATTTTGCATTTCTTTTTATTTCTTGCATAAAATAAACAAATCCAATTATCACAAGTTTCACTTTATTGCTGACGCTGTCGGCGTGCCTGATCCCTGTGCTCTCTCAGAATCGGAACGATGCGGCGCAGCCTCTTTGTCGGATTGCGATTGATGTACCTCAAGGCCCCCTTCCACTGCAGCTGAACTATCACCACATTTTGCATTTTGTAACCGCGTAACACGGGAAAAAGGTCAGTGGCTTGGCTGGCTATTGCTAGGATCAGAAGGGACAACGGCACGGTAAGAAAGCCCACCCAGTAGCTTTCGTAGTTTTCATAGTTGGTCTCCGAGACGATGCCAGTGCCGAGTATTATGAGTCTCATCAGGACGACACATATATTATCCACTGGCTTCCAAAACATCTGCACAAACTCCAAAAGCAAGTATGACACTATCAATTCGTATATCCACCTGATCACTGCCGTCCTATTTTGAAGTGCCCGGGGAACGAAGCAATTGTTCCATATAATATCCATCGCAGCAAGACCCACAAATAGCGAGGGTAGTTTCGGTGCCGGAGTATTGGCACTTCTGGAATAAAACGCCAGGAATTGGATCACGTGGAGTAATCCAGCTAAGGAAACGCATATCAAGTTGGTCATAATCGCACTAAATTACTTTAATAAAATTTTAAAAATTTCTATTGTCAGATTATTTTACTTTGTACTTTCAGAGTAATTGACTTAAAAGGGAAACATTAGTGATCTCTGTAAAAACTATGCTTTGAACACATTTCAAAAAAACTCGCAAAGAGAGAATGCTATAGTATATAGTATATAAATCCTTATACTCTACGAGTAACGGGTATAACAACAGAAGGAGACATTGCTTCTTCTATCTATATAAACAGTAGGGTAGTACCCTGGGTTAAAAATATATATTTCGATGCCTAAGCTCACCAAGAAATCCTACCCCCCCCCTCCCCCTATTACGGTGCCCAGGAGGTATCCATTCGATGCTCCAATCGTAGGCATTAGGAAGATAAAAAATTGCGGCTTTGGCGGCGACATGAAGATGCTTTCACAAGTGGCAAAAACAAACAGCGACGGTTGAAGGAGCGAAGGGTCGTAGTCACTGGAGTACAAGGAAACCGGGGACAATCTGCCGCTGCTGGCATACAATTTATTGTTCATTTATTCGCATTTAGAATACATACATACTTACTCACAATATTAAACGCTAGCTGCTCTCAACTGATTGCTATAAATTTCCAATAGATTTTAGCATGGCGCTGATTGCATTGGCTTGTCCTGGTTCTGGTTCTTGTTCTCGTCCTCGTCTTCGTCCTGTTTCAGGACCTCGTTCTTGTGCTCCTGACCAGTCACTCGTAATTTCCCGAAACCGAATGGAAAATGAAATGGCCGCCCCCTCATTTCCCACTGCTTGCCATCGAACAATCATCATCCAAAACAATGTGTACTTAATTTCCTTTCAAAGCAGCCACCACTGCACAGCGAGAAAATTGTGCATCATACGCATACATAAATATATATATATATAATTTCTTCTCTACAGACAAGGGTTAAGTTGTTTTCAATTTGAAACTTGGCTACGTTTAAATGGTAGTCCTTTTTGGATAGTTCATTTAGTTACCAGAACAGCATCGTTTTCTTCGAGTGTATCCTTTATTATTCCCGTTCATTTTGTTTCGTTCCATTTCATTTGAACCTCTTAATGCTTCAGCGGCAACTCGGCGCGTGTTGAATATGAATCATGCTCGTGCAAGTGCTTTCCATATTGATTGGACCAGACCCCCATCCCACCCATTTGGCGCGCTCCAAGCTCCCACCTGTCCGTCATGGCGCTCATTTTCCCCCTTTTTGACCATTATTTGCCCTCCAATTGGAATGCAGCCGGGAGCAGCGGATAGCAGCCGGTAAGGACTTGCAACAAATATTTTCCAATTTGAATTTCGCCCCCATAATCCCCACTTCGTCTCGTCCTTTTCGCCCGCAGTTTCGGGGTCCGAGAGTCCTGGTGCCCCGGAGTTCCGGAGTCCTGGAGTACATTAATTTTCCGCCAAAGTGGCGGGAATATGGCGGAATTTTTGAGAGGCACGCTCGCTTAATTAACATTTGCATGCAGCTGAGCCAATGGGGCATGCAACAAGTGGAGCCACCATCGGGTGGGCAACCTTTGACCCCGACCCCTGGGGCAGTTTAGCCACCCTCGCTTGTAAATCCCTCGCCTTTGTTTTTTTCAGCTGGCCAAAAACGACGGACTGCAAAAGTGTGGTTAAGCCTTTTGGATACCCATTTGAATTTGAATTTCATTCATGCTTGTCATCCATTTAAATCATAATCCCAAATATTTCTGCCCCATATAAAGAGGGTATCTGGTAGTCGCATGGGATTTGCTTAATTTTCGCGTGTGCCTGGCATTCTAAACGCATATTATGAAAGGACCAGATTTGCCATTTTCACGCGGCACGCACACATTTTCCATATCTTCGGCATTCATTTAATTTGTGATTTCTCCACGAGAAGATTTGAGCTCGAAAAAAATGAATATATATACTGTGTGGCCATATCAGAGGTGAAGCCCTCTAGAAAAGTGGGCGTGGCCAGGCGGTGTGTCTCTCTCTCTCTTTTTTTTTTTTTGTTCGTATTTGCGCTTCGCTTGTGTTTATGCAAATATTTGTATTCCATTTGCATTTCAATAATTGAAATTTTTATTTTTTCTGCCTTTGCGCTCTTGTTTTTCTCGCACCCGCGCCCGCGCCATTCCGCATTTATTATGCAATTTGCTGGGCGCAAAAAGAAAAAAAAAATAATCAAATGTAATTTTTGTGAACTTGATTAAACATTGCGCCGCGGCACATAATCCACCATTTGTTTGCCAAACTCTTGACACAGATGCCAGGCCATCGAGAGTGGCGGATAAATCCGATTTTCCATCCGCAATTCAATTGCGTTTTCATAACTCAAGGGGAGAACTTTTCTTCGAACAAACGATTTCAGTAATCAATAGGTCGAGAAGAATTGTGGGCAGAATGAAATTGATTTTATTTATTGAAGTGACTCAAAAGCATGCCATTAATAATGTAAATATTTATGGGCCCACTTATAAGGTTGCAAGCTAATTTTTTTATAGGATTTTTTTTTTAGTGGCAATATGATTAAATGCAAATTATACATTCTAGTTTATGAGAATTTAAATATTTGATGGAAAAATGGATTAATAACACTGGCATGCCATTTTGTATTTAAATTGAGTGAGAACACACTGGGCGAACCAAATGATGTGCGAAATCCAGTGCCATGCTTATGCTAATCCAAGCGGAAAATACCGCTGACGACCTGGTAATGTGATCCTTGCGATCCGGGAGGGATCCATCCGTCTATTTAGCAATCCATCCATCATTATCAGGACACGCACCTCCAGCGGGTAGCTGCTGTCGGTTCGTCCTTGTCTCCGCGGACCTTGTAATTGACAGGCAGCGCAGCTTGATTAGTGACAGCCAAGGGCCGGAAAATGCGGGTGGAAAATGGGGTTGGAAAAGCCATGGAGTGCGGTTTCTGCTGCAGTGACCGTGTTGTCGCTGAAAGTTTTCGCACTGTTTCGTTGCCATTTTTGGGCAACCGCATGCAAAATGCAACGCTTAATTAAGCCACCATTAAAATGCGACCCGAAATTCTCACAGCTCACAGAAAAAAATCGGCACATCGAGTTCATTTAATTTGATTACACTATGCGCAAAAAAAAAAAGCTTTAAAATGTGTTCTGCAAATATGTGTCTCTCTTTTTAAGCTTCATTTAATTAATTGCTAGAATTGTGCTTGATGTTAGTGTGATATGTTTTCCAGTGTAGCTGCTTGCTGGATAGATAGTGACAATGTTGTTTAATATGTGTGTCTTTCCGAATGGCGATATATGTGTCCATTGCAGCGCATATTGGTGGTGTCCCGCAGGACACGCAAGCAGTGCACGGCAAGCAGTGCTGTGATTTCTGATACATTATTCATTTTTAGCCAGCTTATCAATGCTGGTGCATCATCATTTGGCCAAAATGATTTCGAAGCCGTCATACATATAAGTGAAAATCCATCTTTCAGCCAATGGGATCAACTGTCAACATGTTATTGAAAAGAAGAATAGGTGCGGTGACTGTCGCACATTTTCCATATACATATATGTTTGTGTGTGCATGTGTATGTGTCAGGCTCAAATCAAAAGTTGGCAAATGCCAGGATGAACATTTTTTTGGAGAACAGTCACAGTTATTTGAGGAGCTTTTAACGAGATTACATTTTGCTCAAAAGAAGAATGATGGGCGAGTGACGATGCATATTTTGAAGGTAAAAATAGAGAGACTCCAAGCAATTTTGAATCTGTGATGGGCGAAAAGGTATTGGTTTGGGATATGTTTATAATTCCCTTTAATGGGCGTTTCACTTTGAACTGGTAAACACCAGGGACAAAGGCGTTGAGTGGAAATTTGAATTTGGCTTATGTTTTGAAGCTGTATATTTTGTCGTAATAGCTGTAAACACTATATATGCTTTCTGGTTGTACAAACAAAATATGTGCTCAGGTTTTTGTTCTTTCAAAATTAATAAATTCCGTTTTTGTGCGTTTTTTTTTTGGCATTTTATAATGATGTCTCGTCTTTGTGGTTAAGCTTTGTGAAACAAAGTCGATGCATATGAATCATGTGTGCATGCCCGCTTTATTGAATTTTATGAAAAAATTTATATATTTACCAATATGAGTAGAAATATTTTCGATTTCCATGGGGAAATTCCGCTGGATATCGCGCAGCAGGGCTAAACGAAAAAAATTGCAAAACACGATGCACATTTATGTTTAATTCTTTCCATTTCGCAGCCTCTTATTTTTAGAAATATAATTATGTTTTGATTTGTTTATTTTGGATTTGCAGAAATTTTTCAACGTGTAGAAGCTGGAGAATTGGAAGCAGAAGGTGCTGTTCTGCGCGGCGGCTTGTGGTCGTCGCTTTTGAAATTCGGTAGCGGAGGTCCTTCGTCCTGGCCGCCATGGTGAGTTACACAATAAAAAGGCCAATTTCTGTGGCGGCGGTGCAGCTGGGCCGTTTTGTCTAAGCCAACATGAAAATTCGCTTGAGCTTTGCCATTAACAAACAGCCGGCGGGCAAAAGCCAAAGTCGAAGCCAAAATGGCTGGGACAACAACATCCTTCCACCGGTTTATCCCCTCCTCCACACCCCTCCCCTCCCCTCCCTCTCCGCCGCAGCCGATAATAAATACTACAATGTATAATTTTTGCTTTTCTTCGCTTCGCTCTACGTTTTTTGCCATTTCCAAATGGGGCATATTGCGTTCTATACGAAAGTCAATCAATTTAAACACAACTTTAAGCAACAGCATTATTTTACAAAGTATTTATACATTGAGCTTGCTTGAAAAGTACAACAATTTTGAACTAAAAATTAAACATTCAATTAAACTAAAGCTCATTTAAAAGTCGTTGTTGAAAACTAGAGATACAGTTTGCTTGTTTTTTAGTCTGCTTTTGCTGCGCTTTTTTTTTCACTTTGCGCCAGGGGCATTCAATTAAGCGGCTCGTTGGGCCCGTGCCCCATTACCCTTGGCCCCCTCCGCCCCGCTCAAATCCCCTTACCCCCCCACCCCCCCTCTGTGATAAGTCGCCCGGAGCGGTCAGCTATTAGTTTGGTACATTGTCGAGCGACTATAACAAACGCTGATGCCTGATGGCCGCGATTGCTGCCGTAGCTAATTAAATGCAGCGCCCAAAACTTTGTAATTGCCTGCACGCAGGATGGCGCCATTGGGTCTTTGGAGGGTTAAGCGAGGTCGTTGGATCTGTGCCCTGGTGGGCACATAAAGTGAAAATCCGTGTCATTGGCGCTATCACCTCGGTTAGCTGGACGCGAGATGGCCATATAACTGGCCACTGGCCACTGGCCACTGGATTGTGGTCAACCGTTGGCCGGCTGATTGGCGCTGCTGATGGATGGATTGCATTTAGTTGGCCAACTTATTGATTAAAGGCATGCAGCTCTTTGGCAAAATCAAAATTGATTGCATGCCATTTGAATTCTGCTCTATGCATGCAACTATATGGTGGTTAATTGGTACGTAAATATAATCTTAATATATATATTTAAATTGATCATTCTTTCTGCAGTTTCATGTCGGCGGAAAATTCCCCTTTTTTGGTTTTCCGGTCTGCCGCTAATGTCCACTGTGACATGTGGATTTTAGTGTCGCTCTATGGCCTTTGTGGCCGACGTGGTTTATTATCCTCCCTATGCCGGTTTTCTTTTTTTTTTTTTGCTTTGCCTTTCTTGGCAGCCTCATGGCAAGGCATTTGTTAATATCGCTGGCTTAACTAAGTCCCAATGACTTTTATATGATATTCGGTGCACAGCCACATTCGCCCATATAGCCTTGTGTGTGTGTGTGTGTGTGTGTGTGTGGTTGTACAAGCTTTTCGATTGCCGTTTCGAAACTGAAATGGTCGTAAAAATACCACAGCAAGTTGTCCTTGTTCCTGTTCAGCTGCCATGTCCTTTCACGTCTGTGTGGCCACCGCCTTTGATGTTCCTTTGGCAGCCATTCAGCCGTCTTCATCCCCGCCAAGTAATGAAAAGCGCGTTAAACCGCAATGCGTGCCGTTGTCTATGCCACACGCATACATACAGACGTAGAAGGGGCACACTGAAAGAAAATGTGTTTGAAATGTTTATTGTAGTTACAACGTAATGTTTTAAGTAGGAACAAACTTTTCAGCTAGCAGTGTTGTAGCTTCGTAGCTATCAGCTGAGTTATTCGAAATTTCTCGCTGTGTACACACAACACACACATTGAAAACCCAGCCCAACCGACACATGTGCTTTGCTGTGGGTTAGCTGCCCCGCCCCCTTACATCAACGAAGTAAATTGCTAGCCGGCATTTAATTTGATCTTTTGTTTGATTGTGTGCGTTTCGGTTTAATTGAATTTTATGATGATGCTGCAACACTCACACAGACGCACAATGGCATGAACCCAGGGCGTAATGGTTGAAATAAATTACAGCACTTAACTGTTAATGCAACTGTATTGAAAACAAGGCGAACAACACACAAATTTTGGTTAAATTGTTATAAACCAAAACAAATGATTTATTTAAATTATGGTCTCTGCCACAAATGCCGCAACATTTAAAGAGTCGGGTCCACCCTAATCAACGAGCTTATACCGAATGGCATTCCATTACAGTATCTATCGTTTGGGTCTTCGACAAAAAAAAACCATCCAACTGGAGGTGAAACACTTTGCTAGCCACTGAGTCTGAATTTGATATTCATATTCCATTACGCAGTGGTTTTAATTTCACTGCATAAAACGGAGGTGGTTTTGGCATTGTTTTTCTTTTTGCGGTACCTCTGGTTTCAGCCAGCCAGCCAGCCAGCCAAACCGAACCGAACCAAAGCGGCCATCAACGTCAAGTTTGCCGCAACCACAGCTGCATCAACAACAAAACTGTCAACATCCAATAATACATCCGCAGATATGCAACAAAAATTGAAACACAACAAATGTAAAAAATAAGAGGAGACTGCGGCACGAATGCTGACTCAATGACATCGCCGGACATTATGAAATTTTCAACGCGACTGCATTATTAATACAATAAATAATAAATGCGGACAAAGCGCGGAGGAGCAACCATAATAATGACAACAATTCGTGGCAGGACGAAAATGGTAGCACAACCGAAAACGAGCAACCGCAATCATGAAATGCATAGGGATATCGACTGACCAATTCTCTGATCCCAAAAGGAATGTAATAGGTGCACAAAAATAATAGTGATTATAGCTGAAAATAAATATTTCACTATATTCGTTTAATTGCATTTCCAAATGCAACATTGCGTATGAGTAATGTGCATCTGGGAAAATTTAACAGCGGGCTTAAAGTATATTACAATGCTCTCTTTTAAGCTTTTGCTCTATATTTTAACTTTTTTTTTGTTCATTTAAAATAATTATTTAATTATCCGTCATAAAGTAATCAGTTTTTTGGCCACAACTTTAAAAATAATTGTCTGAATACGGAATGTCATATCACGTTGAGTTCGTATTTAAATTCCCAATCGAACTGTGTTCAAAAATGGGAATTCCATTTTTCAGCCATTTTTTGCAAATTTTGATGATGTTACCCCTTACCGAAAATGCGAAAAATTGCAAAAAAAAAAAATCACTAGAAGCATCTAATAAGCTTAGCTTTGCTTACTCAATTCACAAAACATCTTTCTTTCTTTCTTTACTACCAAAAAGTAGAAGTAACTAGTGTTTTACATATAGAAACTCGTAAGATAAGCCAAATGCGATATCGATTCTAGGCTAATAATTTTATATTTGTTTGTATTGCATGGTGTGCTCTGCATCTTTTAAGACTCCAGCGAATGGGTGCTTTCGACGATGTTGAAGGCCACTCTAGAAGTGCCAGAATTTCGTACAGGTAGCTCCCTTTTCCAAATTTTCCTATTAAAGGCCGGTCCAATCTCGGCCAATCTTTTGGTGCCCCGCACCGCCGGATCCACCAGTTCGGCACGCAGTCTCTTTATGAACTTGTCCAGCCGCGGAATGCACTTGTCCATCGATGACTTACAGGTGGAATTCACGAGATGCTCCGGCTGCAGACAGACGATGGCCATTCGTTTGCTGGTCGAGTTCTGCAGACTGATCACAAGATCCCTGCGACTCAGTTTGGCCATAAGGATATACTGACCGGCCAGACCATCCGTGTAGTTCAGAGTGTATCGATCGGCATCTCGATTCCAGTGATCGGGCAGCTGCTCACACACAGTTCCACATCCTCCAGCCAACTGCCTTCCGTCGGATGCTGAATAATTGATGGCGCAACGCAGGCGGTACTCCTTGGTGATCAGAAAGTGGGTGACAGCTATCAAGAGATCGGATTTTTTGCGAATATGCGACTGGATCGAGTGGAGAAGCAACTGCCAGTCGTGGGCATCGATTTCCGTTTCGCTTTTCAACATGGCTTGGCCCTTTCCAGCTACTCCAATTCCCAGAGATTGGAGCGACATCTCGCTGAGAGTCGACAGTGAAGTGCAGACTGGCGATTCCATGGTGGTTAAATTGTGAACATCTTTGCAAAGGTTGAAGGTTCGAGTTTTTAGAAACAACAATTTTGAAAAATTCTGACAAAGCCTTGGGCGAATTTAAAAGGAAACTAGATTCTTAATTTCGTACGCCAGCCTAAAGACTTAAAAGTAATAAAGAGTGTGTATTGTTTTATACTTTTTTTTTTACATTAATATAAATGCGCATTTCACATTATTTTCGTGCGATTCCTGGTGTCTGTGGTTAATGTTGTTAAAATGTTTTATTCGCACAGCCTGGCAAATTGCAATTGGCAGTTGATTTTTGCAGGACAGGAGTCCTGTGTTCATGTCCATGTCCTTGCCAGTTAAGTTCTCTCTCCATTCATTTTTCAGTTCATATTTTCTTTTTTTTTACGCTGTTTGCAGTTTCTTTTTGCCTTGTCACTTTTTTGTTTGTTTTTATTCAAATTTGCATGCTTAACATAATTCATTTCATTTCTGCTTTTCCGCTTTTCCACTTTCCGCCGCCCCTTTTTGTTTGGGATGTCATCGCCGGGTCGTCTGAATTGATGCCGGATTCAATTGGATGCCAGCAGCTTGCCAAGGTCCTTTGTTATGGGACCTCCCTTCCCACTCCATATAAATATCTATATATATATATATATGTGTATATATACGTCTCTATCGAAATATCTGTGTATATATGCCAGTGTTCTTTGGCGGCAATTTGGGGGATTGCTCTCGGTTTGCTTGCGGCTGGCTCAAACGGCTTAAACGATTGCGGCCAAGTCAAGTCGGTAGCTGATATCGGGCGAAAGCGAGTAATAAATGCGCATCGCATCCACAACCGGAAATAGACGGCGCGTTGCTGCCGGGTCGACCGGAAATGGCTGGGGATCCTGATGGGGTTTCAAATTTAATGCGGTTCAACCTGCAAATGCGTTAAGCAAGTTATTTATTACTGGCAAACGTAACGTCTCAGTTCAGCTAGATTGTTTTTCGGAATTTATTTTAGCATTAAGGGATATTTGAAAAGTACTTAATGCAGTTGTGTGTCAACTTTAAAAGCCACACAAATTATATTTTATCAGCTGGTTTTAAAAATAACTGTGTTTTCACAATTCAATTTAATTCACTTTTTCATTTCGAGTAGTGTGGGCTTCTATAACAGATAGCTTTATACACTTTGTAAATTAATATAGACATGTTTTTCTTTCAAAATAAATAGGACAGAAAATTGAAAGCCCCACGGGGCCTTCAGTTTTAATTCAGTTTGACCTGCGTATGCGCACAGTAAGACATTTATTCCGGGAAAATAAACAAGTTAAATGCCTCGAATCTGCAAAGAAAAACATTAAATATTTTATTTCACAAATTAAGAGAGACGTGTTTAATATGCGCACCACAGGCATACAAACTAAAAAGTTGCCAGCGAAAAATTCCAAAAGAATGAACTCAGCTTTGTGCGTAATTTAATTTATGGTCAGCATTTTCAATCATTCGATTATTTGATTAAAATGTTGACGGCTTACATAAAATGCAATATAAATTGATATGCACACAGCAGGCACAAATGTAGCAGTTAAAAAAAATAATATAGTTCAGTTGTTTAAAATAAATACTTTAAAATGTTCCTTTTGATTTGTTACAAATAGAAATTAAGAAGCATTTCAGATGTTGTGTCAAAATTGATTGAGTAGCTCAGTTGCTGAAAGTTGTGAGTTTTATTTTATAGTTTATAAGCTATTGTGAGATTTTACCTGTTATGTATGAAATCTTTCACAATTCAGTTGCATATATTGTGCGATTCCATTAAAATTCTGCAAAACCAAAATGCAGAAAAATGATTCTGTGAGCATAATTGAATTTGCTATATTTTTAATGAACCGTTTGTGCTATTAAAACTGCGGCGACGGGCACGAAACTTATTTGGGAAATCAATAATGGCAACCAAAAATAGCAACAACATGTAGAAGGGATGTGGGGAGGGGGGAGTGGGGAGTGGGGGCAAACATAACAACATCACAAACTCAGCGATGGTAAGGGGAATTTTTGTGGCAGACAGGAAGAGGAAGGAGGTGGGCAGGGTCATGCCACATCCATGATGCCAATGGTCGCCGCAGAGATTCTGCAGTTGCCTGGCTGACGCGGAAATGGCGTCGTTAAATTGGTTCCGCATCCGGTTGCCATTGCCCTCGCCCAAATAACCCACAGGGACAGAGGTGGCGGCAAAGGACAGGCACGACGACGAGGAGGCTGAAAAGCAGAACGAGGATAGTTGAAGCTTACTGCTATTTGACTGCAGCTCGATGACGCGATGCAACCCCCGAGGCAGCCGTCAAGGAATCCACTTTGCACTTACATTTCCTCCACGACCGCCTCGCCATGCGAATGGAAATGCTGGCGGAGATGCGAGTTGCGTATGGAAATGGGTTTGGGATTTGTATTGGGACTCTGGTATTGCCAGCAGGACTGCCAACCGAAGGATTAGGATAATTGTGTGCCCAAAGTGTTGCCTTTAGCTGTCGATTGAGAAGTGATTAACCAAAAACGGTCAGCGATTCGTGGCTTATCGAGGCAAAACAGCAGCGTCCACAAAAGTATATACCACTATCTGCAGCTAATTTAAGTAGAGTAAAATATATACTAATTGGATGAACTTTAAGTGGCGCAAGGGCACATTATTTATTGATATTCTTTTGTGACAATATGTTGAATGTTGAAGACACATATCACAAGTCTTGCGCGCCAGAATCTTCAGTGTAGATTGATTGGGTTCGATGGCCGGATCAAGTTCGCCTGCAGCTCGTGTGGCATCTGCATAATTAATGCCCCGTGCAGCGGCGTCTGTGCACAAACACCTGAACAGCCAGCTCCTCACCTGCGGAAATTCAATTAACTTTGACTCGTTTGCCTGCGAGGGGGACGCACAGCCATGGAGGCGTCAATGAGTAACCGCAATTGATATAAATTTGAAATTTTGCAGCCTCCACACACAGATCCTTTTATGGTCGGGCTGCGCCCTTTTTGGCTCAAATGAAAAATTTAATCTCCAGCCTAATGGCTGTCGTGTGTGTGCTTAAGTGTGTGTGTGTATGTGTGTGTGTGTGTGTGCAGGAAGGTCCTGTCTGCGCCGGCTGCACTTAATTCGCTCCTCGAGTTGGCCATAAAAAGGCGTCCATCGACCGAAATGAAATAAAAGTGCGCTTGCAATGTGTGTGTAATAAATTTTCAAAGTATTCAGACGGTTAACCCGTTGCGCGCTGCACCAGAAAAAACTATGTGCCACGTTTCTGAAGCCAAACAAAAAGCATCAAAAACTGTACGGCATGGCTATAATATTTAACTTAATTAAATTTGAATTATTTAATTAAAAGCCCGCTTTTATAAAACACAAATAATCCTTTGCTTTGTCACATAATTTGCTCATAGCAAATTGCATCACATATTTGAGCTGAAATTTTGTAGCTGGTATTTTCGCAAAGCGCCGTGTATTCTCGTATTTTAGAAAGTTTTGTGGCGTGTGGGCGGCGGCATATCCTGCCACGCCCGCTGGTGCACAGCTATTTTCAGTTCAGTTGCCACAGTTTTCCAGACTGCCCTTTGCATGCCGCACGCAAAAATTGGTAGCGCAAAGAAGCCAAAACGAAAAAAAAGCAAAATCAGAAAGAAGAACAACGGAGCGTACCACCCAAGGCTAAAAGGGACGCCTCGCTGGTCAGGAGGACTCCAGTTGCGGCCTGGACGAAAAGCAGTGACCAGCGACCAGAACCAGGAGCTACGGAATGCCCAACTTGAGCACACACACGCACATACACGATATTCTCCGTCTGAGCGAATTACGGACATCGAGCCACCATTCTGGCCAACAATCCACTTACGTTGAAACGAAACCAACGGCCACGGACTTTTGATTAGAGAAGTGCCGGGCATTTCCGGCAGTTTGGTACAAAATATGATATAAAGTGTGGTATGATTTAATTTAAGAACTTACTACTTGTTTTATACTTGCCTTTGCTTAGCTTTTGGAACCCAAAAGTTGCGTATACTTGATTACGTATACGACACGTGGGCCCAGCGCATTCATTATTCGCATATTTCGGGGTCCCACTCTTGGTTAGGGTATTCCGCTAGCGCCATCGAGTCGAAAGCACTCAGTGGACCCAGCCCTCTTGTTTTTCAATTTACAAAATACGCCTCCAGCAGCTTTTCACGCGTCGCGCACTCAAAAATAACCGAAAAAAAAAACAGGCAAAAGCAGAGGAAAAATTAAAAAAAAACCGGAAAACTCAAAGCGCAAAAAGGGAAACGAAATAAAAAATGGAAATCGGCAGAAAAGGAAAGTGAATACTGTGTGTAGGGGCTACAATACTCTGACATCGGATTCGATGGTTTAGAAATAATGGTATAGGGTCTCCTCGAAAAGTTCAGATGGATTAAGATGATGAAAAACCAAAATGTTAAGCCTTGATGCAAGCCATTTTCCAGCCGGCATATTCCCCTATTTTCCACTGCATTTCCTCCCCTTACCCATTGAGACTAAGGGCCAATTTAAATGTCTTGAAAGGGTTTCTTTTTATTCATAATTCTTTATTTTGGTTTACATTTATACTATTTTACTGCATGTTTTTGTGTGTTTTTTTTTTATTTTCTTTTTTTTCAGAGCAACCCAACGGAACCGTATTAATTTGCCCGTTGCTCTCAGAAGTACCTACAAATAATTCTCTACATCAAGTGCTTTCTTTTTTTTCGGCCATTTCCGTTTTATTTTGGGACTCTCCGCCGCTTTTTTCGGTCTTATTTTCCACTTTGGGTTCGCCTTTCGATTCGTTTAATTTTAGCTTAATCTTAAGTGTGCTCGTTTCTTGCAACGAATTTTTCATTTTATTTTCGCTCTGCCAATTCGCCGCATTCATTCGAAGTAATTTTCTCAAAATTTCCAAATGACAAACTCCTTAATTCGCTTACAAAAATTGTATTTGACTATTTCCATACACCGAAAAAAAAAAAAACAACATCTATTACATATGTTCATAATTAATTGGTAAATATGTAATTTGCATGGCGTTTGCTGTTTTGGATTTTCATAAGCCTATTTTGGAAAACTGAGTTGAGGATCAACTGGCACGTATTTTTAAGCGGCAAGTGAAACCTTCTGTTGATTTACAAGAAAGTAATTACTATTTTAATGGAAGCACTTAAAATGCAATTCAATAAAAGGTGTCGATAAAGTGAATAAAGCAAATAGAAACATTAAATATAATCAACTATCAAGCGTTTAAATATTTTCAGAACGTTTAAAAACGAGCCAATGCAATCGGAAATCGAAACAAGTGAGATCGAAAAAAAAAAAAAAAATGCCATCGAGTGTTGTGCAGTTTTTTCTACTCTATTCACACTTTTCCATTCGGACCAGTGTGACCACATGTCGCTCGTAGGCAAAGCAAACGGAAATCCAAAACAGACGCCCTATGTATACGTTTGTAAACACTTTTCTCGTAGTATTTATCGTACTTTAGATTTGGCCTTTGCACCGCACAAACTCCCCGCATTTCCATTCGAATGTCCTCCAGCGTTTTGCTTTCCATCTATTTTTTCCATCCCCACCTGATAGACTTTGCACTTTCCCCGGCTGTAAGTGTATCTGTTATCTGTATTTGTATCTGTATCTGTATCTGTATCTGTATCTGTATCTGCTTTTGAGTGTGCGTGTTTGTTTGTTTGCATTTACTTGCTTTCTTGCTTTTTTCCGGTGAAAAATTGACATATTTCGGTACTTGCAACTGGAGTCGAGTCGACTTGAGTTGAGTTTTCTTTTGGGTTTCCGCTTGGATTTCCGGCATTTCTGCCGGTGACACAAGTCTTTGGGAAGCGGTAGCTCCGCAAACTTTTGGCCAGGAATATGGATGCGGGATGATGTTGTGGGGTCTGGGTTCCTGGGGAGACTTTTAAAAGGAAGGAAAGGAAATGGCCAGCGGGGCAATGCCAACAACTGTTTCAATTTGCTCTGATTTTGAAGACCAATTACGTGGCTGTGCAGGGAGTGTACTTCTTACGTCTTACTTCATCATCATTTTTCTTATTTATGGTTTAACAGTTGGTTACTGTCACGATTACGTTTACGTTTACGGTTACTAGTGCGGATTACGGTTGCAGCAACGCGGCTCCGGGCGTCTTTAGCCCAAGATCTTTTTGAAATAGCTAACCGTTTCCGGTTTGGTTAGCGAGCGTCGTCGATTTGGCTTGAATGGCGCCTCGGTCTCCTCCAGGAAGTTGTGTCGCGTTGTGGCCGCCTCGGTCTTCAAATGGCCCTCCTCGTCCTCCTCCTCCTCCTCGGGGCTGCCCATGCCGTTGTTGTCCACCTTGAAGGATCCCTGATTCACTCGCGGATATCTGAACTCCCTGACTGGCTTCGGAATGGATGTTGTTGTTGTTGCTGCTGCTGTTGTTGTTGCTGCAGCTGCTGTGGCATTCGATTTGATTTCATTAGCTGCGGCTGCTCTGGTAGCAGTAGTGGTTGCTGCTGCTGCTGGTGGCGCTTCACTGGCAATTACCGTTGCTGCTGATGTTGCTGCGGTGTCTTCAGTTACTTTCACGCTTGTTGTCACCTCCACAGCTGCACCTGTTGTCGCTGTCACGGTTGATGTTGCCACAGTGTCAGCGACTGTTGCAGCTGATGTTGTTGCTGCTGCTGTTGCTGCTGTCAGTTCCTTCGATGACGTGACTGTTGATGGCTGCACTTCCACTTTGGTCGATGTTTCTGCTGCTGCTGCTGCTGGTGTTGTTGCTGTTGCTGCTGCTGTTGTCGTACTGGACGTTGTTGTCGCTCGTGTTGTTGTGGTCGCATGCTCGCTGGCATGTTTGGCCGGCGGCACGTAGTGCGACTTCACCAGCAGCATTGGCGGTATAAAGCGCGTATTGTCGGCGGACTCGTTGACGTGCGTTGCATGTTGCTGCTGCAACGTGGCGCCTTCGTGCAGTATCTGCTGTTGTTGGTGGTGTTGCTGCTGCGAGGGATGTATGGGATGTGCCATGTTGTTGCTGTTGCTCTTGTCCGTGGGCGTGGCATGGCTAGTTGTTGTTGCTGTCGCTGCTGCTGCTGTGCTCGTTGTTGTTGTTGGTGTTTCAGCGGATGTTGCTACTGTTGTTGTGCCAGTTGCTGCTGCTGCTGCTGCTGCTGCTGCTGCCGCTTCGATTGCTGATGTTTTTGTTGTTCGTGGTGCTACCATGGTTGTTGGCTCTGGTTTCTTAGTCGTTGTTGTTGTTGTCTCTTCCGTTTTGGGCGTAGTTGTTGCTGTTGTAGTGGTGGTTGTAATCGTGGTGGTTCTAACCGTTGTTGTTGGCCGCGTTGTTGTTGCCGGCGCCTGTGAACTTGTGGTGTCCACTGCTTTCGGTGTGGTCACCACTTCAGTTGCTGCCGTCGCCGTTGTCGTTGTTGCTGGTGTAGTGGTTGTTGCTGTTGCCGGTGTCGCCAAAGTGGTTGTCTTCAGTGTAGTTGTTGTCATCGCTGGCGATTTGGCTTCAGGAATTGGCGCCATGGTGCGCAGATCCTGCGGCAGGATCTTCTTCTTGTGCGGCAAATGTTCGAATATCTCATTGGAGGCATCGCTATTGCTGTCATCCTCGTTGAGGGGCATTCGAATACCGAGGCCCATTCCCATACCCGGAGGCAGTTGCTCCTCACTCAGTGCCGGCTGGTCGCCCATCATCAGTTCCTCCTCGTGCTGGTGCACCAACGACTTGCGCGACTTCTGTTGCTGCTGTTGCTGCTGCTGCTGGTTGTGCTGCTGCTGATGGCTACCCTGCAGCTTCTTGGCAAAGTCCGGTGTGATCACCTTCTTGGCCGCCTTCTTCACAGGCTTGGGCACCAGGTCAGGTATGCGATACAGTCCGGACAGTGATACGGCGCCCGGAGCATCCGCCTGCATCAGCTCTCCCAATCCGGGAACCGAAACGGGCGGCACTGGTGGCGCCACCTCGATGTTGATGGCCATTCCGGATCGGCGGCCATAGTTGGGCAGCAGATCGATGTCGTTATTCTCCTTGTTATCAGTGTGGATGTTGTTGATGATCTGCAGCGACTTGAAGTGCGAGTTTGTGATGTCGTTGATGCGCTGCGCCTCCAAACGCTCCTTGGGACAGATCAGCTGTCGAATGGCACGCTCACGATCCTGAAATGGCACACAAGAGTTAAGGAGAACAGAGGGAAATGTTCATATTCGCTTCTGTCATTTAATCGTAGCTGGAATAACCCTAGCTCACCTCCTTGCCCTTGCAGGTGTGTCGCAGCAGTCCCTCCTCCTGGCAATTGCGGATCAGCTCGATGCTGGCCGTATCCGCCATGTATTGCATGGTCAAATTGGGCATGTCCTTCAGTATGCAAGCATCCGCCCAGCTGGGAACTACGGATAGTGCGGTGCGGAAAACATATGGTCCAGAGATCAGTTAGCCCAAGGCTGGAATCCCATCCAGAAATCTCCACCTACCTGGCATTTCGCAAAGGAAGGAGGCCGTTTCGGGTCCACCGCAGCGCAGAGCGTGCCAGCGGTAATCTCGAATGGGATCGATTACGGCGCAGAGCGGAGCATCCATCAGTGGTAGGGATTCGGCCCAGTAACCAGTATCTGCCACCAAGGGACGCGAGTTCCTGACCAGCCGGGTAAAAAAAACCAAATCATAAACCGATCTCTTTCTCTTCATACTTTCAAACCCCTTCATATTAAATGTGAAAAGCTAGGAAAGTCGATATGTTGCTCCCCTTTTTTTTTTTTTGCTATATATGTTTGAGCTTACTGAACGTAATTGGCTGAAAGTCAAAGTTTTGAAACCCGATAACCATTATTATTTTATTTTATTTTTGCCAACCCTTCTCGATTTCACTTAGTGTAACATGTATGCTTCTGATTATATATAAAGAACCCCAATCCTCGGCGTTTTTGCTGTTTGGGGGATTCCTCCCGACTCTGATCCATTCCTAAATGGAGGACCACTATACACATGTCGGCCCCAACAGGACAATTGTCGCTCAATCCCTTTCGGTTGCATCCCCATGTCCCCGCTATGTATCTGTATCCGTATATTCATGTATCCCTGTATCCGTATGTCCGTGTAGCCGTTGTACCCTTGTATCCTGGTGTCCTTGCATACCCTACACACTACAATGGTTTTGCTTTTGTTGCTAGTGTTGATGTTGATGTAGCCGTTGCTATTGTTGTACTTACGACCACATAAAACGATCCGAGTTCTGCGGTCGCATGAGACCAATCCAAACGATGTCGTTCACATCCAATTCCCTCAGCAGGTCGCGCGTTGCATCGAATTGAAAACTGTTGTCGACTGTAAGGACATCTCTCGCACACACACACACACACACACGCAGGACGTTCGGCAAAAACAGCGTACGTAGAAGAAACAAAGGGGAGGGGGGGAAAAAAAAGGATGAGCAGAGAGAATAGTTCAAATGAAAACGAGACGACAAATGGTTTTTATTTGTTCTACACAGAGTATTTCTATTAAATTCGACTCGCCTATTGTTGTTGTTTTGTTTGTGTGTGTTTTTGTTTTTTTTTTTTGCCCCCATTTCGTTTTCATTTGGGTTTTTTGTTTCAATTGAGCTTTTCGACAGTGGGAAGCCATCAGCTCGATGTTACCCTCCAGTGACATCACAAATTGTTAACAAAACGCTGCCGAAAATGATTTTTTCTACCATTTTCGCTAGCTCTCTTGTGTGTCGGTTGCCTGTTTTCGCTCCTGTTTGCGATTCCCATTCCCAGCTATTGTGTGCGTCACATTTGCATATGTTGCAAAAAAAAAAAAAAAAAAAAAAAACAAATAGTGTGCGGTGTCAACAAATTGATGCCGGATCCTAAATGCGCTAACTGCTCGCTGAATACTAAATACTATATTAGTGAATTAAGGCATCAATCCGAGAAAAGGTTCAATCAACTAGTTAAAAGCCCCATTTAGTTAGCTTGAATACAAATCCTTGCATTTTAAGTCACTTTAAATATCCTTCACAATTCACTTGCATGTAAATTTACTCTTCCTGACTTTTATTTGATAAAGATCACAGGACCTGCATTCATACTCGCACACTTTTGTTGAAAGCTGATATATTGGCATTTTTCTGGCACACTATTGAGTCGCTTGTTTTGGGTCATTTGAGCGACCGGCTGATTGTGATTTAGATGCACCGAACTGCTGGCCATCTTTATCTGGCCACTGTGACCCCAATCTTGACCTGCTACTGTTTCGTAGTACCCCCCTCCCCCCAGCCGACGGAAGCTGATGATTTTGGGGGGAAAGGGGTAGATGCCTCTAGCCGACGGCACTGCAGCGACAGCATTTGTCAGAAGGATTTATTGTATTATGAGGTGGGTTTTGTTTGGGCGCATAGCAACAACCCCTTGCTTCGAAAATAAAAAAAAAAAAAAGTGAAAAGCACAAGCAAATGCAGTGCGGTAAGCGAGGGGGCGGAAAATGCAGGCCAGAGAGGTTGATTCTACGCCAAAGCTTTTGGGGTCTGGCCACATAAAAGACTCGACTGTGGCTGCGTCACTTTGCTGTCATTTCATTCATTTGCGAACCACAATGGCAATGTCCCTTTGAAATCTGTCTTCTGCACCCGCAGTGCCCTCCAGTTCCCTCTTATCCAGCAAAGTCCCAAATGCATTCGCCAGTTGCTAGGTGACGCTCGTTGGCCGGACATTCGTAATAATGTGCCATTCCCATCGGCTGATTTTTTTTTTTTTTTCCTGTTCTGTTCTCTTCTGTGCTGTTAGAATCCAAGAACTGTGGGCTTATTTGCATTTAAACTTGCATTTTCTTTCCGGCATTTAGCACACAGCTCTGTTACATCCGGTGCTGCATTTGGAACGCAGTTGGATTCTCACTTACCCGTCACTAGATTGGCGTGATGAAATTGACAGACGGCATCGGCCTCAAACCAGGATATGCGATCGCGGAAGAAGCGATAAAAGACGTTCAGACCCTCTTGCGGCATCGTCCAGGTGTTGCTCACGTTCACCTGTGAAGAGAACAGAAATCGTGGGAAATACGGAAAAGAGTTCATTTCGGTTTATTTGTATGCGAGCGGCGCACGGTGCGTATACGTTATGCATTAAGCATTTTACGTGGCCCGTAAAGCGTTTACATTTTTAATGCCCAAAGGGGAGGCGGGTGCTTCCGAGAGATTTTTACTTGTAGGTATGACTCTACGACATTAAAAATACATACAACACACGCGCACATTTGCTTAGTGGGGGGCAGAGGGATTTTTCTCGATGTAAAATCTGCTTTGAAGCCATGTCCCCATATATTTCATTAGGGGGCAACTGGGAAAAACTGAACAAACGGGCAGCGGGGGTCGCAACAGCTGCCGCAATGCCTCACTTCCACATCCACCACCTTCTTCTTCTCCACTCCTCGAGAGATTCCAAAAATGTTCTTTGTAGAACGCCGCCACGTTCTGAGACCGAGGAACCAAACGCCAGGGGAACCAGCCCGGGTACTCCAGCATCGTCTCCATTTCCGGCTATATCCTCCATCTTCCATCTGCGTCTTCAGCTCACGGAGTCGAGTGACAGACCTCGCTCTCGTACATTAACTAATTAGGAGCAGAGGCCCGAGGACGATGGTGCATAAATGCTCGACGCGAACTCATCTCCCCAGGAATACATACTCGTATAAACGTACATAAGTATGCAAATATATGGTATTCACAGCGCAAAGCTGATGACAAAGTGCGGCCGAAAGAAGGTGGCATTACGGTGGGCTTAACAAAACACTCTTGTCAAACGGAAATTTAAATAGCTGATTTCCTCGAGTGTTTCGTATACAAAATGTGCTTTAGATGGTTTTATGATATGAAAAATTCTTAATGGGCCCAGCAAGCAACAGCCACTGAGCGAAGGGAATTCGATGTGCACTTCGTAGTTTTCTAGTAGGCAACTTGTAACTCTGAACAAAGTCAAATGCAAATCGTTTGTGGAAAACCATTTTTGGGCCAATATTAAATTTTATGTTAATGGATTAGGTTTTCAATTTGTTCCACTCATCCGATGTTCATCATAAACGCAGCGAAAAGTTGGTTTTGTGTTTAAACTAATTAAATTTGTTCTATGAACATTGCTTAGCAACTTTCTGGTGGGAAAATTCTTGCGGCAAGGCTTTTGGCAAAAATCCAGTAAAATTAAGAAGATTCAAAAGGAATGCTGGTCATACATTCGGAAATTTTTCTCTGCTCTCCGCCTGTTTTTTTTCCCCGTTTCCAATTCAGGGATCCAGTTTATGCGGGGTGAGTGGCAGGCATTTCATTAACTTAATTAACATTTAATTGAAAAATTCAAAAAAACGACTTCTTGGCCATTGTGATGCGGGTAGAAGAGCGGGGCGGTAAAAAATTCCATCAACAGCGAAATGAAATGAAAAACATTATAGAAACGGGGATGAAATGTACAGGGACTGTAAATGTATTTAAATAGGTATATATTCAGCACTTATCACTCGATTAATTTTGGTTTTATATCCGTAAAAGCGATTCATTTCTTTATTTCGTCTTTTTGTCGCCCAACGAATTTGTTCGCTTATGAAATATCAATTTAATTTGCCCACAGCCATTGCAGTTATTATACATTTATGGCCCTATATGGTTTTTAATATAATATCTTAATGGATATCTGCTACAAACATATGCCTCGCTGCGACTGTATTTGCTGGCATTATTAATAATGCAGTAAAGTTTTCTGAGGCTGCAAATTGATCAAGTATTAACATGGAAAATATTTCAGTTGGCTGCTGGCAAAAGGAGTAATCGAAAATATGTAAAGCAGTTTGGTATATTTGATCAACAAATGCGCCTCATTTAATTTAACCCTGCGGATGTGCAACATCAGCGGCATAAAAAGGTCCTGCCACATTTGACATGATTAATCAATTTGAAGAGCGAGAAAATATCAATGGGAATGTGTAAAATTTTGGTATTTATAAAAAAAAAAAAAATGTATATTAACCCTACTGGGATTTGAACCCGTTCACTTTCAAACGAGAGTCGAATGCTCTAACCCCTAAGCTACGCAAAGCTGTAAAAATTCTGAAAAAATTACGTAACGTGAATCTGTCAATCGAAGCAGGTGTGGTTCTAGTTTATCCCCTGGGAGCTGACCCCTCGCCGCCGGCGGCAGCGCATACAGTTAGTATGCGAACTTCCAATCGGGAGGTAGTGCCGCCGGTCCGGGTTCGAATCCCGGTGAAGTTATCAAAAGTAGCAATGGAAAATATATGATGATGGTGCACTTCCGGATTTACAATTACAATATCCCAAATCCAAATTTAGGGTGTGCAAAATACATACTATTGTAGATTTAAGTTATATCATAAGAATGAAAGTTTGGTTTGTTTACGCTGTCACACAATGCAATATGGGCTTTAGTTATAAGAAACACAAACAGACGATTGTAAATAATAACACAAAAACACTTTTTTTTTAATGGCCAATATTTAATTTTAGAATATAGAAATTTAGAATCTTAAATATTTTAAGAGTGGGTTTTTTGTTGAAACTAATTAAATTTGTTCTGTGAACATTGCTTAGCAACTTTCTGGTGGGAAAATATTTGCAGCAAGGCTTTTGGCGAAAATCCAGTGAAATTAAGAAGATTCAAAAGGAAGCTATACGAATCCTTTCAAACTCTAAGAAAATTACTTGATATGAATCTGTCAATCCTGATTTTGAAAGCCAGGGAACTTTTGAAAATGAAGCGTTCAAGTTGAATGCAATTGATTCGCAATGTGGTACTAACTATCGTTAGTACTGGAATATCAGTATAGATAGCTATTAGCGTTTAAATTTCAATCGAAATCAGAACCAATATATTTTCTACCCAGCTTTACAACAAATATTGGCAACATCAGCACTCAAGCAAGTGCAAGTGCAACTGCAACTGCAGCAGATGTTGTCTTGCCACCGATTGTTGATTTTCCAAATATGTATATATATTATATATATCTCATTTTTCTCAGCTACGTTTTTTGCTTTTCTTGTGCCTTTCGGAAACTCCGCAACTTGCTGTGCAAACAATTCCACGGTTGCCACTTCTTCTTTTGCGGCGCCTCCTGCTGTTGCTGCTGCTGCAGTTGTTGCAGTTGCTGCTGTTTCTGATGTTGCTGCTCTTGCTGCTGCTGTTGCTGTTGTTTGTCTGCTGTTTTCCCCGTAGTTATGCTTTGTTTGTAATTATGATGAAGACATCCTGTGGCAGCGCGGGCGTTGCGAGTACAAATTAAACAAAAGAATAAGTGAAATCACAAAGCGCTGCAAAAGACTTCTTTGTGCTTGTATAATTTTTTGTATTCTTGTATTTGCATTTTGCGAAAGGGGCGAACACAAGTTAGCACAATGCATCCCCTGGATTTCACGGAAAAGTGCTCTGTTTGCACCTTTTAATCATGGGTTTCTATTTTACTTTGGCACAGAGCGGGAAATTAAGCGCTAAGTACTTGGGAACCGAACATTTAGCCAAAGGATGTAATGAGATCAGCAACTTGTAAAGGACTTTAAGTGGATGCGCTTTGTTTTCAAACGGTTTTCAACTTATGGAGCCATACGAAGTGGGGCTATGTGCACATTATAATTACGCCATAATATATATCCAAAAGTTATGCACTGCTTTAGGCAACTTTAAGAAGTTAACTTTTATTTATTAACTTCCTGCTACATGTACTTTTCATGGCATTACTATGCGCTCTCGACTAGCAGCTAAAACTGGTATTATTTGCATATTTCCCCCAGCTCGGATCCAAAACAAATTGTGAATGCATAATGTGAGCTGATTCATCCTCTTTTGATAACGTTAACATGCCCCATTCTCCGTGCCCCGCTCACCTGCGCTCAAAGGAAAGTATTTTCATTTTCCTCTTCTTTATTGGCTTTTTACCAAGTACTCGAGCGATTATAATGGAACTTTCTGGCAAGATGGCTGGCAAGATGGCTAAGAGGATGAGAATGATGATGAGGATTGGAGGGCGGTCCTTTGGCCCGGGGTGTCAACACAATCAGCGCCTGTGGCGCTTTGAAGTGGCTCCAATCTTTGCCCGAGTCGTGCGTGAATCATAAGTATCTTGTTCCAGTACAAGCGACATATATATATACATATATATATATGTACGAGTATCTATGTGTATATGCCCAGATATACTCACATATATGCAGATGTATGCTAATGTGGCAGCCACAAAATGGGGCGCGTTTAAAATCAAATACGCCCGTTGGCGCAAGGTGTGCAAATTAACAATCCTTTTGATATATTGGCATATTTAATGCCATCTACCTTTTTTGCTTTAATTTCTCCGTCCTTGGCTAAATATTGCGTCACAAAAGCTGCCAAGTCAAACGGCTTATTTATGAATTAGCAATGTGATTTTTGAGTTTTATTTCTCCCCAGTCTGCCATTTTCACGCCCACCTTGTGGCAAGCTTATGTTTTAGATGATTTACACCCCATAAGGTTGGCCATTATGGTAATGAAGCGTCTGGAGCGACGAAGTGGGACGACCTGGCATTATATACTTTTATGGCGATAAATTGCTGTCCACGGTGCGTATGAGCGATGGCAGGCAAGTTTGCAAAAGCGGGCATCTTTCGGATGGTGGAAAGTGAAGACTTGCCGCGATTGGTAATCAAAGAAAAAGGCAGAAAAGCACAGAATTCAGAGGATTGGATACATTACCGAAAGCTTTATTACGTAGCACCTACTTAAATGTTCCATTTTCTATATTACTTCCAGATAACCCAGATCATAATATGTATGTGATATGAGAATGGATGACAAGGCCATCAAAGAGCTGCAGCTCGTGTTGAAGTAGCTCCTCCGTTAGCTGCTCAATTTGTCGATGCTGCGCGTTCGAGTATCCTCGATGTGCGTCAAGTGGCAATTGTGCAGCCAGCCACCCAACGCCCAACATTACCTGCAGCCTCTATCCAACGACAGGTGGTTTAGAAACGACTGTGGGCGACTGAGGATATATAAATAACGATGACACTGGGTGGCAGAGAAATATGCACAGAGCAGAAATAAATGAAACGAGAGCGTGACCCGTCGCCTTGTATAAAATATATCGTGATGTCACAGTGGCACTGCAATGTCCTTGGCAGGTCACCACCCAGCAGCCACCCATCTATGTCCACCGCCCCCTAAGGCAGACAGTGGGACATGTAATTGTAACAGACTGTGCCAAAAACAGCGGCAACAAAGCCGTTTTTGCACCCAACCAGACCCCGCCACTCCTTTGGTGGCCAA
Organism: Drosophila melanogaster; assembly: GCF_000001215.4. Taxonomy (NCBI): domain Eukaryota; kingdom Metazoa; phylum Arthropoda; class Insecta; order Diptera; family Drosophilidae; genus Drosophila; species Drosophila melanogaster. The sequence continues at coordinate 5,829,085 of NC_004354.4, read as the reverse complement.
CAATGGACGAAGGACGAAGGATAACACAACGCCCACCACCCATCGGCCAACGCCCACCGCCCACTGATACTGCTGCCATCCAAGGCAGCAGCAAAGGAGGAAAATGGGAAACGAAGCTGCAGCTGTCAACTGTCGCGCTTGCTTACATGCACGGGAAATTTATTAAAATTGAAGACAACCAGCGCTGCAAGTCAGTTTGCCAGTTTGTCAGTTTGTCACTGTGTCAGCCAGTCAATCCATCAGTACGCCAGCCATTCAGTCCTCAGTCTGCAGATGAGTGCGTGACACGAGGGCTTAAGGGGATTAAGTGGGGCCGAGATATCCAGGGAAATTGCAATCTGGCCAGTCAATCAGCGAGGTGAGACAAATGGGAGGAAAATGGGGGAAAATGGTGCAATGAGTACATCTCGATAAGAGCAATGTGCGAGAAAAACAGTACTGAAAATGAAAGAATTCAGAGATCTTAAAACTAAACTAGCTCTTCATTTTGTAAAATATGTTTATCAGTTGGTGATTATCCTTAAATCGTTAATTTTAAAACATGTTAAAGCCACTGCTAGCCAAAAAGCAGGCAGGATAATGTTTTCGGCTGCGGAAAAAGATGATTTTTGGGCCACGAGTCGTGTGCTTTGTGGGTTAATGGGGCCGCCACGGAGATGGCAAGAAGGATATGGACAACAACATGTGTTTCGGTTGCAGCCCCAAGGATAACATCGTAATTTGTTGTGCATCGCCTAATCCTTGCGCTACTTTCGAGCCAATGTGAATTATGCGCACTTAAGTCAACTCTTTGCCGCACCCCAGGACACGAAACCATGCAAGCACATCCTGCCACACGAACTCAATTCGTCCTGTGCCCTCGTGTGCGTGCGTGTGTGTGTGTGTGTGTCTGTGCGAATTTTCCTCCGCTTGTATTATTGCAACCAGCTTAAGAGATTTTATCCAGCAAAAAAAAAAAAAAAAAAAAAATAGAGAAAACTGGGCGTTACGGTGCAGCCAAGACGTTCCGAATGGCAGGCAGCTGAAAAGAAATTAAATTTCTCAGCTAAAAATACCACGGAAATAAGAGAGAGAATGCCGTGGAATGCGTTGACAGGTGCCCTAAATGTTATTCCCTGCAATCAAGCTAGCGAAAATAATGTGCGAAAACCCAAATCAAATAGAACCAATTTTCGCATACCCTAATTCCCCCAACAAATGCACCCAAATGCTGAATAAAGCAAGCCAAGCTGAATATTCCGCAATTATTCAGTTAGCCATTGAACACAAAGTGCACTTGGCACTTGGAATAAATCATTAAAAATAATAAATCATAAAAATTCCAAATCCGATTTATTTAATCGCCAACTGCATATTTGGCAGTGTACTTCGCTTAGCTTGAGTGCAGCGAAAAATGCAGCATAAACTTAAGCTCCGAATTGCAGCTTAATAATTTGCAAAATAATTGTTGTCCAAAGGACGAGGCAATTCTCGCAGTGCAGCCAACTTGACTGCAATGAACTAAGCTAAGATGAAGGGAATCCGCTGGGTACGCGCAGCTGAAGCAGTTAAAGTTTCTAATTGAAATTGAAACAGAGCGGCGGACAGCGGACATGAAAGCCGCCAGTTTCTGGGAGTCGAGTTGAAGAAAGGACGCTGATGGCTAAAGATGATTGCCAGGCGTTGGTTCCTGCTCCCTCCGCCCCTCCCCCCCCTTTCGCAGCTATGCAAATTGATTAGCGAAAATGAAATCCCCTGGAAGACCCGAGGGGCGGATAAATGCCAAATGGAGGTGGTGCAGCGGACATGGAGTTTGCTCGGAGTTCCTGCTAAGCATTATCCTTCACTCCCCCGCCAGATAGTGGCATTGGGTGGGGTGTTGAGAGCCCGGTTTTATATACTCCTGGATTGGCATCTGTTCAATTTGCAAAATGTGCTGGCAGCAGGAATCTTAAATGCAAGGCGGCATGAATAAATATCAAGCGTCGCCACTGAATAATACAGATCGTTGCATTATTAAAACAGCTTGCAAATTGCATTGCACAGACTATTCCTTCTCGTGCCTTTGATAATCCATTTGGGCTTATGTGTTTTTTGAATTGAAAATGACAAAATATGAATCGAATGAATTCAAACATTCAAAAATTGGAAAATAAATGCTCTGCTGCAAAGCGGTTGAGTAGTAATCTTCGGCTAAGTTGCTGCTGTTGGCGACCACAGTCCATCGATATCATAAAGTTTCCCATGGAAAGTTGATTGCGGCAGGCTTAAGTTTGCACTGCCACCCTATTTCCAAGTCGCTGTGCAAAAAAAAAAAAAGAAAATAATATAAAAGTGCTGATAATCCAGTGGCCGCCCCTTTCGCCGGCCACCTTCGAGTTGGCAAATCGTTGCATAAACTTTTGCCTGCTCCTAAAGAAAACTAAGTCCTTCCGCACCAAATCCCAAATCCCTGCAGGGAATCGGTGATGCAGCCAGCCAAGCCAGTCAGCCATTCTTCCCTTAGGTATCCCAATATCATGGCCCAGATAAAACTTGGACAGCTTGCGGATTCGCTTCGAATTCTAATTAAAAGCGCAGAAACTTTTGCTCCGCAACATTTTGGCCAGATGATCGCAATCGAAATTGTCGCACATTATGCACGGGGTGGCATTCAGTTGTGGGTGGCTGGTACACTGGCTAGATTGGCCATAAAGCAAACCGCAACATGGCCGAAATGAAAATGTGCAGCGAAGGACAATGGCAATCGGGGGAAGGCAAAGGCCGAAAGGCAGAAAGCCAGCAAGGCAGAAAGTCGCCTGGGAAAAGTTTCTCAACTTTTGTCACATTTAATTAACATGAATCAATGGCTCATCCTGTCGAGCATGAGTGGGAAGGGGGGGGGGGGGGGATATTGTTTGGTGCACAGGGGCGTACACACAACTTTTTACGAGGGGCATACATTTTTCTAACGATTGCATTTACATGCTAACTAAAAAGTAAGTCAAAAGTTAACTACGATTGAACGTATATTGTACATTTTGTAATTATTATGTAGTAAAGAGGTATTAGTAAACATACTAAAATGCTGAGGGGGAACACACACACACACCCCCCGCCCCCCCTTTCGTGCGACCCTGCCCATTTGGATGGTGTTCAATGCTCAGGCACGCAAGCTAAAATTTATTGGGCACCCCAGTTCGTCTGCAATAAACTTGAAATTTTCATGCCAACGACTCATTTAACTTGAGCACTGAATTAACAATTTATGCGACTATGTGTGCGTGTGTGTGTGTGGGCGTTGTGTGCATGTATGCATATGTGCCTGTGTGGGTTTGTGTGTGAGTTTTATGACTTAACCGACACAAATTACTTAATGCCGTTCGTTCTTTATTGTTCAATTATTAAACAAGGCCTGAAGGCATAAAAAAGTTTAACACACACATTAGAAGTTGCCCATGTGGGTGTGTGTTCTTTCTTCTTTTTGGTGTTTAATCAGGCAGCTCGGTAACGAAAGTGAGGAAAGTGGCCCGATTAATGGGCCAGCATTTGTTATCAATGATGCCCAAGTGAACGATAATGTTTTCAACAACAAGGATGTTGCCCAGATGGGCCAATGAAAGAAGGGGGTTGGGCATTCTGCACACCCAACATCATATTATCCTTCTCATTATCGTCCTTGTCAATTGCGATTGTAGGATGATGCGAACACACTGGGGATAAGGCCAAAACTGTTACCATAGATTGGGCTCAAGGGTTTGGGCTACATTCATTGCTTGCAAGTTTTTGTTTTCTAAATTAAAAATCATGAGAGCAGTGTGTGTTCCTGATTTGTTTCAGTGTTCATCATCATTGGGGCCTAATGTCCGACACATTAATTTACGCTTGGGGTCAAGCTGTGGGCCAAAACCAAGTTCCCCTCATAACAGTACGTTTATAAAGTCCTGCATCCTTTTATGGACTTGCTGGCTGCGTTTTAGTGATTAAAATACACACACACAGACAAACTTGCAAGCGAGCACTTTTATTTACTGTTAATTAATTCGTAATGTAATCTTTTTTTTCGCAGTTTCTTCGCTCTCCACGCTTTTCATTCTCATTTTTTGTTTTGCATAGCTTTGCAAATGCACGTGTCACAAAAGCGCACCTGTCTCTTCGCCTCCGTTTAAGTCCTGCGCTTTTTTTCCGAGACGTGGCAGGACCTCAAAGCGCCAGCTTCTAATTTGCTGCTAAATGGAAGCGAAAACGCTTTGTTTGTGCATAACGAGGCGTGCAGTGGCCCAAAACAAAGGGGGCAGCTGTGGCGGAGGGGCTGTGGCTCCGCGGGGTATTCGGATTCGGATTCGCTTTTGTCTCCGCGTTGGCGAGGATGAAGACTGCACTTTGCCCGCATCTAGCGAAGGACACGCCAACCATGCAGCCAACCACTCGCCACCCGGCCACCCAGTGAACGGGGTCAAAGGGCGCCAAGGAGAGGGTCGTGGATGGGGTGGCAATCGAGTTGATTACCACGCGAACAAAAGACAATGGTGGGCGGTGGGGGGTGGGGGAAGGATGGGTGGCGTGGCAGAAAAATGCGGGGAGCTGCTAAAGGTCCACGTGCCAATTGCTTCATTACTTGCACATTTTCAACTCAATAACATTCGCCCCCGCGCCGAACGAACGATGGAAATAAAAAATAGAAAGAAAAAAAACGAGAAGGGCATTCCGTGCAACAATGGCGAAAACCCGTGGAAAAGTGTTGTAAAACTGCTGTAACTAAGCTGCAGAAATTTCACAGCCATAAAAGTGGAGGTTGAAAAGCACAGCTTTAACAACTACGCTGCATAATTTCTTCAGCTAAATCAGTAGTATTTCGAAATAACTCACCAGGCAATCGAAAGGGCTGAGCAAACTTGTTCTTTTCGACTACAGTTTGTTAACTATAATCTTTGCATTCATTCAGACACCTGTAGATGAAATTTCAGTGTAGAAATGTAATTTCATATGCGTGATGGACCAAGTTGGCCGATTACCTGCCGCATCGAATGCTGTTTGCAATTCCGCGCATGCCACGCTTATCTCGTTCGAGGCCAAAGTGCAAATTTGTGTATTGTTTATCCTCGTTAACCTGCATCCTGCCCACAGACGCACACAGCAGTATCTGATATCTATGGGGCATCCATTGCGGTGGGCAAACATTTGTGCAACTAACCCCCACCCCCCCCCCCTGCCATTTGACGGGCCTAACAATTTCTTAATTACGTTTGTCAACATTCGAGGATTGCAGCACAACCGACGACCACAGAGCAGCGCAAACATTGCCGATGCATTCCGACTTGCAGTTTCCAATTTCGAATTCCCGACGCCATTGCGTATGCGAATGGACTGTATTTCTAATCGGGTTAACCACTCGGCGGTCGTGGGACTAAGAAATAATTAATTTATATATAAAGTCATTTGGCATTCGATAGGGAATGAAATTGACTCGCCTGGCTAGTTTATGCAGTCGAAATACCTTAGAGGACGAGGTGTTTCAATGTGATATCTGTCCATACTTATTCTATGTATGTTTCACATAATATTTGGAACAGAAGTGTTGAAAAGGAAATCAAGTTCTCATATGCAAGACTTTTGGAAAATGAAGTCTCTGGCAGATTTGCAACAAAATTCGCAAATTGGCCTAAACGATGTGTCAACACACCTCAACTCGACTAACTGACGCATTTTCCCCATTTCGCATTCCCCCCCCTGAAAGTTTGCCTTCTTCGCTTTGATGCTTTGAACCTGCCGGCAATCAGCTGATGAAGCTGAATGCAAACACTTTTCAACTTTTCAATGGTCGGGGTGTGGAGCAGATAACGCAATTATACAAAAGTTCCTTCCATCGAAAGGAACAGAGGAAAAGCCGAAACATAGTCCGCAATTTTGTGTTGAAAACTCGTAGTCAGAACGTTGCTAATTTCATAAATTAAGCAAAATTAACACGTCATCATATGTGTGGCATTATATTTCTTTTCGTACACATTCGGTGAGTATTCAAATTCAACAAGGCCAAATGCCCGAAAATGGCAGCAGAAAAAAAAGCATACATTTCCATGGCAATCGAGCTTAACCAGCATTTCCCACTTAAGCCTTCAGGTTCGGTGAAAATTTTCGGGTTGGCAGCTGGCTGTCGACTCTTTTGCCTTCACCTCTGTGCCCCAGTTGACCTGGTTCCCATTGTCCTTGCTCGGCGAAGATATATACGTGTGTGTCAACCATTTGATGGTCCATCTGTTTATCCGACTCTGTCCATCTGTCATTCTGTTTGTCTATTTGTCCATTTTGTCTGTTTGTCTTTTTGTGCGCTGGGCGCCAACTTTGTTAATGTCCTGCTGGATTGCCAACCGGGTCTAGAGGACTCATTTAATTTCTCTACACTGTAAACTATGCAAATATGTATGTAAAGTAAGGCACAACAAAATTTGTATGAACAAAATTCGATTGCATGGCAGTTTGTTTGCCTGAAAGCTTTTTTTCTTTTCTCCACTTGAATGTCCTGACTGAATGTCCTTCAGGCACTGCATGCAACTCACAAAATCATCATGGGCATTCACAGCGAGTTTTGACTGACTTCAAGGTTGGCCAGGCCAACAGGAGATCACAATCAGCGGGGCTCTTTTGGTGGCAATATGGCCAAGGATATATTGTAGATAGGTAAGCTGCCAAGGATTCGATATGCGCTCGCTCAGTGGTTCATTTGAACTTCCGGTTCCGTTTTTTCCCCTACGTTTCAGCTGGTGCGAAGTAATTGGCTGCGAAAATGCTGCCATAAATCAAACCGATAATTATGTGGGCGACTGCGCAACTTTTTCGCACCAGCCCAAGCCATCATCAAATATAACCGAAATGTAAAAAAAAAAAAAAAATGGAATGGAATGGGAATTCAGGCTCATTTTGATTGCCGTCCATAAATTATGATTTGATGTGCGAAATAGTTGGGCGCCTGTCGGTGATGGCGGTGATGGGTGATGGCCAAATGGCGGTAGGTGAATGCAGCTCAAGGTCGGATAGGCTGCTTTTTTCTTCCGATTTTCCTCCTTTTTTACGTCTCTCTTTGGCACTGCCTTCTGTGTCTGCTGGTCGGCCTTCGCCGGACGCGTCCTTGAGTGGGTGGTGCTGTGGGTGACTCGCAGGCGGATGCCGGGCAAAGTGAAACTGGAAGCGGAGCAGGAGGTGCAGAAAGAGCGGGAGGAGCAACTCCATGTTCCATTTTGTGGCCGTGGCATGATTAATTGCTCATTGTTGCGGCGGCCACATCGTAAATTGCTTTCACGTCTCGTGAATCTCGTGTCGGGCGCACGTGAATGCCATGAATAAGAGCGGAATGAAACGGAATGAAATCGGCCCAAAAATCGGCTACACTGCAATAAAATAAGTGACCGTGCTAGCCAAGTGCGGTCCAAGCATGGAAGGTCATGTTTGGTTCTGCTATGATAAGTTCAAAGTGGAGTATTTATCAATCTAAAAGCTGGCAAACAATTGAAATAGTTTTTACATTTGAGCGCACTTATCATTTTAGGCCTTTCTAACATCCTTTGGATTGCCGTACTGAGGTGAATATATTTTATTGCCAGTGTGCGAGGCCAAATTTCCCAGCTCATCTCGTGTCATCCTGGCTAACGTTTAAGGCGTTCCGCATTGTTTATCTTCCTGCTCCTTGGCCTCCTTTTCTGCGCCCGACTAATGTTACATTATTAATGCATCTGCATGAAGCTCCCTCAAGCCTTCGTATGCAAATTAGGGACCCAGGCCCAGAGTTTTCACCCGCATTTCCCGCTGACGAGACGTGCTCAACGAAAAAAAAAAAAATAGGAAAAGAAAACCCAAAAAATGTGAGCTAGAAAAGGCCCAACACGAAAAATGGAAAGCAAAGCAATAGCATTTCGTGTCGCTTACTCTACGAGTAGAAGTGATAAATGATTGAGCGAATCTTCGGAATACATGGCAAATCCAGGCCCAAATGAGCTGCCAAACTGGATTTTGTTGCTGTTGGCCAACGGCGCAATCATAATTGTACAACTACTTCCCACTGACCCCATTTATTTGGTGATTATATTTTCACTTTCATGGCGAACTCGCTTAATATTCGCGCTTCTCTTTGAACAGCTTAACGGGGATAATCCCCAACATCATCGGTTCGTCAAAGTAAATGTGAAATGTAAATTTAGGTTTTGCCCAGCCAAGTTCATTATTACTTCTTTTATTGGCTGTTGGTTGCACTTCAATGGGCTGATAACTCTTTATAACAATCGAATCAAACATGCGTAATGCGTATTTGATACCATATCATATTGAATATACGAGCTGATTCCACAAAAGTTCTGCTTCAAATTGAATTATACTGCTGTATGGCTAGAACTTTATTTCTTATAGAGTTCGGTTTGCTTCGGCTGCGGTGTTTTTCCAGCCCAGCAATAGCAATCACGATAATAAGCATAAATAAAGAGGCCAACAAAAAAATTACACAGCCATAAAAAAGGGCAAATGGCATAAAGGCGGTTGGAGGGCAAGAGCCCACCGCTCCGTGACCACCAACAGCTCCAGCTCCAATCCCAACCCCAAGCTCCTCCATCATCATTCGTCTTTGCTGGCCATGTGGAAAGGGTCGAATAACCCGGACCAGGCCATACCATACCATACCAGACCCAACAAACAAGCAAGCAAGCTAGCGAACAAACAAACAAACAAACAAATAAACGAATGGACGTTGAGAATGAGAACACAAACAAGTTTTGTAGTGGGCTGCAACCGCTGAACAACCTCGTAAAAACTTATTTAATTTGTGATTTATATGAATAAAATTGTGTAGTAAATTCACTGAAATTATTCATTTCGCAGCGCTTACGGGCGGGTGGACAGTTCGAAACAGGACAACCCGACCACGAGCGATGAGAAAAAAGAAAAGTGCACCGAAAGAAAAGAGGCCTTGAAATGAATTCAAAGCACTTTGCATATGGTAGTCTACTTTGCAGCGCTCTCATAACATCTCAATGTTTCTTTTTTTTTTTTTTGTTTGAGCGAAACATATTATCCAATTATTTTTGCCAGTGCAAGTGACAGAGAAGATCGGGTCGAAAGGATAAGCTCAGCACAAGACCAAAACAAGAACGTTGCCAAAATCAACTGCTGAGTATACGGCCGGCGACAACAACAGCGGCTAAGAAAACTTTTTGCTGGCTAACCAAAGAGTTTCGCATTTTTGATTTACTCTCCGAGCAGAGCAGAATCGCAACTTTTGCGCATATAAATTTGGGCCAAGCGATGGTCAGACGCCCACTCCTGCCAACTGAATATATTCCCAAAAATATCTTAGCCCAATCTCGGTTCAAATGATTTTCGATTACCAACTAGCCGCAATTTAGTCTAGAAAATTTCTTGTGGCCGTTCCGTTTCATCAGTTTCGGCAGAAGACTGAGAAGTTTGAAAATAGACATTAAATATAGCCACACTGACATTTATGCCGGCTATGTCGATTTGGTGCCGCAATAATTTCGTAATTTATTAGCATTCATGAGTTTATATTTCATTCGGCTGGCGGTGGTGGTGGCAGGTATCACTTACAGAAGTGATTGTGGAATAATTTAAAATACATTAAGTTGCTGCATTGCCAAAGCGTATGGCTGCGGGCATTTTGGCCAAATGATTGTTTGGATTGTAAATTGACTAGCTTTAAATGCCATGACCTCGAGTCAAGCGAGCTCAAGCTGGGCAATTAATGGTTTGTCCTTTTGAGTGAAGCAGCTCAATGGCATTAGAGCACAAAGGAAAAGGACATGTGCGACATGGTGCATAGTTCGGTTTTGACTATGTGCACAGCTGCACATATTTAAGCGCCTTTAACAAGCACTCCATTCGCACTTTGAACTTGGATTTTGATAGGATCGTATATGCATTTACTTACCGCTCGAGCATCGCAACGCATTCCCAGGCTGATTACCAGGCAGATGCCCAAAAAGGACACCAGACAGCGAGGTCGCATCATTTTTCACACTTTATTCTCTTATCTCAATATTTCTGTCGACAAGGATAAACACCTTTGCTTATGTCTTGGTCTTTATTTATTCAAGGTTCTCAATTTTTTGGCGCTCACTATAAAAAAAAAATGAAATGAAACAAGCGCATTGGCAGTTGTTCATTAACGCATCGGCACGGAGTTGGCGAAAGGATTTTCATTCCCCGCTTCCCCTTGCCCTGTCTCTCTCTCTCTGTGTGTCTCCCCCCTCCCCTCTCTTCCCGTGCAGGACACTTTTAATATTTCTGCTGTGTCCACGCAACAATAACAAGGAATAAAACATTTTGCCGGCGCCGCGGCGACTTGTTTACTTTCACTACCGCAAGGACTCACTCACACACGCACGCAAACACACGCACACCCCCAAGCTCACAGGATATGAATTGCAGAGGCGGGAGAGAAAGAGAGAGAGAGAGAGGGGGGAGAAACAGGAAGAGAGAGACAGAGAGACGGGAGTAAAAACGAATCCTTCCAGGAGCCCCAAAAGCACAACGAACCGAACGCGCGCGCGGCACGAATTGTTCTGGCGCCTCGACGGCGAAACAGGTCCTTTTTAATATCCTGCCACGGCGAAGGCAAGGGCGAAAGCTCCGCGGCGAATTCGGCTCCCTGCCGAGCGAATACGAGACGGGGCGAAGCGAATGAAGTTTATAAAATGTACGTGACTGTGGCTCGCTTGGAGCATGAAGTGTGTGCCAAGCTTTACTTCTACTACATGCCCCCCCCCCATTTCCTATCACCGCCCACCTTTTCCACACGACCATGCTCCTTCTTCGTCCCTCCCTTCCGCACCTCATCATGCCCCTTTTCGCCTGTGCATTTGGCACAAAATGCTCAAGGACACTTGCCCAAAACTAGCACCAGCCCCAAAACCAACGGGTACACATGGAAAAATCACACAAATGAAATCTGTAAAACGGCATTTAGCCAAAAATGTAATATCTATTCTCAAAATGATCATAAAACCAAAAGAATAACTGTTTTGAGCAGCTAATTACACCGGCTAACCATCCCTATCACTTTTTGACCGATTTGGAAAAATTAATTTTTCGGCCAATTTTCGCATTTTCGGTAAGGGGTAACATCATCAAAATTTACAAAAAATGGCCAAAAAATAGAATTCTCGTTTGTGGATACTAATCGATTGGGAATTCAAATACGAGCTCAACGAGGTATGACATTCCATATTCAGACAATTATTTTTAAAGTTGTGGCCAAAAAACTGATTATTTTATGACGAAAAATCGAAAAAATTATTTTGGCAAAAATTAAAAACATTTAGATGGCCATTTTTATCATAACTTGACTAAAACTGATCATAAAAATGAAAGAATAACTGTTTTGAGCAGCTAATAACAAGGACTAACCATCTGTATCACTTTTTGACCGATTTAGAGAAAATAATTTTTGAGTCATTTTTCGCATTTTCGGTAAGGGGTAACATCATCAAATTTTGAAAAAAATGGCTATAAAATAGAATTCCATTTTTTGGATACAGTTCGATTGGGAATTTAAATACAAACTCAACGAGGTATGACATTCCGTATTCAGACAATTATTTTTAAAGTTGTGGCCAAAAAACTGACTATTTTATGACGGAAATTTGGAGAAATAATTTTCGATTTTGTACGCAAACTTGTGAGATTTTTCGGCTTAAATTACCAAGCGAATATGACGGTTGGTTGTTGTCGAGAATGTGGCGCTGTTTAATCCGAAAACTGGCAGCGACCAAAAGTGTGCAAGAAATCGGACGCCACCGAGTGACTATATAACCGCAGCCCGGAAGTATAGTACAAAATAATTACAAGTTTGCCACAGGAATCTGCACCCTTAAAGAGGAGCGAAAGACACTGACGTACCCAAATACCATTTATCATCTGTGTTTGTTCCCTTTTTTTTATTTTAAAAAATTTGAATACATGTATGTTTTTTCACAGAAGATGACCAACGATGAATTGTTTTGTAGAAGCATCCATCTCCATTTTTTTTCTCTCTGTATACGACTCCCTCTGTTCGAGCCCATGTCACCGTCCGAAAATGACGATGGGGGGCAGGACAAGGACTATCCAGCTAAATGTTTTCATTGTGCAGCATTTCTTTATTTTTAGTTGATTTGCTTGGACATCGTCGGTTTGCTCTGTGTCTGACCTTGCCGCCCACACGCCAAAGCACCACCCACGTCCACCCACCGCCCAGCAGCACTCCAATTAGAATTGTGTGTGTGTTTTCCGAGGTGGACAATGGCTGCCACTTGAACTTCGCGCGCTCGATTTCACTTCCATAAGTTTCAGTGGCATAATCCCTGGCCAAGTCCATTTCCGACCCACTACTCCACCCACTTTCACATCCACGCCGTGTGGTGTCCCTGTCGATGTCGTTTGTGTAGTTTCCATAGTTTACGGATTACTCTTGTCGCCCGAGCAGCACCCTTTCCGGAAAAGTATATCCATATCCGCTAGCCCGGAACCTGGCATCGAACCCCTCGAATCGATGGCCATTGGCCATGCAAATGTGGGGCAGGGCAACGGGCATTCGTGGCGATACCTCCGGTGGACACTACACATTTATTTGCTCAGCCAGGAGGCTACTTGTGTCCGTGTTGTGCGTCCCTGCTGTTGCGGTGCCACACCGTAGATGTTGTGTTGTATGCGGATTCAAGGTTCTTAAGCCGACCTAATACCTTTCCTAATGGTTCCGATGCTCTCCATTAGCTCTACTGGACGCCACTTAATGCCACACGTAGTCCGCATGGAAATGCGACCTGCTCCACGGGATTACGGAGTGGGGCAGTCCCTGTAGCTATGCGAAGGAGGTGGTCCTGTTTGTGGTGTTCTACGCTACGCTACCCCCAGTTGATTGGTTAATCAATGCAAAACATTCGCATTCTCCGGACATCATCAACACAATGGACCCGTTGTGCCTAACACAAAGTGCCCATTATGTGTGTGGGCACACGGAATGTTGCGATTCGCGAATGATTGAGACAATCAATGCAAATCAAATTAATAGCTTAAAGCGGTTTCAGTTAATTTGAAATTATATTTAATGAAATGAATTATTTAAAAGCATTATCATTTGAGGAAAATATTACTGTACGAAAGTCAAAAGCAAAAAGTATGGGCTTTGCGCTTTACCATCCACATAACTCCGACCTACCTCAACCATCGAACGATCCACTTTGGAGAGCTTGGAATCCAACATGCCATCCAAGCACCATCTGATTGCAGAAAGCCCCCAATCTTGGCCAGCTGACGATCAGTTGTATGTGAAGTCTCCACGTGTTTGGGAATCGTTTCCGAAAGAAATTTGCAAATAGAAATCCGAAATGGCTAAACCGATTGCCGATGACATTGTGGTGCGCCAGGTGGACGTCGGGGAAACGGAGCAACTGATGACCTTCCTGCTGGCCCACTATTACCCCGAGGAACCTCTGACGGCCGGCACACATCCTCCAGAGCCGGAGGCGGCGGACAAGGAGTTTCTGCTATCCAATGTTCCCTTTGGCACATGCTTCGTGGCGCTGCACGAAGGCCGGATTGTGGCCGCCGTTGTGGCGGGACCAAAGGACTCCCACGAACCGGAACACATGGCCGAGGAGGCCAGAAAATATGCCGGCGGTAAGTGGGGTAGCATTCTGCATCTGCTATCCGCCGTGGAGACGGCCACCGATGTGTGCCGTCGCTTCAGTGTACCCAGCTGCCTGCATGTTCATGCACTGGGCGTTGATCCGCAGCTGAGGGGTCGTAATCTGGGCGGCCGCCTCATGGAGACAGTGGCCCAGCGGGGCAGAGATTTGGGGCATCAGCTCGTATCCGTCGACTGTACCAGTGTCTACTCCGCCCGATTGGTCCAGCGTCTGGGCTACCAGCTCATCAACACGTTGCGGTACGTGGACCACCTGGACGCCAGTGGGCAGCAGGTCATACGACCGCCGCCGCCACACGAGAGTGTCCAGACCTTCGTGCTCCATTTGTAGGCAAAGCAGCTAACCCATCTTATCACCACCATGCCCAAAAGCCAATAACACGCCCCAAAAAAACAGTGAAATGGTTCCTTATCGCTGGTTTATGAACACGATAAGACAGCCCGGCAAATTGCACACGCAATCAGCTTGTAAAATGCTATTACATTAGTATAGAAATGACAAAATTTACTCATATTTAGACTTAAAATATCAATGTTTTATATTTATTACATATGTAAAATAAATACACTTTTCTTTATCTACAATTGCTTGGGGAAATTTTCGCCAGTGTATTAATCCTCATATTGACTGCGCCCCAAGTGTCTTGCGACTAATTAGTGATGTTAACTGAAAATTCAATTGTTGTTATGTGCCACTTGTGCGATGCTTATGCCGAAATTGGGTGGGTGGGCTTGTGGATGGATGCCATGACAACTGCTGGGCTCCAAGGACGCCCGACTTCTTAGCTGCGGATCACGGCGAATAAATCTCTAATTAATAATCCCTAATGAGGAGACATAATCCTCGAGTACCTGCGCAAATTAAGCAGCATAGTTGGGTGATTGCCTTGTGATTTGTTTGCCGTAGCCATTCTGAAGTAAGCCATTCTCAGTAAACAAAACATTTGAGTTGGACAAATATGTTATATTTTGGAATTATTTAAGCATTTTAAGAGCTAAACCATATGCTGTGTGCTTAGCCGTATGCAGATGCTTAAACTTACTAAAATAGTTGCGAATCGAAAGAGATTTATGGCTGTCCTTGTCGTAAGGGTTTGGTTTTCATCTCAAGCTTGGACAATTTGCTCATGGATATTACGTAATAAGTGTCGGTCCTTGGCGCGTGACTGACTGGCCAGTTGGAGCTCGTTTCGTTCGCATTCGATCCATGCGATTCCACATGGGGCACGTGCAGGTCCAAAATCTCTATCTGCAATTGTATACACGCCCTGTGAACCTACAACACCCCCACCTGCTCCCAAATGCCCTGGGCCTATTTGGTCGACCAGTTGCAACCGCAATGGTGGGAGGCGGTGCGTCAAGTAGGCGTGGCTGGGTGGTTGGGCATCCGGGTGTGGATGCTGGGTGGCTGCTGGGTGGCTGCTGGCTTAGTGGCTAGGTAACCGACAATTATTCATTGCGCATACGACGCGTTGGACGCGCTAATTAGACACTGCAGCTGCTGCAGCTGTCGATAATGAAGCCGCTTCTGCTTCTGCAGCCTTCTGCTTTTGGTGTTGCAAGTTATATGATTATGCCGCTGCCACGCCCACACCAGCCATCGGGCACGTCCGCCGACGCCCACCGGAAAGGAGGCGGGGCGTGGCCGCCTGTTTAAGCTGTGAAGCACGTCCTTTTTGAGCCGGGACCATCTGACGTGGCATGCATTCCATTCACTACTTCCCACTCCCCACTCCCCACTGCCCACTACCCACAATCCACTTGCCAATCCCCCATGCTGCCAGTGCTAAATGGCCGCGTGCAAACTTTGCTGCCGGCCAAAAGCAAACTGGCCAAGGAACCCAGTAACAAGTAACAAAAGTGCGGCAGCGCAAGTTTTTTTTTTTTTTTTCTTTCTCCGCCCGAAAACAGAGCAACACATAAAAATGCTAGCGAAAAAGGACACGAAGAAGTTTCTCTGGCAAAGAATCAGCAGCCTGATTGCGGCAGCAGATCAAAGGAACGGGTCCGTAATGGGATTCTGGATGACATCAGCTCAAAACTGGAGCACACTGTCTGCTCGCCTCGCATCGTATCGCAAACTTTTCGGACTCCAAAAAGAGGCACTTGAATAAAGGGGGCAACAGGATGTGTTCGAAAAAAGAAAAATGGCCAGATATGTTATGAGGAAATAGAAAGGATTGGTACTTTAAGAACTTGTAAAATAAATAGCTAATAATAATATTTAAATACCCAAACCGATTCGTGGAGCGCCTTCAAATCAGCTTCAAATCTTTGTGCTTATTTTTAAAGTTGTGGCTAAAAAACCGGTTTATTTTTTGACCGAAAATCAAATCAAAAACTGGCTATAATTAAATGTTAATCGATATTAGATGTTAATGTTTTCGCCCAAAATGTGACAATCCTTTTCGCCACCCCTCAGGGATCGAACTTTTCGAATACTGCTTGTCACGCTAGATTGTACAGCACTGAAAACAGAGTTTTCAATATCGATAGATTGCCGAAGAAAATTCACTTTCACCTGTCAAATCAGAGAACCACGAAGTTTCATATATTGTGAAAATGGAAAACGAGAAAGAAAACGCGCAAATGAATCGCGAAAAGAATGTTTTGGATCCCGAATTGGCCTCAATGTCTCTGGGTAAGCTATTCAAAGTTCAAAGTGAACTGATTGGTGAAGATACCCTTTCCCACAGACAACTACCAGAATGAAAATATCCAACTGAATCCCGATAAGAAAGTATTGGATCCCGAATTGTCCTCAATGTCTCTGGGTAAGCTATTCAAAGTTCAAAGTGAACTGATTGGTGAAGATACCCTTTCCCACAGACAACTACTACAAGAAGTACGTTGAGAAGCCGATCAGCAAGGGAAAGTCCTTCCGTCCTGCGCCGAGCCCGTCGCGTTCGGATGCGCACCTTCACTTCCAGCGGATGCACTACTTCGGCCCCGCTTACCGGCAGAACGTGGCCAACTCCACTATGGCAACTATGCATTCTCGGCTAGAAGAACTGAGAAAGGGTATCGAGCAGGGAAAGGCCTTGCTGTTTTTAATGAACACCGAGAAAGAGCTAACTCAACTGGTCACCAAGTGCCGGAAATCCAAAAATGAACAAAAAAATGTAAATAAATAGAACAAAAGCTTAACTTGCGTTTGAACGACATGCATGAAGGAGCAGCAAACACATATGTATATGGTTTTATCATCTCATCTGCATGGGTGTTGTATAAATAATAAATGTCCACGAATCCTTTGGGTTGATTGTTGCTAGTGTTTGTGCTGCTGGTGTGGCTGTTGTCGCCGTTTTCTTTATACATTTTATTGTTTTTATTGCCCGCCTGTCAATATCCGTGTCCGCATCCGTTGGCACATTTCGCAGGAGCAGGACATGCGTCGCCGTTTGGGCCTCCGATTCGCAGGCACTTTGCACACTGACCTTTGACTCCCACGTGGCCCATCAACAGCCAGGTCGTCCTGCTGCTCCTGTGCACCATGATCCGACATTAAGGATATGTTTGCCTCTGTGTGCGAGTGGCAATAAACAACAGGATATGAAATGACTGCCTCGAGTGGCCCCGGGGACAGAGATACTCAGCCGTGACCCGAACAACGATATCCTTGCTGCTCCAGCTACGCTACGCTCCTGGCTCCTGGCTCCCGGCTCCAGGCTCCCGGCTCGTCCTCCTTCTGCCGATGCCCTTGGCTACGCACGATTTAAATTAAATTGCACTTGACGCATTTTCCGGCAGCAGGAGAAGTCACAGAGACACGACCCTCTGACATGGGACTTCAGAGAGTCCTGCCAGTCAGTCCTGTGAGTCGGCCAAGTCTGGCCTCATCCAACACACCTCCTATTGTGATTCAATTAGTGCGCCTAGGTCGGCGGATGGCCAGATGGAGCACTCCGGAACAGCGCTTCCTGGCCATCTGTTGGCCAAGTGCCCGTAAATAAATAATAAATGTAATCCCATGCTCGGACCCTCATCGCCGGACTTTCAAGCAAAATGGGAGCAAAAAGGATTGCGCCGGCCGGGTTCGTTGAACCAGCAGAGATCAGAGGTCGAAATGGATGAATGGCTGGATTGATGGATGGCAGATTGCACGGAGAATAAATGTGGCTGAAGGGATTTATGGACAAAAATGGGTGAACAGAAGAGAACGAGTTAATCGCAAGAGAAGATCGAAAAAACCAATATTATATTCAAAATAAAAAAAAAAAACAAATTTAACTATTCCATTTCTATTCCAATAATAAATAAGCCCACAGGGAAGATATCTCTTAAATATCCCGGTCATCGTCTAACTCAATTTGGGTTCAGCCAATTCCATGATAAAATAGTTCCATCAAGTAAACGAGATTACCGTCGAATACTCCGTAAGCGGGAGGATTCCCTACGAGAATCAGGACCACATGGCATCCGCAATAACCGGGCTTTGCAGCACGAAAGAAAGCGGGCGTGGCGCAAGTAAAGCAAAAGGCGAGGCAAGGCAAGGCTAGGATGCTCGGAGTGCACACAGAAATCTAATTTAAAATCTGCACACATGTGGTGGTGGTGGGTGGTGGCTTATGGGAGGTCAAAGGTTTTGGAGCGACAGACAACAGATGGGCGTACTGGAGCACCTGTGCATAGTGGGCACAAGGCAAAGGTGGCCGAGGCAAACAGTCGACAAAACAAAATCAGAGTCACCTTTCCCACCACCAAAGGATGAGGATGTGTGGCAAGGAGTGGACTTGCGATATAATCTTATAATGATGCTGGTCTCCGCCGGAGTTCCAGTTCTCTAGTCCCAAGTCCTGTATCCTGTATCTTGTGCATCCCCATTTCGAATTCCTGGCCTTATTTACACGTCCTCGCAGTTCATCGCCTGATGGGATGCTAGTGAAGTTGGATCCCGATTACGGGCGGACAAACACCTGGCCTCCTTCAAATCCATTCACCGCATTCTCCGCCAAAAGGACTCCCCAGATGCTTTGCCGGATTGATGGCAGTCCAACCATTGGGAATTGCGAAGAGATTCAAACAATTTTCGAGCAGAATGCTAGGCCACGCGACGGGTTCGGATTCGCAACCAGCTACACTGTGAGAAAAGAGCTGGCACATCTCTTGATTTATTTGACTGCCATACCACGGGAGTTCCGTTCGTTTGTTCTGAATTTTTGGCCAGTGCTCTCTAGTGGGCATGACCAACTTTACAACTTTCCCGCACATTCTATGCCCCCTAGGAAAAACGCCTGATGTTCCTGGCAGCCCAGAGTCGCAGAAGCAACAACATGATGCCAGAATTTCTAGGCAATCTTTGCATTCTGTGAATGCATTAACATTTATGTAAAGCCATGTGGCTATTTAACGGTTAATTTGCTCGAACTGAAATATATGGTATGGATGTCTATGGTGATTTAGTCTGCGATCCTTCGGGCAGTTCCTCATCCGCTTGCTGGGAATCCAACTGAACGCCACTGGTGCCCGGCTGTTGATCATCCACTGCATAGATTCGCTCATCGGTGACCTGCAGACTCAGCACGGAGATCGAGGTGACCATAGTGGAGTTGGGCTTAATGCCGTATTTGCCCAACCGCTCGCCTTTCTCGCTGGCAATCGTATCGGTTCTCAGGTAAACCGCTCCCTTTGCGGTGATCACGCATAAATCGATATTGGATCCGGAGCCCAGGTCGTTGAACACACCCGCCGAGATGGCCTCGCGGACCAGCTGCTTGCCCTGCTCCAGGTCGAGATCGGGCTTCCAGCCGTGCTCCAGCACCGACATGGCTGCCAAGGTGCCGGAGCCCATGGCCGCGTAGGGTATCTTATCGTTGGAACCGCACGGATAGATGCAGTACAGCTGCGGCCCAGTCGTGTCCACGCCGCCCATCACTAAGGCGGCACCAATGTGACCCTGGTAGCGAAAGAGGGTCCTGCGAAGCATCATGCTCGCACAGACTACCGGCACCCGTCGTTCGGTGTTCAGCCGGTGCAAATCCAGCTCGGCGCTGGTCGTCAGGGTAATCATTTCGGTGTCGGCAGCGGTGCCCGCGCCACAACAGCTGCGAATGGGTAATGCAGATATGTAGGGGTCCATTTTCAAAGGCGCATCAAGCGAATGCTGGGTACTCACTATATGTGATCCTGAAGGTGGTGAATTTTTGAGCAATTCTTGTCGGAAACAATGGGTCCCTCGGTGGCACGAGTGTCGGCGCCCAGGATAACGCCGTCCTTGTAGATGATGCCCACAATGGAGGTGCCTGTTTTGATCGCCTTCGGTGGCTCATATCCCTTGGACAAAAGCTCGGCATTTCTGTGGAGAAAATCTATTCGTTTTGGATATATTCATAATGATCAACATGTCTCTTACCGCCTGCAATTTATAAAGTTGAATCCGGACCGCAAGCCAACAAAATCAGCGGATGTATTCGCCTTTCGGGCGGAAAAAGGAAAGAGCATCGTGCGGATGTATGTAAATATATAATGTAGTGCGTTAGCTAGACAGTAAAATCAAAGATAACTTATCAATGGTTAAAAAAATAAACAAAGTTTAATATTTGCTTCTACGAATTATAGTCACAAGTTTTATGTTTTTCGCCTGCAAACACTGAGAGCCCATAAATAGTCTAAAAATTGCATATTCATGATGACAATTGATTTTTTCGCTTAATGAAGAGAAGGATTTTAAAACGAAATACTTTGGAATCGATTGGAAATGTGCTTGAGCGTAAAGAAATCGGAAATGTGCACTCGTTTGGAAGACCATCATAAAAAAGTGACCGGTGAAAAGTTATCGATGCAGCGGCAGCCATTTCCACCCATTTCCACCCAATGCCACCCATTTACCAACTGCACTTCAAATGCCAAACAATTTGACAAAGCTTAATTGGTTGCCTAGCCCACGAATCTGCATGTGAGTGCGATTGCCTGAGTGTGTGTGTGTGCGTGGGCGTGCGTGTGTGGTCGAAAGTTTGTCCATCTGACATGAGAATGTGTGTCCTTTCACACGCACACACACACACACAAACACACTCACGCGCACAAATATGAACTGACAGCTCTGCATATGTATTTGTATTTGTATTTGTATTTGTATTTGTATTTGTATTTGCACTTGCATTTGCATTCGTGTGGGTGCTCCATAATCCAAGGACACGGATACTCAAGCCGAGCGAGTGGAAATGGAAATGGGAATGGGAATGGGAATATGTCCTTGTAACTTGGTCAGTTTCAGATGGCCGACACCAGCACATGTGGCACAAATCAATTAGCATTAATTAGAATACAATTATATTTTAATCAACATTTGGCCAGCAAACTGCGACGATTGCAATGTTCACTTCAAGCTGTGATTTCACTTCACTTCAGTTGGGTTACCAAACCACCAAAAGGACTTCGCCATATTACGTTCATGTATATGTTATTCAATTAAAAAAAAAAAAAAGAGTTTACATACAGATAATACGAAGAGTGAGATATATGTATTAATTGAAATGTTTTTGAGAAAAATGCTGAATCAACAGGGATTCTTAAAGTGCCTACAATTAGAAGAGCTTTCATCCTTCGCTTTTTCAAGCCTCGAAAAACTTTTCCTCCGCAATTTAGGGCCGCAAAACTTTTGCAACAAATGCAAATGCAGCTAGAGTAATTTTCTTTTTTACCACTGCCATTCGCAATATTTTCGTCCGGGATTTTCCGTTTTTGGACAGCAGTTGGCTTTTCAATTAGGCGGCAGCACAAACACCTGACGGCGAAAATTCGGCGAGAATCGACATCCGATGGCAGGCCTAAAAATGGAAAACTAATCAAGACTTGGCATTCAATTTTGATTTCTGTTTTGTTAACAGCAATTGGAAAAGTTTGACGCCCGCACTTACCCTCAAAAAAAAAAAAAAAAAGAAATCGAACAGGTTGTTCTGCCCTCCATGGGAATCCCTTTTTTTTTTCTTTTCTTTTCTTTTTTTTTAGGGTTTCCCTTCATTTTATGTGGCCGTAACTTTGCCCAGGATAATTATGGTGAAATGCCGCCACTGACAAAAGGTTGCGTCCTTAGCTGATTGGAAGATTAAAATTTAATAAGATTATAAAGTCATTTGGGGCCCGTTTGGTGGATGTTTATTTGGGTTGCCGCAAATAACGCCATAAATAAATAAGATAGTCACTCGATGTCATCTGGTTATTGATTAAGTAACTGGTGTTTAAGTTATCGAATGGCTCTGAGAAGCTGACCTTTTGCTTAGATACTTAATAAGAACTATCCAGCAAACTGGATACATTTTTCCATTTCTCACTCTTTATAGTCAAAGTGCGGTTTTTTAATGGAAATTTTCGCCTAGCCTGCTGCCAATATTTAGCATGCTAATGACTTTCAGTTAGCTGAGAACTCACACACACAAACACAAAGGGAGCGATGCCAATTTCAAAAACGACGCCATGATGAGTCCTTTGATGTTGCCTTGCTGTCCATTTCCCATTTACTGGCTAGTCCCACTCGAATGGCGCTTGCATCCTTGTGGACCACTGCACTGCGCTATTAGCACACATCCAACCATATCCATGCAACATGCAACGTTCAACGTTCAACGTCCAACATCCTGCCAAAGGACAAACGGCCTTTTAAGCCATGTCGCTGAATTCAGTGTAGTTGGCACATTTGTGCGGCTTTTGAGCGACGAAAGTGCGACCAGGATAATGGACACATCAGGCCGAAGGTGAAGTCCTGCTCGAATATTGACTAACAAGCCACAAGCGACATTCTGTATTTCCATCCATGTATTGCAAGCGGTTTTCATGCGAAATATTTGAAAATGGCAAGTTTCTATTTAGTTTAGCTCCTGTCAATGGGGTGCAGTAAAGTTGGCGGATTCAATGGGCTGGAAGCCAGTAGTGGCCAAAAGGAAAAACGAAGGCAACAAGGAATCCAAGGAATGAAGATGAAGCGGCTGGCGCTGCAACCGCATAATTCAATTAGTTGTAGTCGTGCCTTGCAACCCCCCCCCCTTCCTCCCTCCACCATCCTGTGCCCCATAATCCGTGGAATGTGCAACATGTGTGGCACTAGCACCAGTCTGCTCCCTCTGTTGCAGCAATTAAACGGGAATTTCATTTCGGCGACGCCAAGTTGCCGCAACAGCAGCAGCAGCAGCAGCAACAGCAACACCCACGTGCAACATGAAATTCGTACAATGAGCGCATTTCAATCGACTGGAAATTACCCAGCATTCCACCTTATATTCTTATGAAATCAACCTATTTATTTAAACTAATTTTTGATTATTACATCAAATGGAATATGGCTTTGCTTACTAATCGCTATGTGAGTTGTTAACCCATTCGGGTTAACCCTTTTCCCCAGACCCGCCAACTTGGCCACCCAAGTGGCAGTCCTTCGAGCAGGGAACTCAAATATACACTCGGTAAATGCATAACGGGAAGGAACAATAAGCAAATCGTTAAGATTCGCTAACTTTCACACTACAATCGCCGGCAATTACACTCAAAAAAAAAAATAATGCCGAAACAGGTATGGAAAAAATCAAAAAATATATATTCATTCTATTTGTTTTTGAGTTACTTATACGCAGGATTTAAGCAGCCAAATATTATGTGAATTGGTTTATGAGCCAAGATTTTCTTCGATTTCCTTCGACTTTCACTGCATTTTCTTTACGTCTGGGAAAAGCTTACCAAGTGCATAGACATATGTGTGAGTGAGGTGTAGGTGCATGTCGTTTGCATCTGTGCGCGTGTGTTGTTGCCACACTTACACCCACTGCCAGCCACTGCCACCCACTGCCACCCACTTTCACACCCACCGCACAATATATATCCCACATATGGGAGGTTATGACTTAATAAATACTCCCCAGTGTGCGCAATGTGGCTGGCAATTTAATAACAAAGGCAAACGGCATCGAAATAAAAAATAAAAAGTAAAAAGTAAAAAAAAAAAAGTGAAATAGTAAAGCGGAGCCCAGAGAATTCCATATGTGCACACACATATGGGTGTGCCTTTGATTTACTCCACAATCCACGAGGGCAGCAAATGCTGCACGGAGTCTCAGTTCCGCCATCCTGGAGTTGGTTCCATTGAAGGTCTATTTAAACTTCTAACAGAGTTAAGTGAAATCCGATAATTATTCAATTTTATATATATAAAAAAGTCATATTTATATATTTGCGAATGCAACCCTACAACTAAGTCAACAAAAATGTGCTCCAAACTGGCCGGGCTTAGTGGTGATAGGCGGCGTAGACGGGCGCCACTGGAGCCACGGTCTTGACCACGGTCTTCACCAGCGGTTCGCGATTGACCACGGCATTGAATCCATTGATTGGATCGGCAGTGTACTGCACCGTGCGCTTGAAGCCATCGGAATCGACCAGGGAGTACTCTCCGCGTACCACGTCCCCGTCGCGCTCCTCCACCTGGCTCTTGGAGTCGCCCGAGATGGCGTCCTGCACATCGTAGGCGTACTTGTACTGCGGATGGGGATCGTACTCCTCATCGGCCTTGGCCAGCACCGGTTGGGCGACGGTCTTCAGGACGGCAGCGGGAGCTGGTGCCGCATAGGTGGCAACCGGAGCAGCATGGTACAACTGGCCGGCGGGCAGGACACCCGCGCTGGCGGCGGCGATCAGGGCGAGGAGGGCCACAAACTGCAGGATAAACAGAAAAAGGTATTACTTAATGAATAAATATTTGCATATATTTTATTGTACCTTGAATGCCATTTTTTATAAGCTTAATTTGACTGAAAGTCTAGAGATGCTGGTGATTTGAGCGCTGACTGCTGTTTGATAAGAAATTCGGCGCTGGAAACGCCTTTATAGCCACAATAATTCAGCAAATGTAGCGCCGCACTTCACTTATTACTCAAATCTGGAAAGAAAAAAAATCAAAAACCTAAAACCCAAAAGCCAAAGCCGAACACAATAATGCCCAAGGCCGACATTGTGGACCTTTTATGGGGCAATTGGATACACTTGGCAGGCCGAGCAACAAAATAATAATAATAATAATAATAATAGTAGTAATACAAGATACACATGTGTGCGCCAGTTAATGTGACATTCATTCAGAAAAACGAGACATTGTGGATATTTTGGCAAACTGGTTTGGCCAACAACTGTCCACGTTAATTACAACAGCAATTCTCCCAATGACACAAATCGAAATAGATTCAACAAAATAACCAGCTCAGTGTAATAATATTTTAATCATCATCGTCATCATCATCATCTCGAACTGTCATCTTCAGCTGGAGAATTCAGAAACGACAAGTCATGGCTGAGAATTTGAGCGATTGCTCCAGCCACTGAATTATTAAGGCCCAAAAAGCAGAAGTAAATAAATGCCAGTTTAAGGTATCTCACAAGATTCGGTGGCTGCCACTTTGGAACTACAAAAAATATTAGATACCTTTCTTGCAACTTCTCAAATGTAAAAATCAATTGTGTCTGAGATGGCGGAAAAACAAACGTACGCTCACTCCGAATTTAATTACGAATATGAGTCGTGGATTCCGACGAAGGTCCTTGGCCGGCAGGAGGTCCTTGCTAATGGTGTAAATGATGCAGGGCCCTGGCTAAATATCCGTTCTATCAAATTCAATTAAAGTTGACATGGGTTCACAGCTGGCTTTGGGTTCTGCACTCTGTTAGGTTGGGTCGGATCCCTAGTCCAGAGTCCAGAGTCCAAAGTCCAGAGTCCAAAGTTCCAGTCTCCAGAATCTGAAGGCCAAAATCCAGCTACCTTCTGCTGCTGTATCCTGTTGTATTTTTGAATCAATTTCGAACGACAAACACACACGGCCTACGAAATCAAAGGAAATACTTACGGCGCCGAGGAAAAAGTGGCCAACGCCCAGGCGTAATAAGACAAACGAAAAAGCGGGTCGACGAGAATCGGGGAAAAGGTTCGTCCTGCCACAAGGCTTTTCACTTCCTCCTCCCTCTCCATCGTGTCTCCACCGCCTATCTTCTCTTTTTTTTTTTTTTTGCCAGCCCTGTGTTGCTTAAATTAAAACACAGGCAGATGGGGGAATCCCCTGCCCGAAAAAATGGCAGGCGAATTTGCAACTGCCTTTGGATGAAAGTCCGGGGCAATTGTGAGATCGGGCCAGGGACATGCACTCGGGTTCATGGCCTCCGGATGCCGCGAAGGCCCCCGGAAACCCCTGAAAGCCACCAAATGCCCGGGAAAGAGCCGAAAACCCCCAGCAAATCCCCTCCAGAAACTGCCCTTCTACCGCTGCGCGCTGAGTGTAAATTTGCTCGTTAAATTTGTTGGCACTCTCGACTAATTTGCACTTGTAACGCAATGGTCTGAGTTTTAGTGGAGGCCTTCAAGGGTAGCGGTTTTCAAGGGGGTTTCCAAGGGGGGGGGGGGGGTTTTTCGGCTCTCTCGACGAGCGGAATGCTTTGCATTGGGCTAATTGAAAAGACGATGCCCGGAGGCGAAACCTCATAGCCCCCCATAGCCTCTACAATCTCGACAACCACCATAGACCCCGTCCACTTGGCCCACTTGAAGTTCGCAGCTAAATAGCCCCAAGTAGCTGCAGATCGGCTGCATGTACATATATACATATATACGCAGAAAAAATAAATCAAGTATTTAGCACTCGCAAACTGCAATTAAACACTTGAAAGTTGTGAGCGAAAGAAAGTAGCTGTGATGTAATTAAAGGTGCCAGCTATCAAGAAAGCGCTAGTTTTCCTACGAAAAAAAAGGTCAATAACAATGGATTTGGTACTACAAAGTGATGAGATTAAATCAAAATAAATTCCAAATTCCCCGCAGGACGAAAAGTATACTTTGTATGCATGTCGCAGAAGCAAGCAGCAATGGCCAGACATGCGTATGCAAATATGTTAATCATAGCGAATCAGTCGGCAGGACAAGTTCATAAGTTTTGCCGAATTCCCGGATCCATGAGAACCCCACCATCCTAACCAATCACAACCCGCAGGTGAACTTCAGTCCAAAAGGAGTCCTTGATTTGGAAATATGAATAATTGGCCCGCATTAGCTGGCATTGTTGTTTCGTCAACGGAAAATCGGTTGGCAGATTAATCGTGCGGCATTCATGGCCATAAACCGGCGATTGATGGCCAGGCATATTGAGTCGATAAATGCGAATGTGGATGCACTTTGGATGGGCTGTCCCTGCTCAGGAGCTGAAACCTCCCGCCCGTTCGTCCGTTCGTCCATCCGCACCTCAATCCTCGAGGATTACAAGCTCCGAAATAGTGGGCCCTCGCCGACGTTGGCTCATTATTATGCAGCTCATGAGCTCATCGTTAGTGGCAAAGTTATATGAGCATACATCAGCCATGCCGCACAACTTTGCAACACCCGCAGGAAGTCCTAAACTCGGCGAGATGGCGGGGCCAAGTGCGGATTGAGGATTGGGGCTTTGGTGGGGGTGGGCGTGGCCAAAGGAGGTGGCTGTCAAGCGGCGTCTGGCAAAGCGGAAAGTGTTAAGCACAATGAAGTAAATGCTGCCAACTTCTGACATCGCCGGGATCTCGCTCAACTTAAATCCAAAATGTGGGGGCGAAAAACCAACCGCCGCACCTCTCCCCCCCCCCCCAATCCATATATCCGTTTCAAAGCTCTGCCGAATTCGCCGCAGGACTTGTTTTGGGGCGAAAAGTGAGGCAACTAGTTTCTATAAAATTTCTATTGCTCCCTTTGATGTTGAAAGTTTGAGATAACAATTTGAGTTACAAATTTATTAGAAATGATAAAGCCACAACAATGATCTCCCTTTTTATGCAGCGCGACAATAATATATTTTTAGAAGTTAACAGGTAAGTATCCTTGGGCCATCTTTTGCTTGATCGATCATAAGTCCATATATATATAACCCATTTCTCAGTACACTTACTCATTTTTCTGGCATTTCTAGTCACGTGGCAGCGCCATTCATCGCCGATTGGCTTTAATTTCCCGAAAATGGACAACTGATGAGCTCCCCGGAGTGGGTAACCGATGGGTGGACTCTGGACGATTCAATGATGTGGCATTCTGGCACGGTGGCACATCATAATGGCCAAATCAATTATCAATTCCGAGCCAGTTTCATGTGAGTTATTTGCGATTCGATGGGAACTAATGGCGACGAAATGAACTGGAAATCGAAATGGCAATGGAAATGGCAATATGGCGAGGACACTGCTTGATTTATGACCAGGCATATTTCTCCAAGTCGATGAAAGTGCATGCAACTCTAGACCGGATCCAAGTCAAATTTTAGGCTTCCATTTTGTGGTCTACTGGCACCCAGCCCATCCCAGCCCAGACCAGTCCATCCACATGCTCACCCGCATCCGCATTCCCAATCCCAATCCCAATCCCAATCCGGATCCTTTTTTTGCCCAAAGAGGGCGAGACATCAGTCGGCGGGGTCGTTCGGTCAGCAGAATGCATCCCTCGAGTGCAGTTGGCAAATTGGACGGGAAACGTCGCTGGGAATGGGCTGGTAACAGCCAGCTGGCAAACAGGGGTTAAGGCGGTTTCAGCTCCGCTGTGGCCACTCAATTTCGTAGCTGCCCGGCGGTGTACACTGCCAGAAAATATGGAAACAGTGCGATTATATGAAAATATCATTAAAATCCCATTCAACAGCATTATCAAATATAGAAATATTGGTACTGGTACTATTGTAAATTATGAAAATATTTTCCAATTGAAAAAGGATCAATGTTTTTCGAACAGTACATAATGCCGTGCAATTAGCAACAAATTGAGGGGGATGTACTGGGATAAAAGTGCAAACTGAGAGGGACTGTGACCCGGATCTGACTCTGGCTCTAGCTCTGTATCCAGACTTTCAGTTGAATTGGACTTTTGGGCTCGGCTAGGAATTGGTATTGGTAGTGCGGATTGGGTGCATTGGTCGTAGAGGGAATCAGCTGCATTAGCAAATTCATGCAACGTACCTAATTGAAACGGCGCCAGCTGCAATTATTTTCCATTCTAATTCGAGTTCCTCTGCGGCGAGGCAAAACCACATGGGTTTCGCATGGCGATACCAGATTTCGATGGCCATGGGAACTGGACAGAATCCGCAGATCCCGTCTACCATATTTAATTTGCTTTCGCGCAGCGGCTCGAATTGAATTCCAATTGAAATCGGCATCGAGAATTCGTATAGGATAGCATTGGGGTTGCCCTGGGATATGACATTTGGCCCTAATAGCCGTCCAGTGCCACGCCCTCGTTGGACTGCCGCCTACATCTATAGAGTTGGATACAGTCAGTGATGAGTGGTATACAGATGAACAGGTGTATAGCACAAATCATCAATACTTAGACGAATCTATAGATAATCATGGAAAATTCTTAACACTATATATTAACTAGTAAAAAAAAATTATATATAATTTTTAATATATTCAGATTAGCATCACTGTTTTCAACATCAGTTTCAGTGGCTATAAAATTGGCAACAATTGCCCCTCCCCCGCTGCAGTTTTCGCGTTTAATTAGCTGCAACTGCAGTTGCAACTGCAATGTGACCACGCCCCCCCCTGACGCCCATGCCGCCCATCAACTCTATTGAAGTTGGCCCTGTGCTGTTTTTATTCGATTCTGGCCATATGCCAAACCTGTGTCCATGCAATTTGTGCAGTCATGTCGCAGTCCATCAACACCTTTTTATTTGCCACTGCAATTGGATCCTTAATTCTGAATTCTGCACGGTGGAGCCCAGATGACCGACCTTAACCCCCTAACGACCCTTAACCCCCTTGCATAAATTGCAATTGACAGGTGAACCATGTACATCGTGCTGCCTCTTTTTTGCCTGTTTTCGCCCACTGAAACAATCAATCCAAAAGCGGGCTACTAAATAAAGTTAATCAAGCGAATTGTGGCTACGCATCATGTGCTCCTCGAGTATTAACATATTTCCCTAAGATATTGGTTAATTAAATACTCATCTATTCATTGGCAGCAACTAAAGTAACTTTGAAAGTTAGAAAACAATAAACTAGCAATAGAACTAACACAGAACTTCTCGAAATCGTACATTTCGAACTATATCTACCTATCGATGATCCCATAAAGAGTCATGGATATCTATTTGTTGTTTTAGGGAATGAAAAGGAGCATTGTTGGCCCAGTTTTCCTGGCTTTCGTAACATGTTTAGACAATTTCATTTGGGTTTACTACCTTACCACCCACACTCTTGCAGGTCACGTAGTGGGTGGGCGTGGCCAGTTTGCTTGCTGTTTGCGCATTTCAAATTGAATTTTCATCACAGTGCCATCGCAGAAAGGTGAGGGCCGGAAAATGGATGAAACTGGATGAAAGTGTGTGCAACTGAGTGAAAATGCGGGGAATGCAGCATGATATGGCAATTATATGGGATGCGGAATGCAGTTAGCACCCAGCATGCAAAAGCATTTTGCGCGCTCCATTTTGCTCACCGATTGCTTCCAGCTGCCAGGACACATGAGCTACTCGGATTACTGCTGCAAAGTTTTTGCGAAATGTGACTTAAAGCTGCTGCTCTCCATCGGAAAAGTGTCAAAGTCGAAGCCAAGTGGGAAATGGGAAAATGACTGAGGAAAAAAGCCAGCCGCCTTTCATAAAAAAAAAAAAAACGAAGTTCAGCAAAACGAAGACGTTTGGCAAACATTTTCAGGTGTTGCGAAAATCCCTGGCGATTTGTCACCAATAAAAATCTTTACTTTACTATCTCCAAACTTGCGGAATATTTTATAAAATGAGTTTAGCACTCAAAGTGTTGCCCACAACTCTGCACTCTGCTCGTTGTTATTATTTTAAATATTTGAACACATATATTTTTCAAACAAAATTGTGGGAAATATAAAAGTTTAAGCGCCTTGTGTTTATGGCAATAAGTTTCACAATCGAAGTGGAATTCTTCTTTAAGGAAAAGTGCAGCTTGCAGCAGCTTCTGTTGAAACAGAAGAGGGGAGACCAGCATGTGGCCCACTGACAATGACAGCTGTTGGTGGGTGGTAAAGAGGGGGGCAAGCTGGGTGGCACGGGCGCTTCGGTATCACGAAGGTCGCCCATCCACCGCCCCACCCACTGGGCTATGACATTTCACTTGCTGCCTCGCATTTTCACTAAATTGACTTTGCCTGCTATCGTTTAGGGTGCACCGACGCCCCCTGGAAATGCCGCCCACTCACATTCATCCACGCCCCAAAAATTGCCGTACTGCTGAGTCTGAGTGCAGCAATTTTTTATGCTCCGTTGGGCAACGACAGCCCAGAATCCCAGCTTGCCAGGATCCATTTCGATGCCATTTTGGAGGCGGTGGCGGAGGGGGGGAGGGAGGGCTTTGAGGAGATGCCATGCGCTATCCTTTAGCATTGGCAATCTATAAATATCTAAAAATCCCATAAAACTCAGCTCAAGCCAGCAAATGTCATCATTGGTATTGTGGCCATCGAACAGGTGAGAGATGAGATGGGATGAAATCAGATGAGATGATGGCTACCAGCGCCTAGCCAAAACCAAATCCTAATTCAAATCCAAATCCAAATCCGAATCGGCCGGCTTTCAATTGCGCCGGGGCCGCTTGGCATTCGAAATCCAGGAGACGGCTGCAATTGGGATTCGGATTGGGATTGGGATTGGGATTGGGACAATATTTGAGGATGATTGCATGCTTCTGCAAGCGGCTTTCATGTACGTGAACGGCAAATTTATTTGCACAACTGCGATTGATGCTGGCATCGAACCGCCCTCAGCAGCCGGCAACCTGCAGACCTTGTGCACTGAACAAAAATGCGTGTATATATGGCATCGAAGAAATTTTTTTTTTTTGAAATTTTAAAATGGTTTTATAGGTTTTTTAGCTGTTTTTAGGATGTATTCAAGGTATGTACGTATTTGGAGAACGCATTTTTTCTGAGTGCACTGGCCTGACACTCGGAGAATCGGGGTCTACGCCATTCGGAGTTTGGCATTTGCCAAATGCTCGGCGCCCGATCTGCACCATAAAAGTCTGTTGCATAAACCAATTTTGCATTTGCTCCGCCACCGAATGCAGATGCCGCCGACGGCGCTGGAAAATGGCGGCGGGAAAGTGGAAAAGTGGGGAAAATTCTGTCAACGCAACTTCTTCGACTGGCAGCAGAAATCGCTGGCTGATAACGTAAACCGCTTTGATTTTTATTTAACTGCACATTTCCCTCCAACAAAAAAGCGGCAACGCCCCCTTACAATCACCCCCCCCCCCCCTTTCCAACCGCCCTCGTCGATTGACATTTAATGGCAACTTGTGGCGGATTTTCGATTGCAATTTCTGCGGTTTTCCAATTTTCCCCAATTTCACCATTTTCCATTTGCCTTCGCTTATTGCATTTATTTATTTTGTGCGCGCGCCCTGTTCGCTTTTCGCTTTTGCTTTGCTTTTTAGCCTTTCTGTCGGGCGAGTGAAATTGATAATTTATAAAATTTGCTGGCAAATGGCAAAGAGAAAAGGTGGAAAAAAAAAATATCCAAGGGCGGTGGGTTGGTTTTCCCCCATTTTGGTGGCGTGTGTTGCAACACATTTGCCGCGTTCGCCTCATGAAATATTTCTCAAGTTTCGGCCGTTACCTTGACTTGATAGAAAGCATCCTGCGGCAGCCTGGTGGCCACTTTATGGCGGGTATCCTGGCTCCTTGCTCAACAAACCAAACCGCCCTCCACCTCCCAAGTCGTCCATTAAATTATGCAAAACACACACTCTCACACACACTTTCCCAAGGACTTTCCTTTTGTGTCCCTCCTTTCTATTTTGCTTTTCTCACGCCCGCTTTAAAGAAAATATATTTTGCACTTGGCTGTTGCTTTTACTTAGCCAAGTGAGGCGTGGTAACACACACACACACACACACACACACCAACACGCACATACAGCAACAGCTAAGGTCAAAATAATAAAGATATATTCATACTCATATTTTCCCATTTTTTTCTAACAATTTACACTGCATTTTAATCTGCAACCGGATTATAGCGCTGTTAATAATTTATTAGGGTATTAAAATGATTAATTTATGCTATTTAAAGGTACATAAAGAAGATAGTACGATAGTATATACTAATGAAAGCATGAATGGTAAAGTTAGACAAAATCACAATGCATTTCGTATAGACTGAGATAATTTACAAAATATTGCATTAAGAGCTTATTACTTCGAGCATAGCTGTAACTTGCCCCGCCAATCTAACCCCATTAGGTGGCACCCCAAAATCCCCCAGCTGCCACGCAACGTATTTATTTGGCGCTTCGCTGCTTTTATTTTATTGAAATTTATGATTTCTGACACAGAATTTATGTTGTTTTGCATTCCGGCGAGTGTGTGTGCGTGTGTGTGTGTGTGTGTGTGTTTGGGGGCATAAAATAAACCTCAAATACTCGTAAAATGCCCAGTAAAAGCAACCCAGCCACCAGAGTCGCCCGTTTTTCACGTAGTGGGGAGAGAACCTACTGGCAGCTTTTTTTTTCCCCTTCGCATCCGTATCCTTTCCGCCTTGTCTATATGTACTATATATGTATGTATAGGAATCTGGGCATTTTGGAAGCTCCTCTTTGGCCCGGCCAATGCCAGTGAATTATTTAATTCGTATAAATATTGAAAACTGCATTTTTTATGATGTTTTCCCGTTGGTTTATTGCTCTTTTGTGGCGCTCCCATATCGCATAGCTCGCCACGGCCCTGGCCACAGGATCCCCCATCCTGGAGCCTCAGTATTTGCCAGAGACATTGCGTATTGATATTTCACACTTCCATGGCCAACGAAAATATATATAAGATGAGTAGAGTTCGCATTGAATTTAAACCCCTCATGAAAATCCCCATGAATAAACCCAGCGAGAGATGGCAAACAAAAATAGACGGAAAAATGGAGAAAATCCTCTGGTTCTGTGAATATACATAAACTGAAAGGGTATGTATCGAGTTAGCTTTAGACCGGATGTGTATTTTTTTTTTTTCACTTTTTCCGCCACAAAAAGGCTGCTTTTCAGCACTGAATCCCACTCGCTTGTAGTTATTTCACTTACTAACACTCGTATCTCATTGTCGATCATAGATCTTTCTGCTCCAAGCAAGTCTATTAACGATGTAAGCAACTTTAGATGGATGCACAATACAGTTGTGGACTTTTTTGAAATTGCAATCCAAAGTGGGAAGCACTTGATTTTATCTTTGCGTGCACTCTTCACATTTTGAATACCACCGAATGAAATTCGTATGCCTGGATAAGAGTAAGTAAAGCAAGTCGGAAACAGCTCAGGCATGGCAAAGGCAAGGATACTTTCACACAAATACGGATACGAGTGCGCACTCCAGCAATCCAGCAGACACACACTCCACACCCCAAAATAATCCCCAAAAGATGAAAATTGTGTAAAATTTGTGTGTTGGTTTCACTGATTAAGGATGGCTTACTGGCTGCTTGTCGGCCCCCAAAAACTGCTGCTTCTACTGCTGGCCCCATCAGGGGAAATCTCTTGAAAGCCAAAAAGATGAATAGACCAGACCAACATCTAATATGTGCGAAATTTATCAGCCTCGATACACACACACACACACACACACAGAAGAACAGACAAACAGACACTCACACACGTGGATGGAGAAAGGATATATTCAGGAGCAATGCTGCTGCAAGGACGAAGGCAAACGGCATGGAAAATCGCAATAATAATTTTGCCTTTCAGCTTCGGTTTCGGTTTCTGTGGCATCCGAAAGGAGGAGGTGGGCCAAGTGGGCGGTTTGAAAGCTGCCTCAAGGATCTAGCCATCCAAGGATGCCCAGCCATGTGAGTGGACAGTTGCGGTCCCTCGGATGCGAATGCTCCAATTATCCAGGAGGTGGGGCGTAGATGAAGGTGGAGCTGGTGGTGTAGTTGGGCGGGAATCGAAACACACGAATTGCAATGCAGTTTGCAGATGCTCGGCTACTCGAGCATCCCATCATATATTTTCGTTATGCTTTTGTTGGCTACAACAGGAAAGGGGGAAGGTTTTTGGTTACAGTAACAGTTGGATTAAATTGTACAATGCTCCGGCGGAGTAACCCATCCCATTCCTCTGCTCGTCGCTTGCTGTCGGGTCCGTTTGCTTTTTCTGGGGGTAGTAATGCCTATTTTCCTTGATCCATATCCGTTTACTCATTCGGTGCTTTCAAATTTGGGAAGGGTCATCGATTTCCTTTGTGCATCCTAGCAACCAATGGCCTGCAAGTAGCCCTGGATCTGCTCATTCAGTGCATGACTATAAAAGTGATTGATTAGTTCATATCTCCTCCAGTGAATACCATGTACAATATGCTTACCCAAATCCCTTGCCGCTGGCCGTGGACTTCTTGTAGAGAGCGGCCACGAGGAGGATCTGCCCGGTCATCAGCAGTTCTCGTTTTCCATAGCTCAGCCAGCCTTTGGTTTTCACTTGGGAGTCAAGAAGTACACGCTCATCCAAGGGCTCACGAATCGCTCGTCTGGAAAGCTCGCGTTGAACATGATCACGGTCTACTCGTTCCTCACGGCGCTGTACTCGGCGTTCTCGGCGAAGATCTTCCCTTTGATTATCTCGCTCTTCCCTGCGAAGATCAACTCTTCGAAAATCAACCCGCTCCTCGTCTCGTTCTTCTCTTCGCAGACCATCGCGCTCGACTCGACGTGTGTCTTCTCGCTCCTCGCGAGATGTGTCTACTCGGTCCTCACGACGTGTGTCTTCTCGCTCCTCTCGCCGCTCATTAGTACGGAACTCTTCCCCATTTACTCGCCGTTGTATTTCTCTTCGCTCAACTCGTCGGGAATCTTCGCGTTCTACTTCCTCTTCGACACGCTCCATTCTGCGCTCTGCTACACGTTCCTCGGTACGTTCAGCTTGACGGTCTTCCCTGCGGCTAATACTGTTTTCAATCCTTCGTCCCTCATCTCGAGCACCGTCGTCTACCACCACTCGTCGCAAGTCGATTCGACGGAAGGATTCTTGCTCTGCACGGCGAACGTCTTCATTCGCTTCTCGGCGGTGGTTGACCCTGTCGAGATCTTCATCTTGGTCCGCACGCCTAGCTGAGTTCCGCTCTTCCCGTCGCTCTACGCTGCGTTCATTGTCGCGCTCTTCCTTCCGGACTTCGCTTCGTCGAGAGTTGTCTTCGTCAGACCTAACATCAAAAACAAATCGAACTCGGTTCTCTCGCTCTTCGCGTCGTTCAACACGTCGATCTTCTGCTCGTCGATGATTGTCGCTCTCGATGCGTTCCTCAGAGTCTCGCTCAGTCTGTTCACGTTCCATGCGTCGGGACAAATCCATGTCTAGACTAGTTCGATCGTCACGGCGATTAATGCGTTCCTCACGTCTGGACATTTCGCGTTCTACTCGGCGTTCAACTCGTCTTTCGTTCGCCGCTAGTCGCCGAGTTTCGAAGTCACGCCTGTCCGATTCGCGCTCCCCACGTCGCTCCATCTTACGAGTATCTCGTTGTCCTTCGTCAGCTTCATGTCGCTCAACACGGTCCTCACGGATGCCGCGTTGCTCGACTCGTTCTTCTGGAGTTACACGTCGATGTTCTCGGATCTCACGAATTTCACGGAGCTCAACTTGATTGTCACGAGCTTCGCGTTGCTCCACTCGTTGGACGCGAGCTTCCCGACCCTCCAATCGATCTTCACGAGATTCACGTCGGTCTTCTCGATCTGCACGCGATTCACGTCGGTCTTCTCGATCTTCACGAGATTCACGTCGGTCCACTCGAGCTTCACGAGTTTCGAGTGCCTGTACTCGTTCTTCCCGAGCTTCTCGTCGCTCATCACGAGCTTCGCGAGCATCTAGTTGATCTTCACGAGCTGCACGTCGGTCCACTCGAACTTCGCGAGTTTCGCGTGGCTGTACACGCTCTTCTCGGGTTTCACGTCGCTCATTGCGAGCTTCACGAGCCTCAAGTCGCAGGGATGAGTCCAACCGAACTCTTGTTTCCTCGCGCCTTTCCTTGCCGCGATCATCACGCGCCACTGAATCTACGCGGTCTCTCCTCTGACTCTCCGCCGCGCCTTGTCTGTAAACCATGTGCTCATCGTAATCGTCCTGGCGCTGATGGCCATCCCAGCGGCCATCGTTGCAGATGTCACGGCCGGAAGTGTCGCCACAGAAGTGCCTGCTGCTTGCCCATGCCAAAGTTAAACAGCCAAGGTGGAGCAGAAGGAGCAGAACGCTAAGCCGTTGTCTCATCATTGGTGGCTCAGTGGTGCTTGGTTGTCAGGTACGATGGAAGAAGATCGAAGATTCAGTCCGTTGCTGTTTCACCAGCAGTATACGCAACTGGAATGACTTGGCTAGAGGATTGTCGCCACTTTTATAGCGAAATCCGGCCTAGAATCTTGGTGGGCAACACCCACGCTGGCACTTCCTGCTCCCAATTTGCTGGGCTGATTGATTGAATTTCGCTTATCGCACATGTGCACCACTGCACCACCAAGACGACGCAATTCCAAGTGGCGCAGACGCCACTGTCCATTCGAGTGAGCCTAATGCGCGGCCGCCTGTTCCAATTTTCCATGAATGAAAACTGCCAAGCCCGTGACGTCACATGGGGTATATGTACAATGTACATATAAATAATAAATAAAATAGGGAATCGATTTGCGGAGCTCGTTAAGCACTCGTGACGTCAATATATGCTTGGGAGGATGCTCAACTCCGTTTTTCCCGGAGCGAGTGCACAATTGCGATAAGCGCAATTCAATCAAAATCAAATTAGAGTGCATCGAGCAAAGGAGCCAACCCAATAATTGAGGATACTCCTGTGGCGCTTTAGATGGCCATCAGGGCATAAAATTGCCCATCGACTTGGCAACTGTGTCCCGGACATGGCCATGAAACCACTACGGGTATAAAAGCAGGCGTCGGCAGCTCGCAGAGCTGTCAGTTGTAAGGATAATCGGGCACAGAGCGAGATGTTCTTCGAACTCCGGTTAGCCTCGGAACTGGAGCCTCGAGGATGGACCGAGGATAGCAAGACCACTTTCTGGACTAACATTGGAGGGACGAGCAAATGGAGTATCAGTACTGTTCTACTAAGAATATCACATAACCAAATATCAACTGTGTATTAACCGAAACAGTCTAGTTATACATATATCTGCACCTTATTCGCATTAACCAACATTTAATCTATCCGTAGCTCAGTAATCTAAATGTAATCACTGTTTAAACTTAGCCAGTTAAATGTTGCTGTTGTTTGGGATCGTATTGTCATGGAGCTGAAAGATTTGAGCAGCTTCTTCTCTTACTCGTCTATCCGTTAACTACTACTACTCGTATATTTGTATGCAACTTCTACGCTAATCACATACGAAAGACTATAATGTATTACTATCCATATGCTTGAATGCACGATACAAGAAGCACATATGATTATAATGTTCGATTATGGGGATTGCCCGAATCATCGGTAATTATCCATCCAAATGTTAAATAAATTGTACTCGTACTTTAACCAAAAGTTGGACAGAAATCAAGATGAATTTTAATTGGTGGAAAAAAAAAACAGTTTTAAAAAGTTACAAGGAAATATTTATTACGTATTTTATTATGCGCCCTGGTTAAAATCCGTAAAAGAACATTTGCAGGACTTCTGGTTCCAGCCCGCAGAGAATCATTCCTTCACGCTGATGATTCTCTGCGTTATGAAACCAGAAGTACCCCAAAAAATTTCCTACAGCAATTCGCAGTGGGTGATGAGCAGTGGCCGGCTGATTTTCCCATTTTTGGTCCCATGAGCTTCCATGGCCTCGATGACCTTGTCGCCGCGTATCACCCGACCAAAGCCCACGCGCTGACCCCTGGCCACCGGCAGAGGCTTGAAACTGATGCTAAAGTTAATGGCTCCGCCGGGAAATCCGTGGACACAGTACTCCTTGGCGCAGGACAAGACGAACGCGTAGCGGGCGTGACTCACCACTCTCGTATCGAACTCCATGGGATCACGATAGCTTAAAGAGGATGCTTCGCCTAGGCTGTTTTTGCAGCTGCTGAGGAGATAGCCCTCCACCCACAGACGTGGAAAGATTCGGCGTACGGCGAACTCATGCGACCTCTGACCCAGGCAAGTGCGGACGAACTGCAGCACCACCAGCGGCGCAGCCTCAGTATATAGCTGCACAACCACTTGGCCCAACGGCCTGCCGTCCATCAGGCCAAAGTGCAGAACAATCCTGGGACGGAGCAGTCGCATCAGTTCGAAGTATTCATCGGGCATGTCCAGATCCCAGCCAATGTACTTGTTAAACACCTCATTCTCACCCAGAGTAGACCGATTGGTTATCGTACTGGGACACCTTAAGTTACTCGATTGCGACTGCTCACTGATCCGCTTCTGCTGGTCGCCTTCACGTTTCCGCTGGTCGCCTTCACGCTTCCGCTCATGGATCCTCATCAGGCGAAGACCCAGCCAAAGGTTATGACGCTGAACACGGTCAAGCCTTTGCAGCATTTGTGGAAGTGCCGATTGGGGGATTAGAGGTGGACCCTCCACAAAGTCAATGGTGCCTTTGGTTCGCTTTATCTTCGACAGATTAAGTAGCAGGCGCACATTCGCGTTGGTCCGCTCCAGAAAGATGCGAGCATCCTCGTGCAGAACATCGAATCCGGACTGTGTCTTGACGTTCATCAGAGGCGGTCGCTTGTGCACCAAACTGGTGGCTCGACTGAGGCGCTGTAGGTACAACTTGTTGCGACTCAGTTGTACTCGTCGGTGGTGGCGCTCTGTGAAAGTGGATACTCTGGAAGCGGCTGAACCACCGGTGGGAAACAGACCCCGGTCAAACATATTCAACAAATATCAATAAGGCCAAGAAGTTTACTTTTTTGGCTATAAATATCATAAGTGTTGTGAATTGGAATACTGGGAATTTTTATTTGGTTTTTGTCTTAATTGTCCGCCTGCTTGAGTTTTTACTTATGGGAGATCTATATTATTCCATTTTATTCCTTTTTACAGGGACCGTAGTATTTTGAAAATTCACTCGGTAATCATTAAGTATCCAAAAATAATGTCAATTTTAACAAAAGTTATATATAATAAATACTGGATGAACTTTGCATTGCTTATAGAATAGAATTTACGAGGAAATACCGTCTACTCTTTGAGATGTCTATAGAATTTCGTTCATTCTTAATTTCGGTATGTCATCAAGATTTGAAATACATTTATACTTTCTGTATAGGTGGTCGACAAGGTAGCATATTGTAGTCTTATATATCTGCCTATTTCAGAAGTTTAGGATAGGGGGAGAGGGGTGTAAATTAACCTTATTTACGGTCCCTGGTTCTTAGTTTGTTTTTAACTTTTTCAAAGTTCTCTATCATAAACGCACAATAATTGGGTTAGGTAAAAAAAAAATCGACTGCTAGGTTGGTAAAATTAATTGTGCCCGTACAGCACCTTTTTATCTAAATCAAATATATAATATTCAAGTTGAGATCGCTTCGAATTTCTGTACTTCGATATTCTATATACATAAAATACTTATTTCTAGTACAACTTTCATTTCCAAAAACTACCTCTCTTTCATTTCCATGAAGCTTCCAACTATCTCGCTCTCTTTCACACCGCCATCGCTATCTCTTTCTAAGTTGTGTGAACGTGATTTAAACCATTCAATTTCTACATCGAAACATTGATATTTAAAATACATTCTGCTCTAAGAACTACAATAACTTTAAACTAGTTCTGTTTCATTAAATATCCTTGGTGAGCAAAGGGCCATGAAATGGATTCCGATTGACCTTGGCCGCCAGATTGAATAGCTGCTCTATTTTTGAGAAAGATCTTAAGCCTATAAATAAATGGTTGGCTATCTGATCACTTGTCGATATACTTATTGTTTCCATTTTGAACACATTTGAATTTGGTTTGAGAAAATCGCAGGTGCGTCAGTTAGAGTTTGATCTTTCGGAGACGCTATCCAACCTGGCAGCAAGTGCTCGGACCCTTTGCTACCAACCCCTGCTTTTTGTTCTGGCTAAAATTGTTTTAATCATTGGATGTTTTTCTGCTTAGACGGACTCT
This sequence comes from Drosophila melanogaster, assembly GCF_000001215.4. Classification (NCBI taxonomy): domain Eukaryota; kingdom Metazoa; phylum Arthropoda; class Insecta; order Diptera; family Drosophilidae; genus Drosophila; species Drosophila melanogaster. The sequence continues at coordinate 5,788,403 of NC_004354.4, read as the reverse complement.
AATCGAATTGGCTGGCATTGAACGTGGCAATGTGACTTAAGTAATATCCTAAACGCTTTGAACTCCTCTACTTGTTGTTGTTCTCCTGCATCAGATCCTCGAGAGCACCGTTGAGCCGTCCCTTGCTGAGTGCCTCCACCAGCATATGAAGTCTCTCCTCCCGCTCCGAGTGCCTCCTTTCCAAAAGCGATACCTTGAAATAGTATTTAAGTCCAAGAAATTAGTGACGAAGCCACTGTATGTAACTGTTTATTTCACATTGAACAATCAAACCTCCATATGACTTGTTCTCTTTATTCTTGAAGTTGCAATAGATCTTGATTGTTTCAGAAAGTTTAATGCTAGGGCTTCTGTACCTTGGCTTTCAGGGCATAGTAATCCACGGGCACCTTGCGCCGCTTCTGGGTGGTCAGTGCCTCCTCCCGCTCGTTGAGGCGCTGCTGCAGTATACGCACGGTCTCGTTGCAGGAGGCCAGTTCCCTTTCGTGGGCACTCTGCAGGGTCTTCAGCTGAATGCCAGAATTAAGTGTTTAACAAGTGAGTAGTAGTCAAGTGTGGTGTGATCACTTACATCCTGCAGCCGCTTGTCATGAAGAGTTTTATAGTCGGCCTCCAGCAGACGGTACTTGTTTTGGGCCTCCTTCAGAGCCTGACTTTCGGTGGCCGCCGGAATGTGATCACTGTGGTGATGGTGATCATAGCCACTGGAGCGCCTCTGCTGCATGGCTCCGCCGCTAGCCTGGGACCTTAGATCCAGTTTGCTGCCTGGGAATGTCAGATGGACAATATGGCAAATATAATAAATCTAATATAACGCATAATCCAATTATGTAAGCTACTGAAACGGCGGGGTTCATTGAGCTTCGTGTGGACAAATTTTTATACAAATTGTTCATAAAAAAGCGTATTGCATAATCCGACAGTTATGAAGAGCGATTTACATTTTTTACACGCGCGTACGAAATTAAAACACTCGCTGATGATGCTATTTATACGGTTACCGTCGTCCGCTTTTGGCATTTACAATTATTAACAAAACAAATTTGACGGAACGACGGCTCATTAATTAGCTACAAAAAAAAACGCACAAAAATAAGTACAAACAAACGCAGAAAAATAAGTAATAAAAACCACGCTTAGCTTTTGGCCAACGACAGAGGCGGCTAACAAGTCATGGCATTATAAAACGACCATTTCGCCGGCGACGGGAGCGGGGTGAAAGAAAGAGGAGATGGGGCCGCAGAGAAGACCTGATCCAATCCAAGTCGATCCCCAGCAGCGTCCACCGACCCGCCGCCAAAACAAACCCGCGTCTTTGACTTTGACTTTCGCTTTCGAATTTTCTTTTTCGATGGCGCAGCCACACCGCAATAGCAACAGCAATAGCAATAGCAATAGCAACAAGAAATTTAAATCCGAATCGACCAAAGGTAAATAAACAAGCGTCAGGCCGCACAGGTGACATAACCAAGTGCCCGAGATGGGGTCTCCCACTCCGCCCTCCACTCCGTGTTTCCACATGTATCTCTCGGACGGTCGGTGTCTCCAACTTCGACTCTGTGGCTTCAGTTTCGTTTTAGCTGTTTGTTTTAACCCTAGCACAGCACTTTTTGTTAAACAAAGCAACTAATATTTCGTATATAATATTACAAAGCAAACGAATATTTCAAATATAGTTTTAACGAAACGATTGTTTCAGATGAAATTATAATAAATAATTTTCAATACTAGCACACAAATAATTTACAGAGCTCTTCTTCGAGAGCCTCCATTTAACCCACGATGATCAGAGGGTTAAGGCGTCTTGGCCTGGCTGAAACGTGTTTGTCTTGGCCATTGGCCGATGGACGCTTAGCCGCTTAGTTGCGCTGCAATTGCCGTTTGAAACGAGTGCAAAAAGTGGTCAAAAGGCCGACAGCGTCGACAGCCGTACAATGATTTATTCCAGCAATTTATTTGCCGTCTCTAGAAGCGGAATGGCGGAGAGGGGTTCCCAGCTTGCGGACGTTCCGGGGTAGCGGGGTCTGGGAGGAGTGGGCACTAGGCAGCGGGCAGAGGGGCAGAGGGGGGAGGGGAACTACCAAGTGTACGTGCTGACCGGGCAGAGAAAGTCCATAAATTACCAGCCATCCATCGGCGACCGAGTGACACAAGCACAACCGAAATTAGAGAGGGGCTATGGGATGGGTTTTTCGATTTGATTTTGAATTCGAATGGGGGATGGGGATGTGAACTTCGAGTTTGGAGGGAATCGAAGCGATGCGATGCGATGCGATGCTTACCTGTTTGGCTGCCGGAGCCACTACCCTCCTTGTCCCGCTGCAGCTTCCGTATGGTCTTTTTGCATTCATCCAACTCCCGTGTTAAACGCTGCATTGCCTTGTTTTTAATGGCCAGATCCACGCGCATACTCCTCACGGAGCTGAGCAACTGTGCCTCCTCCTTGGATCCTCCGCCGCCATGGCTGAGCAGTGAGAGCGTTGAGTCCGACTGCGAGATGGGCAGCTTTGAGGGGCCCGCGGTGACCAGTGGCGAACGCCTTTGACCGCCACTTTGTTTCGAGTTCGGACGCGACGTGTTCGGCGTGGAATTGGCGGTGCTGCTGGTGCTGCTGCTTGCGGACGGGGCATGTGGATGGAGGTGGCCATGCGCTTGGTGGAGATGCTGCTGCTGGCACACAAGTGCCGGCGAGGGGCAGCCAATGGTATTGGTACTATGATCCCGCGTTCCATTCGCCGCCTGGGTTTGGGTGCCCATTGTGTTCGAGCTAACCGGGGTAGCTCGTCCGTGGTTTACTCCACCGCCGACTGATACATCATCCTCTTCTAATGGCTCAGTTTGGGTGCAATTGTTGTAGTATCTATCCGCCCTCTTTTGCATATACCGATCTAGGGTGCGCACCTGTGATTCTATCTGCTCGTTTAGTTTTGTGTTTATCTCCTGAAGGCTGTACATATATAAAAAAAAAACAAAAAACATGATTATTCAATGTTCTTTCGAGCAACTTCTTATCTAGAACCCACCTTAAAACCTGCGTCTCCAGGTCCGCGATGTGAGTCTCATATTTGGCCTGCACCGAATTGAAGCGCGCCTGGACATTGGCCAGAATCTGTTGCGCCTTGCGATCCTGCTCCTTGGCATCCGATTCGAGCTGGGCGATGCGCTGCTCCAGCAGTTTGCGACTATTCACGTTCTCCTGGTCGTTAAGCGGACACATGCCCGAACTCTTGGACGCCACTAGAGGAGGAATAGAATAAGAAAAAGTTTAAAACCTAACTTCAGTTAGGTTTAGTCTAAGCGCACCTATCAGAGCGGACACGGAGTCCGGATGCTTGCGCATCAGTATGCGCTCCATCTCGCGGCACTGGCGTTGCAGATCCTGGATGACGCGGCTGTCCTTCTCTTTACCCTCACCAGTTCGCCGCCGCTCCTGGTTCGCCTCCTCGAGTTCATCTCGCAGGGAGCGCTGCATCTGGAGCGCCTCGCCACGATCCCTGCGAGCCGCCTGCAGTTCCGACCTCAAGACATTGGCGCACTCATTGAGATGCTGCACGTCCAGCTTTAGCATCTCGGACTCCTCCTGCAGCCGGCTGTTGTGCTCCCGCAGCGCACGTTGCGTCTGCGACAGCGAGTCGCTCTGAAGGCGAACGGAGGCCAGACGCTCCTCGGTGTCCTTGAGTCGCTCCTGCAGTTGCTCGATCTCCAGCTTAAGCGCATGCTCCCGCGAAACACTACTGGCGATCTGCTCGATGGGTGAGGTCAAGGTGCTGACCATGCGCTTGGGTGAGCTGCCCACCGCCTTCTCGCTGTAGCTGGCCATCGGTCGAATCGGCTGACTGGGCTGGATGTATGAACGCCCTTGACTCTTAAACTGCCTTTCAGGCGGACTCCTGACCTCTTTGCCAGTGTCCTCAGCTCGCGAAAATATGGGGGCGTCCACCTCCGCCTCGGTGATCTCCTCCATCTGCAAATAATATGTAAACAGAAATGTAGAACATAAATACTGGGGAAAGTAGAAAATATTTCCTCCACATTTTCTGCAGTTTACTCATGCTCCACTTAACTATTATTTAGAAAACCATTTTAAAAGTCTTAGTTTTTCCTCGCAAATTTTAAGACTCACACCTTTACATCTCATTTACGTGAAAGATGAAGAGGTTCGATGAGTCGGGGCCACGGGGACATGTGAAAGTGCAGGGGAGGTGCTCCTGGGGTGTGGCAGCTTAACGGTTATGGGCCACAAAACGAGCCGTGAAGGTGCGCGTTGCGAGAATAACAATAATACTTAATACTTGTCGTCGCTGGGCGGTTTCTTTCGGTGCCTCCATCATCCATCCTCTGGGGAGATGGCGAGCAGAGCAGGCCAGTGGAAGTGTAGAAATACACAACACAATGACAACTTTATGTCCAAGTGGACAGTGGATCCAAAAGCTCAATTTCGGACAGAGGCGATTTCAAATTTGCAATCTAAGTATTACCATTCTTGAGCAAAATATATGTAATTAAATTATATTTCAGTTGTATTTCATGACTGCAAACTTAAATGGAGTTGCAAAAACGAAAGACTTAGGCAACGAACTTGCTATGGGTATGAGTTTTGGCCCACTGTGCGCGGCAGCAACCCTCGTCAAACGCTATCGACTGTCAAGTGGCACCATGGGTCTTATGGGTGCCCGTAAGCGTAAGGAGATAATTGGGATGATGTGGGCGTGCAGCAGCACCAGCAGCGGCAACCACAACAACAACAACAAAAACAACAATGCACTCGACAAAAAGCAGCGAAATATCGATGAAGAAAGAAAGTTCGTGGCACCGAACCTCCCACTCCGCCCACCATCGCCCATTGTCCCACTGTGCTCGTCGGCATGTCTGTGTGTGTGTGTGTGTGTGTGTGTGTGCATTGGTTTTGAAGTGGCCTTTTTCGGCATTTTGCCGCCAGCGATTGACTGACATTCGCTGCCCACTCTCGCTTTCATCGACTCCGCCAGGTTGGTACGAGTAGTAGAATCTACCTGGAAAGCATCGTACACCTCCAACTCGTTTGCACCATTCACTTCATTCATACTTTTGTGAATTTTATGGAGCTGCCACTTTCCACTTGGAAATCAGCTTGAAATGTGGTAAACCGATTTGGTGGGGTATTTGATTTAAATTGGTTCTACTTCGTTAAGAGATCGATGGTTTATTTAACAATTAAGCCACAGATGAAAACCTAACTAAATTCGTATTAATTTTAATAGGATTTATTACATATATAGGGGTGTTATCCAAATTGCCAATTAACAATATTTCGTGAAATTCACGCCAAAACATTAGCGCATCCATTAGATTCATTATCAGTCGGGTGCCAAATGGCAAAGTAAATCGAGTGGCGGCACTTGTCAATCGGTCGATTGATCAAGAAACTATAAGTACGTATGTCGGTCTATTAGGACAATTTCACTACTTGACCCAGGCAATGGCTATTGCGATTGCGATTGCGATTGCAATTACTTGAACTCTCGCTCTTCCTCAATTGTCATTTGATAAACTTCACTTATAAAGTGAAAGGAGCGATAGAAACAGCAATGGAACCAAACCGAACCGGCAATTGTTTGCCCGCCAACGAGGTGCGGTTGATTAGAGAGCAGAGCGTGGGTAATACCAATACAAATATATAATATTCGAGTGCAAATAAAAGCCACAAAAGCAACTTATTCAGAAATCATGTCAATGAGCAAATTGGAAACTTTTAAACTTTTAAAGCGCGCCAGCACAACACGAAAAATAAATGATGTGATCAGCGTGTGATTTCGTGTGCCAAATCCGAGAAATCCCGGGTGCGTCCTGCTGCACTCAATCAATGAATATGTTTTTATTTATATATATATATATATATATATAGCCCGCCCGAACGCCGATTTCAATGACAATACGCATTGCAATTAACACACCATTGCCAATTGACATCGATTATCAATTGGGGCTCCCGCTGATTCAGCGATTCAGATCGAGATCGGTATGGAAATGGAGCTCGAGAATGATTTGCTGCGCATATAGAAAGTCGATCACTCGATAATTGTGACAGTTGATGGCACTTACGGCGAGCTACATTTAATATTTAATTGGGGGAAAATGTTATTTATGGCATCGGAAACTGAACCGTACATAATTGCACAGCGCAAATGTGGAGCATGTTTTTTTTTATTTGACTTATTTTCACTTTATTCTTCTCATTATAACTTCTCTCATTATATGTATATGTTTAAATGGGCATATTTAGGAGTACTAAGCACAGAAATTGTGATAAGCTTATTGATCCTAACCGCTTTTTGTTAGTTTCTCAAGAAATGTTGGGGGCATATCGTGCCATTTGATCTGTTATAGCAGTGCATATATTTCGATTATTAATTTCTAGCTATGCTCCGATCCCGAAAGAAAGCGAGAGCGGTCGAGTTGTCGGTATGGAAATGTGGGATCGTAGTCGGAGCATTCGAAGATGATAGAAATGCTGGGCGGGAGATATGGTTATGCCGATGACACTTGCTGGTGGGGATTAACATAAGAGATCGTGGGCCTCGCCGCGGCCTCTCACAAGGAAGAGAGCCACGAGCTACGGGCACTTGGAAGACATTAACATACATAACAAGTTCCACTCTTTGATGGCCAGTGTAAGCGGGCAGCGACGCCGGCAGCGCGGCAGAGCGACGCCGGCTGCGGTGGCGGCAGCGTGGAGAGAAATATCGAAAATGAAATGGCAATACTTTCCCAGCGTTGGTATAAAAGCACCACTCCACCAATGGGACATGTCTCATTACGGTTCACAGTCAGATCCCGCTAAGATGTACAACGCGAGATCGCGTGGCAGCGCTGCCAACGAGGGGATTTCCCCCAAAAGAATAGTCACCATCGGCTCTCTGCTCCTAGTCCTTGGTTTAAACCAGGTGGCGTCCATGTCGCTGGATCGCCTGGCTCTCGAGAGGAACGAGCTGCCAGCAGATCAACAGCAGCAACAACAGCAGGATGTTCTTGTCGACAATATGAAGCTCACCTCCATACCATCCGCCGACTCATCGGACATGTATATGCTGGTGCCCGATACGGTGGCCAGTCAACTGGAAGACACCGAGCATGTCAATCGCAACTCCATCGAGGCCGATCCCGAATCGGACCCCTCCGGCTCATCCTCCTCCGACATGCTGATGCTGGAGAGTGATTCCAGCCCGGCTATGCAACTCGTAGAACTGCCCAGCGACATTACGGTAGCCGAATCTCAGCCAGAAACGGAGCACGACACGGAGAACGATCAGCAGCAGCCCGAGTCTATCGAGGAACATGTGGTGCTGATGAAACCAGCTAGCCAGGAGGCACAGTTGGAGCAGACGGTGGACTTGGCCACCGAAGCGGCACCAGTTCCATTAAACGACGAATTGCCAGAGGATGAGGAATCTCCTGCTGCCACCGAGAGTGCCGTAGAGGAATTGGAAAAGGAATCCGAAGCGGCCATGGATGATCAAGTGCCCGAGGAATCGGAAATTCAGCCGGAACAGGTGCAACCAGGGGAATATCAATCAGAATCTGATGGTGAACAGGCGGAAACGAAGCCAGAGATTGAAGCTCAGCCAGAAGTGGAAGCTCAGCCAGAAGCGGAAGCTCAGCCAGAAGCGGAGCCCCAACTAGAAGTGGAGCCACAACCAGAAGTTGAGTCCCAGCCTGAAGTGGAATCCCAGCCAGAAGTAGAAGCCCAACCTGAAGTGGAACCTCAGTCAGAAGTGGAATCCCAGCCTGAGGCTGAATCTCATTCAGAACCAGAAACACAGGCAGAAGTGGAAGCCCAGCCTGAAGTGGAATCCCTACCAGAGGCTGAATCCCAGCCAGAAGCAGAGTCCCAGCCAGAAAGGGAACCCGAAGTTGAGGCTGAGAAAATCAGTGATAACGAGGTGGACACCACGGAGGCATCGCTGATGGAAACCCTGGTCGAGGGCATTGAAGATGGTCTAACTGCCGCCATGGACAACCTGGTGCCCGAAGAATTGGCAGAAGCCAGTGATAAGCAGGAAACGGAGCTGGAAAGCGAAGATCAGCAGTCCCCTGTCACAGAAGCCATAGAAGAGCAGGCAGTTCCCGAAATTGAGCAGGAAAAGGAAAAGGAACCCGAGCAGATAACCTTGGCCGATGAAACCGAGCAGGATAGTGCCCAGCCTTCAAATGAAGAGCCAGTCGAGATTGCCCCAGAGCAACACACTGAAGCGGAGATTGCTCCAGCTAAAATTCCAGAGGAAGGCAAGCCTGAGGAGGAAGTCCAAGTGGAGGAGGAGTCTAAGCCAGTTGAAGAATCTAAGCCCGAGGAGGAAATCAAGCAACAGGAAGATGCCAAGCCAGAGGAGGATGACCAGAATTATGCTGAGACTCAACCAGCTGTCACCGAAGTGAAACCAGAGGAAACTCCTGCTGATATTCCTGTCGAGATCCCTGCTGAGGTTCCTGCCGAAATTCCTGCTGAGATCCCTGCAGAAGTTCCTGCTGAAATCCCTGCCGAGAGTCCTGCTGAGATCGCTGCCGAAGTTCCTGCCGAGATCCCTGCTGAAATCCCTGCTGAGATCCCTGCTGAAACTCCTGCTGAAACCCATGCTGAAATCCCTGCTGATGTTCCAGCTCAAGTTGTAGCTGAAGCTCCAGCGGAAACCCCAGCTGAAACCCCAGCAGAAGTTCCTGCTGAAATCCCATCTAAAGTCCAAGATGAAATTCAATCCGACTCCACCCAAGCCGAACCCCAAGTAGAGAAGGAAGCCCAGCAGCCGGAGAAGGAAACCAAGCCCCTGGAATCGTCCCTGCTGACCACCATCATTCCCATGGTGATGCCCCAACCCCAGGTGCCATCGCAACCGCTTCAGGTCCAGGATAGTGTGCTAAACTATGTCAACGCCTCGTTCATGCAGCAGCAGCCATCGGAAACGGATCTGCCCAAGACGGAGGAGGAGTCACCATTCAATGCTCATCTGCGCCGCTATGATGGCGCCCAAGTGTGGCGCATCGTGGTCCAGACCGACAAGGATAAGCGAATGGCCGACGAACTGCAGTCCAAATATGGTGTGTTTCCCATCTGATGCTCTAGTACCATTTAATAGCTTATCTAATCTTATATTTGCCATATTTTTTTTTAGATGGCCAACTGTGGAAAGAGGTCAAGCAGGAGGTGGACTATCTGCTGAAGCCACAAGTTTTGGCCGCCGCCGAACGTCACATTCGCGCCGCTAATCTTTCCCGGATCGTTCTGATCGACAATTTGCAGCGTGTCATTGAAAAGGAGAATCCGCCAGCGGAGAAGATTGCCGAGCTGCAGAACCGCAAGGGTAAGTAAATTTAAAAGCAAACAAATAGTGAATTTAAAATACGTGCAGAATGAAGTTAAGAAGCAATTTGTGTTACCTAAGCCCACAAAATTCTAAATTGTTGTCAAGAAGAATACGCCTTGATTCACACACCCGCTTTTCGTGGAGCCAAAGGATATTTCCTTTTTATTATTATTATTTTTTTTTTGTGTGTGGAGTATGAGTTTTTGATTGACAGGCTGGTGCCACCCCTTTTTTTCCAAAGCGAGGTGTTGCCGCAAACGAGCATTTAATGCACTCGGCGAGGGGCGTGTGAAAAGTCATCAATCGCAAAGTGGCTTTGCCATAGGAACGTGCCACGTGCCACGCTGCCCCAACTCCGATCAGTGAACTTTGAGGGGGGGGGAAAACGCACCCGGAGAAAAGGGCCAGGTTCTTGCAAGACGCTGTTGTTTAATCGATAGCCAGCGAAACGGGGAACGCCAGACGACGCCAAGACAAGGATGTCTCCTTCGAGGGTTCAGGGCCGAGGGTTCTGGGTTCAAGTTGAGGGTCAGAGTGCCAAGTTCCCTTTTGTTGCTTTGAATTGACAGCAAGTTGAATGAACCAAAGGGGTTAATACATCATACTTATCTGCTTTGCATTTTATGTTGCCCGCAGGACATCGCCTCACCTGGCAGGCCTACCATCGTCTGGAGGACATTCACGGCTTCATTGACTATATGGCTAAAACCTATCCGGATATTTGCTCCACTGAGATCATTGGCTACTCGGTGGAGAAGCGACCACTTAAGATTCTCAAGTGAGTGTTGCCAAAGAACATCTAATGCAGCGCAATGTTATATACTCGTATGTTTTTTTCTCAGAATTTCCAATGGCAATGCCCGTAATCCTGGCATCTGGATCGATGGTGGCATGCACGCACGCGAATGGATCAGTCCGGCCACGGTCACCTACATTGCCAACCAGCTGGTCGAGGGTTGGGAGGATCTGCCCGAGCACATGCGCAGCATCAACTGGTACATCCATCCGGTGGCCAATCCCGATGGCTATGAGTATTCTCACACAACCGATCGACTCTGGCGCAAGAATATGCGTGCCCATGGTCGCCAGTGCCCCGGTGTGGATCTGAACCGTAACTTTGGCTATAAGTGGGGCGGCAAGGGCACCTCGGCCAGTCCCTGCTCGCAGACATATCGCGGCAGCAAGGCCTTCTCCGAGCCGGAGACCTTCTACATCTCCAAGTTCATCAGCGGCTTTCCGCGCGAGACCTTCCAGGCGTACCTCTCGTTCCACAGCTATGGCCAGTACATTCTGTATCCTTGGGGCTACGACTACCAGCTAACCCAGGACCGTGCCGATCTCGATCGTGTGGCACGACAGGCCGGAACGGTGAGTTTACCCTAATCCGAATGTTTCTCAATAACCACCTAATAATACATGTTGTGTTCTTGCTCTTCCAGAGCATCACCAAGTCGACGGGCGTGAAGTATACGGTGGGATCCTCCGCCACAACTTTGTATCCCGCCGCCGGTGGCTCCGATGATTGGGCCAAGGGCATTGCGGGCATCAAGTATGCCTACACCATTGAAATGGGCGACACCGGACGGTATGGCTTCGTCCTGCCCGCCCGATTCATCCAGTACAACGGCAAGGATGGTGTGACATTCGCCGATACCGTGGCCAGGGCCATTGCCCAGGGACGCGGAAAATCGGTGGCCAGGAACAGCAGTGGCAGCCGGAGGCGTGGCCACTAGTCCTGACACTTAGCTCAATGCGATTTTTTGTAAATCAGCCTAATGATTTTTTTTTTTTACTACTTATATGAATACTATTTATTTATTTATTTATTCTACTTGTAACTAGACAAATTGAACACACAAAAAAGAACACACAAGAAAAACAAAAACAAAAAAAGCTCATCTAAATAGACTGAAAAATGTTTATTGAAAATTAAAAAAAATTAAAATTAAAATGAATTGAGAAAAACGTAAATTTGTTTTGACTGGGAGCAATAAAATGTTAATATTTTGATTAATAGTTAATAAACAAAACCTAAAACGTTATATGCTTAAACACACAAAACACACACAGCTAAAATTATGTTAATAAGACTATTTGTCTATGAAGAATCGGTAGCTGCCTTATACTAGCCAGTATAACAGTATGACAGTATAACAATTCCCACACCTCAACCAAAGTAAAAGTCCGAAATGAAAAGCATCAGAATCAGCGGCATTTCGTCAATATGCAAATGCGTTGGCCTTAATTGGGGAATCGTTCGAGTAATAGGGAAATATGACGGGTCGGCGGAAGACGAGAAGAACGCGGCTCGGAGAATGGAGAACGAGGAGAATGAAGAATTGAGAACGCGAAAAGCCGTTAACCGGAGGCTGCGGCTCACCGTTCGACTTGTGAACGCATTAAATTCGCACCAACTGCCCAATCGATCGCACCGCAATATTGGCAAGATCCAGAAACCGAACGATACTATACCAAAAGATACCAATAATATGCACCGCCTACCCTGGAAGTGGGCGTGGCTGCCACTGCTGCTACTAATTACTGCGAAATTGGAGCAGGTGGGCGGCAAAACATATCTGGATTGGGCGCGCACCGATAGTCAGCTAACGAGACTACCATTCTTTGGCGGCGGTGTGGGTCACCTGCTGCGATATCTGCACCCATTGTCGATGAGTCCCCCATCCGAACGCGGCAAAATCTCGGAGCTACGCAGCGAATTGGATGCCAACTATGTGAGCTACCGTGGTGCGCAGCTCTGGAAGCTGAACTTCAATGCCACCCGGGGCTCGTCCATGGCGGAGCGGGAGGAGGACGATGAGGCGGCTGAGAAGCGACAGGTGCTGGCTTCACCGGATGCCCAATTCAATGAGGTGGTCGCATTATTCGGTGAGTCAAAACACATACCCCGGAGGGTATATCAAGAAGTCTGCCGTTCCACACAAAAGAAGAGAAACTGTCAAGCCTAGTCGCACACTCGCGGCTAAGAAACTAGCACTTACACTTTCGTATGCAGTGTTTTTGGCCATAGCAATGGGATAAAATGGTCGGAAAATTAATTTGCACACCTCTCTGGATTCGTAATTGAAGCTCCAATCGGCTGGGATTCAAATTGAGAAAATTTAATTTTTTGCATTTTTCTTTTGCATATTTCTCCGAATTTTCGACATTAAATTATCAGTTTTTTGGCCACAACTTTAAAAATAATTGTCTGAATACGGAATGCCATACCTTGATGAATTCGTATTCAAATTCTCAATCGAACTGTGTCCAAAAATGGGAATTCTATTTTTTAGCCATTTTTTGCAAATTTTGATGATGTTACCCCTTACCGAAAATGCGAATATTGGTCCAAAAATTAATTTTCCTAAATCGGTCAAAAAGTGATAGGGATGGTTAGCCGGTGTAATTAGCTGCTCAAAACAGTTATTCTTTCATCTTTGTGATCACTTTTAGTCAAGATATGATAAAAACAGTCATCTAAAATTTTTTAATTTTTCCCAAAATATGTTTTTGTTAATTTTTGTCATAAAATAGGCAGTTTTTTGGCCACAACTTTAAAAATAGTTGTCTGAATATGGAATGTCATATCACGTTGAGTTTGTATTAAAATTTCCAATCGAACTGTGTTCAAAAAATGGAATTCTATTTTTTAGCCATTTTGTGCAAATTTTGATGATGTTACCCCTTACCGAAAATGCGAAAATTGGCCCAAAAATTAATTTTCCTAAGTCGGTCAAAAAGTGATACAGATGGTTAGTCCTTGTTATTAGCTGCTCAAAACAGTTATTTTTTTTGGTTTTATGATCATTTTTAGTCAAGTTATGATGAAAATGCTCATCGGAGCACTTAGCAAATATTGACTTTTACAAGCGAAGATCTTGGACCAAAACTTTACAAATATTGACCCAAAAATATACTTAATAGAAATATTTAGCACAATTTGATGATGGTCGGTTGTAGTTCAATCTGCAATGCTAATATCTTGACCGCGTCTGTGGCGAAGAGAGGCGTGTTTAGGGAGGGGTCAGGGCAGGTCAGGTCAACTCGGCCACCTGAGCACGCATTCGCACGCATAAATTTGTGATTTTGGCATAATTCAGAGAACCGCTAGCCCAGAACCCAAAGTCGAGAACCCAAATAGGTATTCAGTTCGAAGATGCCGCCACTGGAAGCGCTCACGTTTGTGGCCCTGATCGGATCGGTTTTTGGCCAGAAGCTGCTGCTCTGGCGCAGCGTCTCCGTGCCGGAAATCTCCGGAATCTCCGGTCTGCCGCTCGCCCTGCTTACCCTCAATAGCAGCGAACTGTACGAGTCCACGCTGGAGGGCTTGCAGTGGCTATCACCGATGGATCTGCGACGTTTCGACTTCATTTCGCCGGGCTCATCGTACCAGATAAACAGGCGCTACCGGAATGGCAGCCAAGTGCAGCGTTACTACGGTTTCCAGCTGTGGAAAGTCCACGAAACGCGTCTGGAGCAGCCAGAACTCAGAGCCTTCTGGCGGCACTTTGGTATAAACATATCAATAACATTGGTCCTCAAATATAAATATAAATATATTCTCATAACATACCAGTCTTTAATATGTAAAAATATCTTAGCTACTAACTAATGTGAATATTCAATTAACCCAATTTCAGTTTTCAATCGCTTTCAAATGGAATTTCGACCTTTCCTAATGTTTTTCGACTTCTTTCAGGCAGCGAGGTGTGGAATATCAACCAGGATGGCATCGACATCCTCATCGAGCAACGCAATGTAGCCGATGCACGAAAGTTCATGGACAAGGTGGGCTACAGCTACAACATAATGATCGATGACATCGAGTCGGCGATCGATGAGAGCTACGTGGAAGTTCCGGCCGTGGAACATCCATTGGATTCCGTGCGCAACAATTCGCTGCCATGGATGGAAGTGCCGGGTTCAACGATGAACTGGCGGCGTTACCACGATCAGGCGGACATTAAGCAGTTCCTGCAGACGCTGCTCGAAACCTACTCGGAAAATGTGGAACTAATCCAGATAGGGGTCACGCGCAACAAGCGACCGCTGGAGGTCATCAGGTGAATTCAAGATCAGAACGCTTTAAAAAAGTGTAGACGAGTATAACGAGTATAACTTTCTCAGGGTCTCCAATGGGAATCCGGACAATTGGGCGGTGTTCGTGGATGCTGGACTGCAGGCCAGGGATTGGTTAAGTCCTGCCGCCCTCACTTACGCCATATCCAAGCTAACCCATCTCTGGGGCAGGCCAAAGGGCAAGGACAAGGGTGAAGGTCAGAGGCAGAGCAGAGCGGAGAAGGCGATGCGCCGCATCGATTGGTACTTCCTGCCATTGGCAAATCCAGATGGCTACCAGTACTCCCGCCAGACGGATCGCCTGTGGACCAAAAACCGTGGCTACGACAGTGTCAGTGGTTGTTATGGTGTAAATTTGGATCGAAACTTCGACTACGGCTGGGACGGCACCGGATCGACGAGCAATCCCTGCAAGAATCTCTATCGCGGAGCCCATAGCTTCTCCGAGCCAGAGAGCCGAGCCGTGTGCAGCTTCCTCTCCGGAATGCGCGAGTATCTGGGTGCCTATGTCTCCCTGGGCGGCTATGGACAGGCCATCACGTATCCCTGGGGCGATGCGGACTACGTGACGGAGAATCAAAGGAATCTCAAGCAGACAGCTAGAAGGGCAGTTCTCGCACTGAGGCGACTCAATCAGGCGGAGTATTCGTCGGGCACCAGTTATCGCCAAAAGTTGGCGCGACCGGGCAACTCGGCCGATTGGGTGCAGGATCGCATTGGACCGCAGCTGGTGTTCAATATGTTCCTCAAGGATCAGGGACGCTATGGCTACCTGCTGCCGCCGCACTATATCGTGGAGTCCGGCGAGGAGGTCTTCGAGTTCCTGCGCATCATTGCCCAGCAATTGCAGTAAACTAAAACATTCTCCACTCAACTATCTAATATAATCTACAAGTTGGTAGGAAACTCTTGAAATATTTCATACATATGTATTTGAAAAACTATTTAATATAAATAGTTAACTCTGTGCGATGTTTTTCTATACAAATTTGAATGTGGCTAAAGTAAGCTGCATACTTTCAGGCTGAAATTTTCGGGGAAAAGCTCGCGCGTAGAACAGTTTTGAAAGCGGTCTAATAATCAAATTCTCCGGAGAGAGTGGACCTTTCTTTTTGGAGTCTCTTTGAGTTTGGGGATTGTGGGATAGATGGTAGACAAAGAGAGAGCAGTAAACTTTTGGGCCACGTTTTCGATTCGCTGCCAATTTCGATTATAGATTTCGCAATCGCGCTTATCGTAAACACCATTATCCATTAACGATCTTATGTAAAGTTGGCAAAAGACAAGCGGCGAATTTGGCTAACAAGAATGAAGTGAAGAAAAGAAAAGAAAGCTGAGAGCGAGAGGGGCGGCAATAGAGAGCGAAAGAGAGCGCAAGAGCGAGGCGCCAACTTTCACTTTCAATCGCGTTTCAAAAACCAGTAAGCTCGAACCACAACGCTTACGACGTTTTGTTTTTCAGCTCTGGCCGCCTTATTTATTTATTATTATTATTTTTTTTTTTTTGCTGCTCGCCGCTTCTTGTTGTTGCATATTTGATTGGATTTATATTGCGCATGCATATAGAAATTAAGCGAAAGGCCCGTGGCCATCGCCGCCCGACGCCAAAGTCAAAGTCAAAGCTTCCAGCTGCCGAAGAAAGTGATTTCAGCGATAAGGAAAATAAACCAAAAATTATTATTATTATTAACTCGATATGTATGTATGGAAAGATAAACAAAAGACTGCCACTAGAAAACGGAAATCGGCGGTTTCCACACATAAAGAATAGGATATTAGATTGTATCTTATCTTGAGAATATACAAATTTCTTTTCGTGTATCCAGCATTTACTGTACAATCAACCGACAGCAAACAAGAAAGGTGCCCTGAAAAAAAAAACAAACCATTGTGGTCGCACTCTCGAAAAAAGGGTTAAAAGTGAAAATCTGGGCACCACAAAAAGGTGAAATAAAAAAAAAAAACGAAACACCGGAAAAAAGCCAGAAACAAATCAAAAATAAATAATGCCTGGCGGCGAAAAAAAATCAATTGTGGGCGGCGAGGGGCGGGGCAGGTGATCAAAGGCAAAAGAAAGTAAAACTCGCCAAGTGGGTCAAAATCGCGCCGTCACACAATCCATTAAACAAACACACACACACACGCTGTGATTTTCAGTTAGTGATACAATTGAAAATGCAATTTACAAAAATCAGCTGCGGTCGAAAGAGATGGAAATATATACAATATATGTATATATGTATGTGAGTATATCTTGAACTTGCCAGTTTGATGTGAATTTAATATTATATTGTCATTTCCGTTGCATGCGATCGATGTTTCATAATGAGCAATCATCATTATTGGTTATGATAATGATTGAAGATGAGATTGCCTGAAATGTCGGTATTGACAACTTTGCACCTTCGCTACCTTTTTATGATCGGGGTATTTCCACTGAAAGCCATTTGCAATCAATCAAAACATTTAAGACACTTGTAAAAATTAATGCCTCGATAAGTGTGATCAAGTCAATAAATATTGTACTAAAACTGGGCACTTTTGAATAAACATTTTTCTAAACCTCAATACCGGATGGTGTAAGCATTAAATCCGACTAAAAAGAACTCAGCAGTAGGAAGTGGGATATTTATCATCTTTGGAAATCCCTGGTAACGGCAAAAAAGAACTTGTGCACCTGTGTTCGCCGGTGACTCAAAAGAGAATATTCTTAAACACCGGAAGTGTTATCGCAGGATTTTCCAGATAATTGCAACCATTGACCATTATTTTCTAGGAAATTCCTGATTCCAAACTAAGCCCGTGACTAATGTATGAATTATGGTCCCTTTGAATGTTTCAGTTGACATACATTGGTGTATTAGCAAGTGGACAGTCCCCGGTGCGAATCCGTTAAATGCATTCGAGTGCAACTCAATGTGTGTGACTGAGTCAAAGTGTCAATGTCGTCGCGGGTGGAAGGGAGACAGCTGCTGGCGTGGGCGTGGGCCATGCATTCTCTCTGCCTCTCGCGCCCCCTCCCCTCCCTCATTTTCGTGGGATGCAGATGCCCAAGAGAGAGATAGTGCGAGTGCGTGGTGCATTGGGGAGCTCCTCTCCCTCTCCCTCTTCCTCTCCCTCTCGCACTCTTCCTCTGCTCTCTCTGCCGCCGCCTCTGCCGCTGCGCAGCCGCCTTGCTGCCGGCGTCGCTGTCGTTTCCATTTCCAATTTCCATTTACGCGACGATCGCTTAAAAGATCGGTCGTCGGTCAGCGCAAACATTTACAACACTCTGGGCTTTGTTTTTGTTGTTGTTTTGTAATTCTCGGTTTCGTTTGTTGTGTTTTTTTTTATTTTTTTTTAATTTTAAATAATTTTTTTTTTGAATAACGGATCCCTTGCGCCGACAGAGCGGCAATATAAAATTGAAGCACATACAATCAGCATTTAGTCGAAGTTTGCAGCTTGCCCAGCGACACACTCTCCCACACACGCACACAAAAAAAACACACACACACATATATATATTTGCAAAGTGCACTCTCTTCCGAAGAGCCGGCAACAGGAAGAAGAAGAAGAACAGGCGCAGCCTCGCAATCAACAAAAAACAGTAAGTAGAATAGGCAACAACAAACTAAAAAAAAAAGTAAAAGAATGCAGCAAACATACTATAAACTAAACTAATTTGTCAAAAGTGAAAAAATTAAGGCAAGAACGCAGAAGAAACTGAGTGAAGAAAGGGGAGAAGAATTCAAAAGAAAGTGAAGTGCAAAAGCTTCAGACGAACTGGGGGTTGATGTGAAAGAGGGAGGACTGCCGAAGAAAAGGGGTAGAGCTTACAAACACAAAAAAGAATTGCAAAACATCGGGGATGAAGATTGTAAAAAAGACACGTAAAAAGACAGCAGCCAAGAAAAGGAATGACTGTGTAAAATTAAGGGAGAATTGTAAATGAATGAGGGTGAAGATTGTTGAAGAATGCCAGGCGAGATTTTACTAAAAGACTGCATAACGAGAAATACCCGGTAAATGATAGTTGGGTTGTAAGAGGGGAAAACTGGCAAGATTTCAGAAGAATCCAGCAAAATAAATTCCTTTGCAAAGAGTTTTGGTGTTTTCAGTGAATATATGCCATATTAAAGGGAAATTAGCATTGCAAGTATTTTGAAGACTTCAGCAATTACTAAAGAAAGGCTTAATTTACAAATGAAAAGCCAGATTATGTAAAAAAAAAAAAACAAAAAAGTTGTTGTAACGAACGAGGAAGTGCAAAATGCACCCGCTTCATTTTAAAACTGGTTTTGATTTTTAATTATTTGGCCACTTAGCGGAACAAGTTGAAATTTTGACGTATTTCGCATTCGTCGAAAGTCTTAAAATCTGAGAATTTCACGCGAAATATTCTTTTTTATACGCCCCTTTGTTAACGAATTAAGAGGCAATTAGTGAGAATCTAATTCATTTTTTATAGTTCAGAATTTTCGATCGGAAGAGGATATTTCTTAATGTTTGAATGTAGTAAGGGAAGTTGTATCTTAAAGTTCAGACTTAACGAAGTTTATATTAACAGAGATACGATTTTAGGAAGTTTTTGGGGCTTTACATACGATTTGTCGGTTAAAATTGAATATGAACTTTAACTGGCAGGACTCAGAAACTGAGTTCTGAATCTTAAACTGTTTACTTTTCGGAATGAAATGCATAAACGCACTACTTAATGAAAGGAGAACGTGGGGGGGCACGAAGGTCGAGGTGAACAGCAACGAAATGAAACCGAAACAAAGCGAAACCCAATCCGAAACTGTGTTCGTACTCCACATTCGACTCCCGAGATCGGAGATCTGAGATCCGAGAACCAGTTCTCGGGGTTCGGAGACCAAGAGACTCAGACCCCTTCCAACGTGCAAGTGCCACTTTCTGCCTGGCAATAAAAAGAAAATAAACACGAAAATACAAATACGCATCCATAAAAAAAACCGAAATGAAAACAAAAACTACAAGAAAAAAAACGAAACGAAACGGGCCAGGGAAATTAGCACAGAAGCGTTAAACATGGAGTTTCGAAATCCGTAAGACGACCAGGAAAAGTTTCTAGGCCCATAATCTAGTTCTTAGGGTCCAGCAACTAAACAACTAAGCAACTAAGACGCAGTTGTCATATCCCATCTCATCTATCATTGTGCATACAAAACAGAGGGAACGTACATAAACACGAAACTCGGATTGAGTCAACATGACTATAAACCCCGAAACACGCCCCGGAACTTTGAGAAGTCTGGAAATTCACGGATCGAACGACCCAAACGATCAATCGATCGTTCGATCGATCGATGCCATCAGAATCCGTAAAACAATGCAAATTGGTTGAGTGATTGAGTTGTATACTTAAAATCTCACACATACAAATAATATCACAATATAAGTATTGATAAATATTTGATAAGTATATCTCGCTGAAATTACTTTTAATTTTACTCAGATACAAAAGATCCTGAAACACACGTGTGTTTCCCTTGTAAAAGATTGCAAACCTATTAACGTTGTCTACTATTTTTAATTACTTATTGGCAATGACAAGCACAGACGAAAAAAAAACAAACAAAAAACAGGGTTACGAGTTATTCACACATCTAGATAACCCTAACCACTAACAATGAAACGGAAACATTTTTGTATTATTTTTTTTGTTTTTTTTTTGTGCCGGTAATTAGAGGAACTTTTGCTGTAACAATTATTTTCACCGATACCAGCTGGAGTTTGCACACAGTTTCGTTTTTCATTTAGTTCTGGCTACCTGAACGATTTGGTTGTACGATTGGTTTCATTTTATGTTAACCATTGCGAAGGTTGAATTGAAATTCTATTGATAATACGACGAAAAAGTTTGGAATAGCTGAAGCTGAAACTAAGTTAGCACACAGTTTGTTTATTCCCCGACTATAGCACTTTGGTCATAAATAGCGTGATTTTATTGCAAACCAAACAAGCGTGTACTATTTTAACCTTTAGAGTTTAGCAATCAACTGGCAATGGACATTACCATTTGTTGGTAGCAACTAGCGGCTTAATAGACGCCATAAATAACAAAATGAAAATCGTGACACTCATTGTTTTCGTATTGAGACACGTTAGAAGCTATCTAATATTTGGCCAGTAACTGGGGTTTTCCAAGGCCAGTTTTTCCTTTAGCACTACTGATCGCAAGTTAATTAATGAAGCTGTTTTCGGTTGATAACATCGTGCTGATGGCTTTTCGCTGTTTACTGATTACCGAATCACTTTTCCAGGTCAATCTGCTGATAGCAACAACGCGACAATGACGCAAAAAACTATGTTGCTGCAGTTGCTGCTCCTTGTGGCAGCCGTAGCAGCCAGCTTGGCCAACGAGTTGCCCTCCAATCTCACACTGCTGGATGCCAACGAGATACCGCAACGGTACGATGAGGCGCAGCTCTGGAGGATCTACAACATCTCGGAGGCGATGCAAAAGCGTGTGCCCGTGGGCCAAATGCTGGAGCAGAAGTTCGGTGGCAATATCTGGAAGGAGAACTCCAAGTTTCTGGACATCTCCATTGCCAGGGATCAACTGAAGGCCGCCCGCAGCTTTCTATCCGCCCATCGTCTGGATCCCCAGATTCTCTCCCACAACATTCAATCCATGATCGACGAGGAGCTTCTCGAAGGCATTCAGTCCAGTTCGTTTGGTCACGGAAGGAGAACGAGTAAGTGGATTGCTACATACACCATATCGAATGGAATCTCAATGGAATCTTTAATCCACAGAAAAGGCCGCCAGGAGCAGCATGCACTGGAAGGACTATCACGATCTGGAGACCATCTATAGCTTTATGCGGGAGATCCGCACCAAATTCCCCAACATCGTGCGACTATACACCATTGGCCAAACGGCCGAGGGACGCGATCTGAAAGTGCTTAGGTGGGTGCTAGATAATCTAGTCATATATTAGGGCTAGATTCCTCAAAAAAAGATAATTGCTTCATAACAATTGCCCACTGCCACAATCTGCCCAGAAGTATGCTATCATTTCATATACTTCATGCTGGTTACACAAATATGTGTGGCCTAGTTTTAGGCATTATCCTATTTCTAATCTAACGCAAATCTTAATATATCGCCATAGAATCTCGGAGAATCCCCGCGAGAACAAGAAGGTGTGGATCGACGGCGGCATCCACGCCCGCGAATGGATCAGCCCCGCGACGGTGACCTTCATCCTGTACCAGCTGATGTCCGACTGGGAGAACCAGCCGGCGCACATTCGCGGCCTCACCTGGTACATAATGCCAGTGATGAATCCCGATGGCTACGAGTACAGTCGAACAACGAATCGCCTGTGGCGCAAGAATCGCTCGCCATCGCGTCGCGCCCAGTGCAGCGGTGTGGATCTCAACCGTAACTTCGACATCGGCTGGAATGGCTATGGCTCGTCGACGAATCCGTGCAGTGATACGTACCGCGGATCCGCGCCAGCTTCGGAGCGGGAAACGCGAGCGGTGGCCGAGTTTTTGGCCAAGCGGAAGTACAATCTGGAATCGTATTTGACCTTCCACAGCTACGGACAGATGATTGTTTATCCGTGGGCCTACAAGGCCGTCAAGGTCAAGGATGCCAGTGTCCTGCAGCGAGTGAGCAGTTTGGCCGCGGAGCGAATCCTCCAGAAGACGGGCACTTCGTACAGGGCAGCGGTCACCCATGAAGTTTTGGGAATCGCAGGCGGTGGCTCCGATGACTGGAGCCGCGCCGCGCTTGGTGTCAAATATGTGTACACCATCGAGCTGAGGGATCGTGGAGCCTACGGATTTGTCCTGCCGCCGCGTTTCATCAAGGACACAGCTCTCGAGGGCTGGACAGTGGTCGAGACGGTGGCGCAGGCTATTGGCCCCAGCTCGTCCGGTTGAATGCCGCCCCATCTTCGCCGCCGAGTCTCGGTGTAATTTGTAAACTCTGTCGCTTTTTTTACACCCCCCCTCCACCTTGTATAATGTGAAAACTCTGTGTGTGCATGAAGGATTATTTATGTTGGTTTGGATGTCTGATTTGGTGACTGAGAGTGAGTGTGTGTTTTGGGTGGGCTGCTGTATCCTTTGAATCCTGTACGGCGGGCAATAAATGAATCCTCGCTATTTATTACTACACGTCGATTGGAGAATTTATTTGATCGGAATATCAGCTTATAGCTGACTAATAGCACAGCAATTCCCTGAGAATGTCCCAGCAATTAACAAAACACACCGTGGTTTAACCATAAATTGGGGAAATATTTCGAAAAAAAAAGTATATATTTGATGGAAAACCAACTCGAAATTCATTCTAGCAGTCAGAAGAACATGACCAAATACAAGCCAATAAGAATAAGTGGAATATAAACCTGCAAGGCGAATTTTGAAACTCACCGTATCCTCGTCGTCATCGGTATTATCCTGAAGCTGCTGGAGTTGCAGCTTTGCCATGGCCGCCGTATGGTTCTCCATGTCCATGTCCTTGGGCGTGGACTCCTCGGAAATGACCGACGCCGATGGCAGGTTATCCACGAAGGCGGCAAAGCCGCATCCATTGCTGCTTTCTAGCGGCGTCTGCACCGATGTTGGCGAGGCCGACGATTTGGAACCGGATCTGGGCCGGACTCTGCCATTGACTGCGACGGTTTTTGGCGCCAAGGGAGCAGGCGAATGCTCGATGCGATGGGTATAGCGTGTATTCAGCCGTATGCTGCTATGCGGCGAGGACTGCGGGGATGAGGAAGAGCCATCACCACCGGTGGCAGCTTCTTCTCCGAGGGTTTTGGTCGGAGCAGGGGGCCCGGAAGCGTCCAGTTTTGGAACAATACCGCCGAGACGCAACTGCTGTTGGATCAGGCGCTCCGCTTCCTGCAGCAATTCATCCACGGATCGCATATCTGTGCTGTCGGACAGGCGACTCACCTCCTGGAATATGGACTCCGGGTCCGGATCGTTCAGTATTCCGCCGCAGTCCTGCTCTTTGGCCAGGAACTCGATGATCGAGCTGCTGTTCGTGTAGTCCAACGCATCCGCCTCCGACACGCCCTGTTTGTGGGGGCTAAGCACCTGCGACATGGCGCGCTGATGTGATCCGCAATCAAATGGGGCCAGTGAGGATGTCTATCTACTTTTCTGTTTCTATTCTATTTATATATATAGAATCCCGATGCTTCAGTGTGTTTGTTTGTTTGTTTGGTTTGCCTGGTCTATCAATGCAAACCAATTGAAAACGAACAGAAAACAGCCGGACTATGTGCTCGTTGGGGAATTTCCGGGTGCCCAGAGCTCGGACCTGGGGATCACGGATCTCACGGATGCGGACACGAGGCTCAGCGGACGCGGCGCATCGTCAGTTTGGCCGTGGCAACAACATTTTAACCACTTTTTGCAGTACCCACACCCCACTCCACTTTGTAGACAGTCGGTAGTAGTGATGGGCGAACGGCGATAAGCAGCTCGACAAAATATTCGATAGTCAAACAATTTTATTTTATGTTTTGTTTATGTTACATTAAGTAACGTCATTCAGTGACCGATTTTAACGTAAGCATTTCAGACATAACTGTTCCGCAAGTAAAACTTCATTTTTTTATTTTTTAACAAGAATCAATTAATACGAAATCTAATTGGAAAACGTAGTTTCAGTTAGATCTAATACAAAAACGTACCGTTATCCTGTATTCGATCAATTTAATCGATTTTTAGCTTTCGAACAAGCCGATAACCCGCAAATCGATTAACTAGCATACCTGTACTGGTACATTGCACTGTATTTACAGCTTTTTCCATTCAGTGTCGCCTGGTCACACCGCGAAGCATTTACAAATAAATTCCCTGGTCGTGTTGTTCTTTTTTTTCGTTCCGTTACATAGCACGCTAAAGTAAATATCCGAAAGGTAAATACGATCAGCTGAAGAGCAGGTAATAATGCGGAATATATATCCGGGCGAGAATGAAAAGCGGATAAGATAAAATCGCTGCGCGTGGCCAAAAAAAAAAACTGGACCACCTGAAAACGATCGAAAGGCGATAACAAGATAAAAAAAATGTACTGGCGTGTACAGTGAAAACGAGAACTCTAGGAATTACTAGTTAAACAGTGGGAGAACATGACGCATTGTTTGCATTTGTATGGCCGTTCGATAGTGTGTGTGTGTGTGCGCGGCCTTTTCGGTGTGCGTGCGGTGTGTGTGTGGGCAGTAAAATACTCGTTAATTAACCAATTTTAAAGAAGACTGAGAAAATAATAGTTCTATTCTCCGCCACTGCGTAATGTGCACGAAATTAACAAAAACCAAATGCACCATGTATTTCATCAGCAGTGCGGCAGCACGCACACAAATGCACTCAGCATACAGCCGTGTATCGATATTAGCGATTACCGATAACGCGTCCAACATATGCAATTACTACCGTTTTCCTGTTTTCCCCCGTTATAAAAAACAGAAAGAAAAACATTGTATACCGTTTTTCCAGGAAAACACAGAAAAAGAAAGAAAACACGAAAATATGCAGCGACTGTGGACCTAACCAGCCACCCCACCCAACTTCCTCCGCCCCCAGATTTCTTTTTGATATTTTTTTTCTGCCTCTCTGTAAGTTCATTTGCATGCAATTTGAATCGAGCCGAGATCGCAGCTCTTCGAGGTTCTCGGATCTCCATATTCTGTATATCTATAAGGCTGGAGAACTGAATGTATGTAGCAATTCCTATTCTCGTTTCGTACACGCCATGAAAGCAATGTACCCTTCTTGAAGATCTTGACTATATTTCTAGATCCAAAAGGTTAATTATACGAAAACAAAGAAAATAACACATTTTTCTCGATGCACTTTTATTATTGCTATCCAGGGATTCACTTTCCAAAAGAGCAGTGGAAACGTTGTGCAGGAATCCCCTATCAATTCCCACGGCAGACTAATTGCCAGTAATTAAAAAGCCCAACTGCTATACACCCAGATTAACTGAACCTTACATTTACGACGACAATAGTTTTGCGAAAGATAATAATTAAATAAAATTTATTGTTCCTCAAGCGACTACTTTTTTTTTTGGCCCGACCCTCAATGACGCCGAAATCGTTAAGCAAATAAGTTGCCCATAAATCGTTAACCAAAATTGGCTTTCCATTCACGATAACAATGAAAAGAAGCGTCTTGCAATAATGAAATCAATTTAAAGCTTTGTTTAATTGCACAAAAACGAAGTTAGTTTGGTATCAAGTCAAGGCTTTAAAGCTGACTAGATTACTTATAAAATTAAGACCACTCATCACCGAACTCCATTGACCATTTATCTTTTTTTCAGTTAAAGATCAGCCGATTCCAGAATGCTTTCTCTGCAGAATCAACGGCAACCGAAGACCACCCCACTGACGGACGACTACGTGACCTCGAACACGGTTCTGGGCTACGGGATCAACGGGAAGGTGGTGCAGTGCACCCATCGCCGCACCCAACAGAACTATGCCCTCAAGGTGCTGTTGGACAGTGAAAGGGCGCGTCGCGAAGTGGACCTGCATTGGCGGGTCAGCGGATGCCGGTACATTGTGAACATCATTGATGTGTACGAGAACACGTTTAAGGACAGGAAGTGCCTCCTGGTGGTCATGGAGTGCATGGAGGGCGGCGAGCTCTTCCAGAGAATTCAGGACAAGGCCGACGGTGCCTTTACGGAGCGGGAGGCGGCCCAGATAATGCACGAGATCTGCGCGGCCGTAGACTATCTGCACAGTCGCGACATAGCGCATCGCGATCTCAAGCCGGAGAACTTGCTGTACACCACCACTCAGCCGAATGCGACCCTTAAATTGACGGACTTTGGCTTCGCCAAGGAGACATTCACCAGTTACACGCTGCAGACGCCCTGCTACACTCCCTATTACGTGGGTGAGTGTGCCTTTTGTAGGGATAATCATCATCTAGTTTCTAGTTGAGGTCAATTGTCACATTGGGCACGAAAAATTGCTCTATAATTGTTAAAATCGTCTGTTTACCCACACGGAATTGTGTCAGGAGTTTTTGTTTTAGCCCGGAAGCCGCATGACAGGCATTTGCTGATAGTAAAATTACTTTTTATGCTTGTACCGCCCCGCTTACATAATCTACTAAGCGAACTTTCTCTATAACTTCTGTAATTCAATTCAGCCTTGTTCTCAATCTCGTTGCGAAAGAGTTGTTCGAGAGTTTGCAAAGTGCAATCGACTCGATTTGCAATCGAACGGAAAGAAAGGTTGCGAACATATCGGGGGATTCATAATAAGGTTTTAACAATTAGAATTCAGTTCTCATTGGGTAAATACAGTGTACTTATTCCTTAAAGTTAGTACATTTTCCATTTTGAATATATTATAAGATATTCTTCTGGATAGTTCCCATTTTAATGACATGTTTTTTCTTTTGCAGCTCCTGAGGTTCTGGGCCCGGAGAAGTACGACAAGAGCTGCGACATCTGGTCGCTGGGCGTGGTGATGTACATCATTATGTGCGGATTCCCGCCGTTCTACAGCAACCACGGCCTAGCCATATCGCCCGGCATGAAAAATCGCATCCGCACCGGCCAGTATGACTTTCCCGATCCGGAGTGGACGAATGTGAGCCAGGCGGCAAAGGATCTGATCAAGGGCATGCTGAACGTGGACCCCAGCAAGCGTCTGCGCATCCAGGACGTCATTAGCAACAAGTGGATTGCCCAGTACAATGCTGTTCCACAGACACCGCTCTGCACGGGTCGCATGCTAAAGGAGGCCGAGGAAACCTGGCCGGAAGTGCAGGAGGAGATGACGCGCTCACTGGCCACCATGCGCGTAGACTACGATCAGGTGAGTCACCCGCAGTGGCAACTTGGCATTGCAACAAAAAGATAAATCTCAATGCGAGTCCAAAGTTTTCACTTCTATTATATAACCATTACTCATTTGCTTCTCACCACATACTGTACATAGTATCTTTTCGGTCAATTTGTTTATACAATGGAAAAATAAATTTCAATTTCAGTATGCTTAAGCAATTAGCAAGTCGCCTACTTCCTAGCCCTCTTTTTGTTCTAGTCGTGAACTGGAAAGTCACTAATTATAAGAACTAACAGGAGGTTAATGCGCCTGAAATGCTTTGATTAGTTCAAAACTTGAAAGAAGGTCTTTTCCTAATTGGAATTTTCTTTTCTGCAGATGCAAATCAAGGCGCTGGACAAGTCGAACAACCCGCTGCTGACGAAGCGCAGGAAAAAGATCGAGGAGATGGAGTTATACATGGCCAATGCGACGCGCAACTAGACAACGAGGAATCCAGAGCGACTAACACGGCCAACCCGGGAGTGAGATGAGATGAGATGAGGAGAGATGGGCGTAGGATGTAGGATGGGCGAACCATCGGTTTAACACTTAAGCGGATAACAATGTTGTACAATGCTTTACAAAAACGATAAATACTACTATACTACGACGGCGGCAAGATCTGCTATTAACTAATATACTACGATGACAGCAACCTTTGCAAAACAACTACTCCATGTTATTGTTACGTTACGTTTTCTTATTCATTTTGTCCCATTATCTATCTATCCATTTCCAGTCAAGGGTTCTTAGGGTATTTTGTAGTCTGAAAAGTGCTCTTTTGTAAAAGAAACTATAAAGCGTAATGCGCAAATAACGAACTTAAGTAAAGCCAAGTGCAAGCCTAGCTAGCCAGCCAGCCCAGCCGAATATTCAAAATGTCTCGGTATCGCGTGAAAGTGTTTCGTTTTTCGATTCCCTTTTTTTTTTTAAATATTATTTTCCAAAAACGTGTCATTTGTAACCGAACCGTTTTTTACGTGTACGTGACTTTGATTATAATTATATATATATATGTATATGTATAACCGTCTGTGTATGTATGGCATATGTGTGGAGAAACAATTATACAGCCAGTTCACGTTAGCATTAATCTGCGCAAGATTCAGTGTTGTTTATAACTTTTATTTGCTGATTCTGCAAGCGATATACCATTTTACCGTATAGCATATTTGTAGTCCATAAACAACAAGATCATCCCCCAAATTAATAAAAACAAATCAAGCTTATTTTACTATGATTAAAACATAAAACAAAATTGCTTTCATTTCAACGCCAAGTGGGATAAAAGCACGGTTTAGAGGGAGAAAACAACAAGTGGTGGTTGCATCTTCTGGAAAAACTCTGAGCTTGACCCACTACCACCACCACCATCTGGTATGGAAACAAAAAGTCAGCTGGATTTCGGTTTTGTAGTGTCATTTATTTTCCATTTCCATGATCAACAACAGTGCTCCGGCATGTGAGCCATCAATAATCATCAACGATGCTTTTCGCATAGGGTGCTTGTGGGCGGGAATGGGGCGTGGCGTGGGGTCGGGTGGGGAAATGGGTAGGAGGAGGTTGTTTTTCGTGCAGGTTGCAAATAACAATTTGCCAACAGTGTGATGGGCCAACAGCTGCGAGAGGCCGCGATTACAATACCCGGACTAAAGGCTACGACTAAGACAATAGTTAACATTCACGTACTTGTACTTGTGATTCGGTTATTCGTGTCGTTTCTTTTGTATTTCTTGTGTGTGGTGTTGTTTTTTTTTTTTTTTATCAGAGGTTCTGTAAGAGGTTCGTGTTGTGGTTTCGATCTGCTTTACTGTATCGTTTTTACGGGCTTCTTTTTTCATTGTTTTATTGTTCGCGTTTTACGTTTACCTTGACGTACTTTCAGTTGCGTGTTATATCAATTTACAAAATATGTGACAGAAAATTCGCTTAGAAAAATACATTTGGTTGCTTTGCTTTGCTTTGCTTCCTGTCCTCTGATTTCATATTTGTTTTCTTTTGTTCCATGTACTTGTTGGCCGTAGTAGTTTGTGTGCTCCGATGCTGTTTGCTAGCCTTAATTTTAGTTTAATGGCAGATAGCGAGATTCACCGTGCTTCCGGGCTCCTCCCGCTAATAGTTGAACTTTAAATTCCTGCACTCGTTTCCAATTCTCCTGGCTGTCCTTCTTCGTGATCCATCCGTGAATATTACTCCCGTTCTACGATCATCAATCCTCAATCCTCTTTAGCTATAGTTTTGTAAACTGAAGGTACATTTTTCAACAATCTCTCGTCATTCGTATCGATTCATTCGATACTCAACACATCCTCCGCACTGCCTACAGAAAACTGTCGCAGCTGTTCTCCGCCTCGCTATTGGAGCAATCCATGGCGGGCAGTGAAACGCCTCGTCGATAAAGCCACTGCCTCTGATGATGATGATGATGATGCTGCTGCTGCTGCTCCTGGTGCTGCTGGTGGTGGTGGTGATGGTATCCATGGCCAGCACCCGGCACACAAATGGCGCTGGAGCTGCTTCCGCTGCCGGAGCCCTGGCTAATGGGACTCATGTGGCTGCCACGTCTTCTGGAAACCGACGGCATCTCGGGCAGAGCGACTGAGTTGAGGCGCGGAAAGTACTTGTACATCTCCAGCAGGCTGCCCAGCTTGACGTGCGGCTTGTACTCCACATCCTCTAGCGATTGTGCCGCCGCGCTGCTATTGCTTAGTGGCGTCCAGAATGTGAGACCCAGCTGGGCCAAGTGACCGCCCTAAAAGCGAAATAGATCAGTTGCTAGTGAGCACATTTATGAGTAGCCACAACTCACCTTGATGTCGGTCTCCAGTTTGTCGCCGATCATGACGCACTCCTGCGGCTTGACATTGAGAAAGTTGCAGGCGGCATAGAAGATCTCCGGATGCGGTTTCTCCCATGGCAGATCCGATGAGACCAGCACGCAGTCAAAGTAGCCGCGCACATTCAGCTCAGCCACCTTCTCCCACTGAGCGTTCGACGGTCCGTTGGTGATGAGGGCCAGGGCATAGCCTGCCTGGCGCATCCGCAGCAGCAGCTGGACATAGTCCGCCGGAACGGCTAGGTAGCGATACCGCAACTTCAGCCACTTGGGATAGATCTGTTCCGCCAGGTGCTTGTGGCGCGCTGGAAGGGATTCGCGCCACAGGTGAGTGCGCCACGAGTCCAGCGATGTTTGCGAGTTATCGGGACAGCGGCGGAAGGCCTTTAGAAAGTTTTGGGTGGCCTGTGTTGCGTCATCTTTGCTGAACTGGTATTGGGTCTCCAGAAAATCAGCGAGCTAAGAACGAAATTGGAAAAGGGTTGGCAATTCGCATTATTATTGCGTTACATAAATTCAAAAATATACAAAATTGCGTAGATGTGATAGTGCCGTAAAAACCTCAACCGCGATAAAACTATAAATACGCTATGACGAATTAAAGACGAGATAAGTTAAGAACTTTCACGCAATAAGAAGTGAACAACCTGAAAGTAGAGTTAATATTAATAAAAGCGATTAGAAGCCTCAATACGTGCATAATCTTTTGCGAAACGCGGTAGAACGTAAATCAAAACTATTACGT